>NC_139233.1:43943116-44368880 GCF_977018435.1 Lepisma saccharinum | reverse complement strand
GCTGTCCTCAATATTTCGGCATCCATGTCTTACTTGAGAAGCACGGACTTGAACTTTCCTACAGCATAAACGAAATATTACGTGCAACCCTCCCCCACTCCATCCGCCAAAAAATCTGCTGCTACCAGGGGGCTCTGGGTTCTACTCTAACTCCGCGCTTTTAATCCGAGGAGACGTGGTTCTTCACACATTGACTCACATGCTAGCCTTTCATGAAAATTCGCGCTTTTAGTAGGTCATTCCCAGTGAATAGAACTGCGGAGGTGTAGCTCGCGCACATTCAAACAATGTTTGTTAAAAAGAACTTACGAAGCTTGGTTCACGTCAAAATAGAGGCCTAGCAGTCTTTGTCGAATTGTATGACTCGTTCCCGTGTGTCTCCATATCGATGGCGGGGCAATCGTTTCACGGTTAAGCTCTCGAAATTAGTAATATTTTATCATTACTGCAAGAATTGTGCGTTACTCTTCCTTTCCTTTATGCTTACTTGAGAAATGTAGATTTATTTCAATTTCACTGGTTTTTATAGTTTTCACTTTGTTCTACAATACGTATATCCTATCAACATACGTATTTTGTATTTTTACCTGCTCAAATGATATAACTTGGTTCTCTAATATCTAGAGTTGAACAACGGCCAATTTGTAGCCATTTTTATACCTTACTTAAAACTGTTATTCCGACGAAAATTATTTATGTTATTGAAGTCGTGACTTTAGAATTTTATGATCTGTAGGAATCGAAGATGAAAGAGGTACAAATTACATCACCTAGCCTATACCTTTTTTCGACTACATTTGAATTGTATTCTAGCTCAGGAGTAAAAGACAGAAGAGGAAAGGTGGCAGCCAAATTGTTGAATGAATGGGAATCTGACCAAAGCGAAGAACTCTTGCAGCAATACCATATAATACATGATTGCAAGCATAAAACCATTGTTTTACAAAAGAACTACAGTTAAGACTGGAATAAGTTTGGTTTTTCTTATCCCTAGCTTCCCCTGCCGTACAAGAAATTAACATACCTGAGGGGGCCTCAGAGGCCCAGACATTTTTTTCCTTTTTAACATTAAAATTAAAATTCATGGAACAATTTTTTAATGAATAATTTTTTCTTTTGTTTTTCATATAACTTATATAACAAATATAATAATTGCAAAATGACCATCATGTGAACCAATTATTACACGAGTCTCACACACATTTTATCATTCACTAGATCTCAAAATTACATGTTAATGTTGAATCGATGGTATTTCTTGTTTTCGTATGTGCTGTTCTCAAGTAATTATAATAACTACATTAATTACCATAATTATCAACCAATTGTACACTGTTGCAGGCACAAGTTTCATGGCGGAACATACTGATAGGCCCACAGCGTGAATTTTCCTCCTATGTACGTTACCTTCATCATTGTATGAGCAAAAGTAATTCAGAAATATTGGTAGGGACCATTGCAACGTATTTCAATTTATTTTCATTTTTTATATACAAATGTCCACAGTTGAGAATTTGGTTGGCCTGGAATCCCCCCCCCCCCCCGGGTAAGCTAGTGCTAACAATATATCATTTTAATTAAGGGTGCGGGGGAGGGGCTGATTCCAAATAAATAATGGTTATGCACAATATAATGTAATCTAGTCAGTAGGGCGCCTGTCTGCCGCACGGGAGTCCCTTGGATGATCTAAGGTCGAAATGTTTCCGTCGTTGTCCCCGCGTAAAGCGACTGGAGCTCATCCAGCCTCAAATAAATGGTGGGTAACTAGAGGTAAAACTCTGGGGTGTAAAGGCGACAGGAACGTAGTGCTGATCACATCACCTCCAAATTGGCCGGGATCGAAGAGTGTGTGAGGCCTTACACATCTTTTTAGATAGTCTGATAGATAGTCTGTTAATCTTTACGAGACTAAAACAAAATGAAGAAGAACTGCATTTAGAATGTAATCGTTATATGCGTACCTTCAGTCACTGCCACAAATACTGTAGGCGCAATGCCTATCAAGTGTGTTAAAAAAACACCCCGAAATGTTTGCCGAAATCGTGGCCATGACGGTGGGTGTGATTTCGCGCAATGAATATCATCCAGTGGAAACTGAACCACTGAGGCTCGAACGCCGGACCGCCGCATCGTTACATGTGATACCGTTACCACTACGTGACTTGCGATAGTGGACAGCAGTCATACTATTTCCCCATCTTTCTTTGCAGTTCACGTTAATTGTGCAGCGAACTTGAATCAATTGGGGGTATTGCGTTCCCAACTATAACTATCCCCCTGCACACGCCACTGATGCTTGGGTGTATACATTACTCTCGTTCACTTGGAAGTGAACCCGAAACTCGAGCTCTCGCAGCAGATCCAGCACACATGTCTGGGCGAAACAACTCCAGAGTCCAGACTCTTAGGCGCCAGTAAAAGTTAGCGGTGGAGTCGTGCGAGTTTCGTTGAAAGGAACGTTCATTTCTACACACGTGGCCAAAGTCCTTTGTTACACTGGTTTTGTTGCGTTTTTACTGTTGTCAATATTTAGCTGCAGGATACATGCAAGGCGTGACAAAATTACGATTTATCTTTGGCAGAGTAAAAAAAAAATCTCTTTCGATAAAGTTAACAACAACGAGATAGGAAAATACTTAACCAGACATCAACAAAGTGAATAACAGCATTTGCTTTTCTTCACCTTTTGATGTATTACCAACTCAAATAGATGCCATTGTCTTTTTTAAAACTGCCGATACTGTGCGTAGATGCAGTGAGGACTTCTGCCACCAAAATGGCACGTTTGCTGTCTCTTCCAATTCTCTCTATACTCTGTCCCGGGTATCTATGGAGCAAGGCTGCGCAAGAAAGGGGAAGAGTGAGTAAGCGGAGCGCTGCTGGAAAGGGTGGTCGTTGTTCACCTTTACCACAATCCCGTTCCCTCGCACGCGTTCGTTAGTCAGTCCTCCATATTGACTGATTGCGCAGAGACTTGCTTTCGTTCGGCCGCTGCAGAGAAACCTGGGGCAGAGCATATTTCCAAATTATTTCCTATTTGCCTCATTAGAGATACGAAACTGACATAGGAATTCCAACCCAGAATTTTTGGTGCTAAGATAATGAGTCCACCGAGATTTTACAATCCTAACGTCCTTTAACTTTTCCAAGCAATCATAGCTGAAAGATATAAAAAGGTTCGATTATAATTCTGTTAAAGTAGAAGCATTTTTCGTAAGTAACGAAAGCGCTTTGCTCATATTCGAATAGCATCGTTCAGTAAACAAACGATTCATTGATTGACTTTGTGTTTTAAGTACACTTTATGCACAGTGTGGCTAATCGGGACTAGACCTACAGTTGAAGGTGGAACCCGAAACACTATATTCCTATGCCTTCATCCGCTATCGAACCTGGGACCCCTTGATTACAAGGCGACGACGTTACCACTACACCAACGGGGAGGTCCCAGTTAACAAACGAAACACAATACGAGTGCAAGGAAGAGTAACAGTGTAAATAATGCTTTCTTTTCTTCTACAACACACCCGATATTAACACACTTTCAAACAACATCGCTAATTTTGGTTACCGTCAATACTTTCTTCTACAGATGAAGCAAATGAAAATTGATATGTGAGGGCATAGTCTTGCGCACGGGGGGTGCCAATGGTGCCTGACCACCCTGGAATGTGTCCTCAAAAAATAAAATATGTAGAAACAACCACTACAATAATGAAAGTTATATTTCCCGTAATGCCTCCAAATTGGAATTTTAACAGTTTGGTCTTTCTCGAGTTCTAGCGAGATGGGAGAAGCGATTTGCAGCCAAAGCTGGAAACATCTGGAAACATCTCTCTTTCTCTCATTCTCATTCTACCTTTACTAACCAGATATTGTTGAGAAGCATCGACATGGAGAAAAAGTATACAAAATTGATTTATGTACGAGAGGTGGTCAGAATTGCTACAGCGTAGAGCTAGAATTTATGTTTGCATTCATTAATATTTACATCGCTTTTCAGCCACTATTGGCGACGACGAAGATGAATTATGAGTTACACTTACAAAGGTAGACTCATGCAGGCCGGAACTTAAAAATACTTGATTGATTTATTTAAATTATGGACACGTCAGCACATTTAACACTCACTCTGGTCCCCCATTTCCCAGTTCTTCACTGCCTTCATTTGAAAATGTTGGTTTTCTTAAAATTTCGGAGTGGACCGTAGCCCCTTCAACCATCCCCCCTCGGCCTACGCCAGTGATTACGTACAGTCGAGGCAAATACTAGAACTGCCGTCGTCTGAAGACTCAAGTCTGTACACCCTAGTTAAAAACAGATGTTGCGAAGGGCAACTTAGCATGCAGGGCGCCAACACGCAACCGCAGAGGATTATACTGTCCGTGCATCTGGGCTCCAGATCCTCATTATTCTGCAGAATGCGGTCCAGGGTTTTACTGCGTGGAATTTGTACTCTTCACAAACGTCACGCCTTACACCTCACACAGGGAATCGAACCCGGATCCATTGGCACCTAGGTCGCCAGTTTACCACTGAACACGCTCGACCACCGAGCTATCTACGTATGACCCATACAATGCAATGAAAAATGCTGCACGCCAGGCTGATAAAAATCAGAAGGACTGATAATAGCCTAATTGTCAAAATACTTTTTACTCCAAGGTGTGAGTTTAACGACTAACTAAAGTATCCCGTGCTCTAGAGAAATATTTTAGTGCTAAATTTTGGACTTTAGAAGATGTTGACTTTCTTAAATGTTCCCTCCTAATATTCTAAAGCTCATGAAATATTGTTGTTTTGCAAACACCAATTCACTTCTTCTCTGCCTACAGAGGAACGGGACCCGCCTCTGCAACTCATATGACGTCATGCTTCAGAAGGGAGAGTTTCCAGGACCGCGTTGCATTCACCTTGTGGTCTTTCAACGGTGGGAGAGCTCCACCTTTGACCCCTGTGTACCTTCACAGCATGATTCAATGCACGTAGATTATATTTACCTTTTACCTTTAGAATAAGTATCACTGAAGATTTCAACGACGAATTTAAAATTCCTTTTTCTCCCATTTTCCCTGTTCCCTCTCACGCGTTAATTGGTCGAGCACTCTCGAGTCACTCTCGGGACAGAGTATACAAACAGAGCTACAATGTGCCTAGCTCGTAACTTCACTCAAAGTTTCAGAAAATTGTACATGAAAGGCCGAGTTATCCAATATATATAAAGCCCCAATCCCACCACTGACTGACTCACTGACACAAATGTTCTCCATGAAGGAACCCCCGGAGGCGAGAAATGCCCAACTACGACACCCCATGAAATCGTCACAAAAGGCCGAGAAAATTCAAAAATAGCTCAAATAGCCCTTCTTTTTTCACGTCCTTAGCAACCGTTGCCACGGACATTTTTTGCAGCACACACTGTTTCCTTCAATTCTTAATTGTGGAGATACATTATATTTCTCACAGATCTACAACACACAGCTGAATCAACTCCTGGCTTTGAAAAGGTGGATCAAACGAGGGTGACATCTACATAATAAGGAGTTTCAGCCCAGATACAATTACGTACATATATTGGTAAACTCAATGCGAAAATATTATCTACATCGTGGTTGCTTTAACTAAATGTTTAGAGGTATAATAACAAACAATTATTTAGAGAGTTTGCCGTGCTTGTTGTTCACCATGGAAACGGACGTTTCCCGTTTTGAACGAGACAGTCCTGTTTGAGAGGCGTGTCCCGGTCGTCCCTTCGATATTATTTAAAAACACTATTTGTACCGTTTTAGAAAAGCCTAGGGGTTAGCTTGAAAACCAAGTATAAAGTTGAGATATTTCATGCTAAAAAAAAAAAGTTGTATTGTTTTGCGTGTGTTCCGTTATTTGTAGAGAGTGCATAAGTATGCCCAAGAAACGTATATGCAGTTTCAATATGAACTTGGGACAAACCACAAACTGAAGTGGGAAATCTCGCGTCAGATGTGTGGGGTAAGGTTTTTGAGGAGATTTACAAACGGTTGGTGAAAAATAAAGCCGCTCTCAAGAAGATTGATTGTTCTGATACATACTTCTGGCACTCCCCAACTTCTGCGTAGGGCTAACATCAAAGGTTGATCAGAAGGAACCAGAAATACTGTGTAAGTCACACCGAGATTATAATAAATAATAGCTTTTGACAATGAGAGATCATATTTCAAATAATAAAATAATAATAATACTTTAATTATAACAATAAATTTATACGATGGCGCAGTGGTAGCGTCGTCGCCTTGTAATCAAGGGGTCCCGGGTTCGATTCCCGGTGGAGGCACATAGTGGTTCGGATCCCACTTTAAACTGTAGGTCCAGTCCCGATTAGCCTTACTGTGCATAAAGTGGACTTAAAACAACAAATCAAATCAATAAATTTATAATTAGGCCTAACTGATTTTTCAGGAGGGGAGGAGGTACACTGATCTCCTTGGGATGTCCCGTTTTGGGGTCAAAATATTATGGGCACCCTACTACTAGGGTGCCAAATATCTAGCTCCTGGGTTCTCATTCCATTGTAATTATCATACTCTTACCATGAAAAGGTCTCCTGCGTATTATCTGCGGTCCCGGGTTCGAACTTAAATGAGAGCTCCAAAATTTGGGTGATGACACAACACAATTAATATAATTCAAAGACTTAATAAGGTTCTCCAGGCGGGTGAGAACCGGAAATTTTTCCACCTGTTCAGGCAGCTCCGGCGTCCACCCATCGTCGTATAAAGTGGGTACCTGGAGGAAACTCTGGGGGTAAAGGCGGCAAGGGACGTGGTGCTGATCACATCACCCCCACCTTCGGCCGTAATCAAGAAAGTGTGAGGCCCTAACCCCACGCTCCCTATACGCCTTCATGGCGTGGTGCATTGCACAGGGGAGCACTTTCCCTTCACTTTTTTTTTTTTTTTTTTTTAAATAAGGACGATCTGGCTCCTATTGAGAAAGTCTGATAACAGCGTCGATGGGACTGAATGCGATCAACGAAGAACCCATTTGATAAGCTCTGGTCTTCAAAAGGCTGTTGGACTATAGAGTTACTAAATACATGGTAAAAACAGATAACTTGGTCCAAATTTAACAATGTATATCTTGTCCCAACCCTCCATCCCCGGTCACGTTCCTGGTCTTGTGTGTGTATATATATAAGTGTCACTTCACCAGAAACCGAATTCATTGCCTGTGTGCTCACTGCAGGTCGGTCTGCTTGAGACGATTCCAGACACTTTGGCGCCAGCGGCCAGCTGGGTCGCTCGGAACTTGCTTTTGGCGCGCCACGATTCGGATGGAAACAGACAACTCTGCTAGTGATTCTTGCAGTCTAATTCTCGAATGAATATTTCACTTGCTCTCGTTGCCTTCACTAATTCTATTTAAACCAGCCCAATAATCAAAGAACAAAATAGCTATATTGGGAACCTTTCCAACAACTTCCACATTCGCAAAATAGTACATATTTTGCTTGGTTAAGTCCGCTTTATGCACAGTAAGGCTTATTGGGAATGGATCTACAGTTTAAAGTGGAATCCAACCCACAAAGTGCCTCCACCGGGTATCGAACCCGGGACCCTTTGATTACAAGGCGACGAAGCAACCAATACGCCATTTTTTTTTTAAGGAATACCCCTAACCGGAAGTATCCCCCGTTTTTCACTATATTATCAAGATTTTCATTTCTCGGTTATTCTCCATTTTCAGTTTTTCTCATTTGGACAAACAAATACCCGTGCCTTACCCGGGACTCGCACCCGGAACCCCTGACGTCGTAGCGCTCTGTGATAACCACACCGTCACGGAGGTCGACAGGGCCATCGGGGAGGCTTTAAGTGGAACTCGTACCCCTCCTACTTGACTGCGAGAAGAACTACCGAAATAAGAAAGGACCGGGCGTCCGGTAAAAAAGGCGCGAAAACGAAATGCTTGTGGTCTAGGTGCTAGGACGCAAAGAAGCACCAGCAGGCTTCATGGGTGACGTGGAAGTAGAGGTCAGGTGATCAACAGTTACTGTGATTGGGTGGTTGCAAGGAATGAGATTTATAAAACATTTTCTTGTTCGCTCCATTCGCGAAACAAACATTTCTCTACGATTCACATCAAGTTTATACGTCAATCATTCTTTATTACAATTATGCCCTATTTCAGGGGATCCCAAACTTTGTAGTTTCAAAAGTTTTCTGCGGCGCCCAAGTCAGAATATAGGCATAGGCCTATCTAAAACTTGCAACGCTAAGTTAGTGTTGTTAGGTTGCTTGCCTTATGTTAAAAAATAAGCACATATTTCAAATTCAGAAACATTGTTTATGTAAATAGTACTAAATAAGCACATGTTTGGAACAAGCATATCTAAAACCCTGTGTAGATTAACAAGTAAGTGGCATTTCAGTTAAAATTCCGGAACATTTCGCGGCACCCCAGGGCGCCGCGGCGCACCCTTAGGGAACCACTACCCTATTCAATATTGAATCAGTTTGTTAAGAAAGGTTTAATTAAAATGTCCATTAAGACTCACACCATTATAAACTTGGATAGTTTCGCTGTACTGGACTTCTGGTAAATTAACACTTAATTCATTTTACAAAGAAATTAAATAAGTTACTTTTCCTTTGCTCCTTTTGTTCAAATGTACAGTCTACATGGAACAGCCATCTGAAGCACCACCCTCCTCCCCAAATCTAATAACTCCAACAGAAATAACTTTTTTGTCGACTATAGTCTCCAAATTCTGTTCTCAACCAGAGAGATAAAATCGTAACAATTCTATTGCGAGTGACCCTTCACAACGATGAGGAAAGTGAGATCCAAGTTCCAGCGAATAATTTGTTAGGGCCGCTTCAGTTGATTATAGTGCACGCTGAGTTTCAAATATAATGAGTGGCTTCGCAAATGATCTACGGAGACTGTATTTGTATAAGCATTCTCTTCCTTTCCTGAGGAGAATTCAATAAAACAATGGCTTGGTGTAGCTTTCAGAGGGGAGCGGCACGTGACACGCTTAACTTGCAAACCAGCATTCAGAAATAAATTCAACCTTTCGTATCAAGACAGGTCAAGCTGCACGTGTAGCTCTGATTAGGCCGTTTTCTCAATACCGTGCATCCTGTCACCTAGTGCTCTTGTTAGCTCATGCGCGGTGAATGTTTGGATTTAGACTAACTGTGCTAGTGTCGCTTGCCGCTTGCAGCTTCTGTGTGAATTCTCCGTGTCGCTTGTCGCCTGTCACTTGTCGTCTGTCGTTTGCAGCTTTCTTGCCTTGTAAGGGAGAGAAAGCGCCAACCAACACATGTCCCTTGGAAGCGAACCAGCAGTAATGAATTGAACCTTTCGAACAGAAGCGACACGACAAGATGCAGGTGTCGCTTGTAGCTTGCGTGTCGCTCTGATTGGCCAGTTTTGTTAATACCGTGCATCATGTCGCTTCGTACTTTTGTTCGCGCATGCGCGGTGAATGATTTGCCTTATATTGAATGGTCTAATGTCGCTTGTCGCTTTGGTATAAAATCTCCATGTCGCTAGTCGCCTGTCGTTTATGCCGTTTAAGCAGATTCCAGACCGAAGCGTAACGCGACAAGCGACAAGCCTCGGTAATCATTGCAACGTTTCGAACTGATACAGCACGGTAAGCTGCAAATATTGCATGTCGCTTGGTTGTGTCACTCAAACTGGCTACTTTATCAATGTTGTGCATCGTGATGCCTCCACTTGTCGTGCACGGGCGGTGAATGTTTTAGTCTACAAGACAAAAGGGACCCGTGTCTCTTGTCGATGTGGAAGCACACTGTCGCTTGTCGCATCCGTCAGAATTCTTCCCCTGACCCCTTCAAGGAGACTTCAGATCGAAGCGACAAGTGGCAGGCGACAATCGACAGACAACACTGGCATGGACGTCAGCAGGGTTTTTTCCAGGGAAGGGCAAGGAAGGTATTTTTTTTTACAGGGGGAGCAAATAAGCCACATTTTACCCAATGTTCCTTCAAAAAAACATTGCTTACATTTGAATTTATCATGTTCGTGCATTAATTAACACATATTATTGTGGCTGAAATGGAATTATATGTGTGAAATATATAATTTTTGGTTGACTTTCATTTTCCAAAGGGGGCACGGGTCCCCCTTGCCCCCCCCCCTTACGGACTCCCATGAACACTGGCGACTTCGATCTAAAGCAAGAAATTCACCGCTCATGCGCGAAAAACCTAATGCACCGAGCCGAAAGCGACATGTGTATCTTGCCCAGTCGCATCAATGCGAAAGGTCGAATTGATTACTGAGGGTTCAATTCCAAGCGATACGTATCTCTTGTCGCTTGTTACCTATTGCGTTTCGCTTGGTAGCGTTCCAATAAAGAGCTTCGTTTCACACAGTTGCGGCATGATAGGCCACACAAGCCTGCTTTGATTTCTGAAATCTTCAAACAACACATAAAAGTATGCAAAGTAAAAATTAAGAGTCAGCGATTAGGGTAAATGTGATTATTTTCTCAATTCCACAGTGGGGCAAAAACTCCTTAAGTACGGCTGTGACTGCACAACAGTTAATCCCTTCCTAACTCCGCCGCGAGAGGAACTCTTCTTTTTCTCCTCCCCTTCCGACCGCCGCGAGAGGAACTCTTTCCCCCTCCCCTTCCGAATGCTCTACGCCGAGACAGAAACGTCCAAGTTACGCGCTCTCAATTGACGCCGTAAAGCGCATTTCACAACTATTTGCTCAATTCGGTATGGTACGTAGCTGCTTACACACAGGAAGAAATCATGTGACCTACAAGAATTGTGATTGGTTGGACGGTTTGTGCAATATTGATCGGTACCCACAACGGATGCAATTGTATTAAAAATTACAACACGTAAATTAGACAGGTGATATTGGTACCAGGTTCCAACAAGAATAGTAACCATTTTTTCGTGAGGAAAACTGCATAAATGATAATTTTCAAAAACCACGGTGGTATTTGTAATCACATGCATGGTCTCGACATTTTAAAATGAATTTTATTTTGCTAATTTATCAAATTATAGTGGTTCCAACAACATATGTACACTCACTCGGGCCTTATAAGACCACGTTCACACGTATGTGTGTGTGTGTGTGTGGGTGTGGTCTTGACTGTGCGTTCGGAAATTCCCTCCGGCCAATCTTCCAAAAATGAATAAATTTTTAGAGGTTTCTTCCTCATTTTCTCGAAAGCAAATTGCCTGACTTTTTTCATGTACATAAAACTATATTTTAGGACCAATCTATGATGATTTAAAGGTCCAGTGGTCCAGTCGGTATCGCGTGTGACTGCCACGCGGGAGGCTCAGGTTCGATTCCCTGAAATTTCCAGGATAATTTCATATTTCTAACAATACAAATTGTGAAATTCATTTGTTATATTTTCTTGTATGAAGATTTATCTTTTGTTGTCGTTGATTTCAAGTTTTCAACGTGCAAGTACAACATACACTACCGACAAAAAGTTTAAGACCACCATGAAACACTCCCAAAAAATCAGTATGGAGTGTTGTATGGAACAAACGGTTCCTGTCCAAGACAGACGTGACGATGATACACATGGAAAATGCAATGTACTCTAGTTTGAACCTCGCAAGACGCGAAACCAATTTTTTTTCGAATGTGTAGCATGTAGCTGACAAAATGGAAAGTGTCAAAAACGTTGCTGAAGCTGGCAACATTGCAGCTGTGTGCGTGAAACCGGTCAGTACGGTAGCCAGCTTCCTTATCAGTGGCTCGGGGTCAGTTGCTGTTCATGCAGGCGACATTCCGAGCCCATTATTGTGTGTGAGGTGTGCAAGGTAAGTGCAGCTGTGTGAAATGGCCCGTCATCGTGGGGAACAGGCGATTTCGGTTGGAAAGCGTGCTGTGATATGTGCACTGAAAAATGAAGGTTATCCGGAACGCGAAATAGCAAGAAAACTGAATATTTCCAAGACTGGTGTTCATTGTGCATTGGACAGATACCGTAAAACCAACAGTCATGCTGATCATGCACGTAGTGGAAGAGCCCGTGTAACGTCTGCAGCTGACAATAGATATATTACAGTAACTAGCAAACGGACAGGCGCCTAACAGCACCAGTCATCGCTGCTTCCCTGAATAACAGCAGAGTGACGCCTGCGTCTGTGTCAACGGTGAAGAATAGGTTTCGTGAAGAAGGGCTGCATGACAGAGTAGCTGCTAGAAAGCCATTGTTACGACGTGTGAACAAGACTAAACGATTGGCCTGGGCTAAAACGCACCAAGGTTGGACTGTGGATAACTCGAAACGGGTACTCTGGACCGACGAATCCAAATATGAATTATTTGGCAGCAATAGGCGAAACTTTGTGCGTCGAAAGGTCGGCGAGAGAATGAAAGAAGAGTGTCTTGTTCCCACAGTGAAACATGGGGGTGGAAGTGTAATGGTTTCGGGATGTTTTGCCGGAAACCAGATGGGGGACCTTCATAAAATTCAGGGAACATTGGTAAAAGAAGGGTATCATCAGATATTGGTGCACCATGCCATCCCCTCTGGTCGTCGTCTTGTTGCTAATGGGTTTATTTTTCAACAAGATAATGATCCCAAACATACATCCAAATTGTGTACGCAGTATTTGGAACGCAATGCAACAGAAGGGGCATTAGTTCTCATGACGTGGCCACCACAGTCTGCTGATCTTTCACCAATTGAACTGCTATGGGACCAAATCGTTAGGGACATCAGGAAAAAGTTACCCAGCAACACTCAACACCTATGGGAATTCATAAACGATACCTGGCGTAACATTCAACCATCCTATCTGGAAAAACTATTGGAGCGCATGCCACATGTTTGCGCTGCTGTCATTAAGGCCCATGGCGGACATATTGATGAAAGCAAAATATGAGGTGACATTCGTATGTATAGTGGATATATCTATGTTTGTACATTGCCAAGAAGATTCTTACATTTGTTTCTTGTACATTAATTACGAAATACACTCATTTCTACTGATTTTTGGCACTTTTACCTGGTGGTCTTAAACTTTTTGTCGGTAGTGTAGCTACATGTACAGTCACGGACACTTCTGTGTTCAATGATTATATTGAATGTTAATGGTATCGTTACAATCCAGAAGTGTTCGTGACTGTACCTTCACGTCTCTGCTAGGAATCTACCCTTTGATCCTAATGTCGCGAGCAAGAGACTCTGATAATCTCAACTTATGGTAAACGAAACTCCATTTAACTTCAATAGAAGGTTTATTACTCGTACACCTACTTACAACGTTTCTTCAAGCTTAAGTGAACATGCGAAGTCTCCTGATGGCGTAGTGGTGACGCCGTCGCCTTGTAATCCAGGGTTCCCGGTTAGATACCCGGTGCAGCCACAGTGGTTCGGATCTCACGTTAAACTGTAGGTAGAGTCTCGATTAGGTTATCTGTGTATAAAGTGGACTTAAAACAACAAATCAATTAAGAGGAGATGCTTCAATTCAATATTTCATTTTGGATGTAACAGCTTTCAAGCAGCTATTTGTCCATGAGTATATAAGTCTACTTCCTCATACTCCTGTTAACTTGTTATCATGGATATTGCCAGACTGTTGGTTAGTTGATTGCTTCTAAATCTCGTTGCCAGGTTCACATCTACAGGTTAGTCTGTACACTTGTCTTTCTGATACTGGTTCTTTATGACACTCTTAATAGTTAATAATATGTGTAATATTCCATAATGGTTACATTGTTGTATACCATTGTTGACCATTGTCAGTATCGCCAATTTCGCTGTAACCCACATTTTCAGCTCAAGTAAGTCTGCAACTCGACATATGTGCAGTTTGGCTAGCTTAAAATTAAAGGTTTATATGTGGAATCATGTCCGGAAAATATATCTTCAGTTGTTGACGCTAACTGACTGACTCTGCAGCCTTCTTTAAACGGAAGGTTCATGGCTGCAGCAACATAAGCCTTCCATCTGTCCCTATCCTGAGCAAGACCAATCCAATCTTTTCCATCCTTACCGATTTCCTTTAGGTCCAGCTCAACGTTATCTCTCCATCTTCGCCTTGGCCTTCCTACAGGACTCTTACCATCAGGTTTCCCAACAAGAATCCTGTAATCTCTTCTTTCCTCTCCCATTCTTGCCACATGACCTGCTCATCTAAGTCTTCTTGACTTAATTATTCTTATAATATCTTGACATGAATAAAAATTGTGCAGTTCTAAATTATGTAACCTTCTCCACTAACTTGTCTCCTCATTCCTTTTACGTCCAACTATTTTTCTAAGGATTTTATATTTAAAATACTCTTAATTTACGTTTCTCTTTTAATGTAAGGGCCAAAATTTCATTTTTCAAATTCCATTTCTTGACGCATCTTTAATAAAACTAACACAATGTGCTTCCAACAAAGCAGTCTGCTGTTCACTTTTAAAATCCATTGGCTTTCGACTACGAGAATTAACGTGAGTGTTTTGTTTTAATTTTCTATTATATATACACGCAGAGACTATATATTATTACATAACCTTCACACTATTAAAGACAGATTTATTTACTCTCGAGGATATACGTGTAATGTTTCATGCAATAACCTCGTTTTTGAGCCGACTTATAGTAACGTTGACAAGAAAACTAATTTCCAGGATACTATTTCTATTTCTACAACACAATTTGTAATGACCAAGTGAAACTCATTTTTTAAATTTTCCAGCATGAAGATTTATCTTTTGTTGTCGTTGGTTTCAAGTTCCTTACGTACAATTAGCGAAGGGAGGTGTAATTTGATTGACGCCAGTTTGAACTCACCAGTTTGATTCGACGCAGACAGTAACATTTCGGGAACTTTTGGTATGTTATTATGTTATTCAGGGAGGTTTGAAGTAACTCTATACCGATTTCCAGCTTTGTAATATTTTGTGCAAGTTAAAAATCTAAAATGATTAAGCTCGTTCCCCCCCCCCCCTCTCTCTCTGTCTGTGTGTGTTTGTATATATATATATCTGTGTGGAAGAGCATTGCCTTAGTTTTGAAATTCAGTTGAGCTTTGGTCCACACGCTTTGAAATGGAATCATAACATTGAACTCTGTTACACAAAAAAGTCCCCACGCAAAGTTCTTGAATACATCTACCTTGCGTTAGTTCGAGAAAGATTGATCGCCAATTTGTCACTCGTTTCCTTCCGTTTCCAAGAACTTCAGTACTGCATTGTGTCAGATAATGGACATCCATCACTCTTAAATTAAATAGACATCAACAATCTACTTTTAAAAATCACGAAAATGCTTTTTAGTGCTCACCTTGAGACCGAAGCAACACATCGCAATATTTATTTAGATTCAAAGTTTTGTATAATTAAATAAATTCGATTGGTTGAGAAGTGTATCGAATTCTAGTAAAGAACTTATACTACAAACTATCCTTAGAAACGAAAATAAGTTTTTGTAACATGCGAGCAGCTTTCAAAATGTTTATCTGCACATTGAAAGGGAAAAACAATTACTTTAATACCCATGAAAGCTTTAAAAAGTATTAATGCAAATGTCTTCCTGAAGTTGGTTGAGTATTAAGGATAAAGAGTAACATGCAGCACCATCTATCGTTGGTAACTCTTATTACTCAAAGCAAGGCACGGGCATGGGTAATCTTAGTTTTTCTGGAAACTTTCCACAACCTGTCATACTTCAGCCATCTGACAGACAAGGAAATTACCTGACTTTTCATGGGGAGAGAGTAAAGTGGTGTATATCACGCGAATCTCGGTTGGCATTAAATTGCCCACAGAAACGAAGGCTATAATTTTATCCTACAAAGTTCACTGCGCACATCAACTTTTGGGCAGAAAGAAGTACAAAAATCATACGTCAAGAAAAAGTGCATTGCGTTTTGGATACGGGAAATTATAAACCACGAATGTCGTGTACGCTGACGATACTGCGATGGACTTTCAAAAAGGGTATGCTCGAAGGAAAGTTGAACAGGGCAATCAAGTGACAAGCCTCATTATAGTTCTCTAAATGTTAGTGACAATGTACTGAAACAAGGAAAGAAAATAAAATGAAACCTTTCTTGATCTAAATTAGCAGGCCAAACACCGACCGACTTTTCTGTATTTTAAGTATTTTTGTTATGTGTGTGTTCATGCTGTACGTGCATTTTTTACGTTTCTTACAGCATATGTGTGTATTTTTGTGTTTTTTCTTTTTTGTGTTTTTTCTTCTTTCTTTTTGTGTTTTTTTTCTTTTTTTGTGTTTTTTATTTTCTTTGGTATTTTGATATTTTATATTTCGTAAACTGTTAGATATTTCAACTAAATTTGTAAAATGTGAAGTAGAGATGGTTAAGTGTAAGAAAAGGCTTGTGCCTTTACTTCGCCATCCAAAAGAATAAGTAAATAAATAAATAAATGATTCTTTATTAGCATGCAATGTTAATAGGATATTATCCAGTCTACTACTAACCAACTGCTATACGACATCGCCGTGAATAATATCCGAAAATATAGAACAGTTGAGAAAATGCACGAAGCACTTGTACTCTCTTGAACTTGAGGACAAGAATGTACGACACGATAGGGCACACAGGGAAGGCCTTTACCCATTACCATTGCGTTTAGCTCTCTGTGAGCGATAGTGAGCTTAAAAGCTGAAAAATAGCAAAGCACTGTTTGGTTATCCTGAAGGCTGTACAACAGCATAACACCGTTGTATTGCAAGGGTGCATAAAGTCAAGGGGCAACATATGTACTCGTACAAGCACTTTCTCCTGTTCGCCTGTAAGTATTACCGCGATCGAACGCCTTCCACAAGTTTAAAACCGATTTGAGCGTGAACCATTTGTTTGTCAGGCTCCGTCAGATTTAAATGATTTGTATTACTTTCTGGCTGAGAAAGCGAGCATCCAATTTTTTCCCCCAGAGCAAAACGTTGGTCGTTTCACCAGATCATAAATCCAATTGATTTCCTTGTAGCTCCATTACACTTGCGTCTCATGCGGGTTGTCAGGATGTTGCCCATCCACGGCTTAGTTAATTGATCCCCCACCACGGCGCTGCATCACCCGTTACTACAGAGCTTATCATGGCGGTCACCAATACAGCCAATATTGTTAGGATTACGGTTAATATGTCATTGTTAGAACCAAGCTCTCGGCCGCAAAAATAAAGAGGGTGATCTGTGGTGGGGAGGGCTTAAATAACTCAACTCTATTGCGGACGTGCTACATCAACGCTGAGGCTTTAAAAATTGAAATGCGCCACCTTTAAAGGGTATGTGTCGAAACGAGGTTTTTTGGCTGGCTCATACCTTGTGGGGAATTCCAGCTGAGACCAATGTATTTTTGGTTATCTGTGGCGTCAATTGAACGAGCCAAAAGTTACTGAAAACGTATGATAGTTCCATTATAGTAAGTTTAGTAGTTTATAACTAGCCTATTATTAAAATTAGAATAGAATAGAATAGAAATGCACTATATTTAAGCAGGTGTGTTTCGGCATCAGGGCCATTCTTACAACCAACCCTTGTCACAGGGTTGTGAATTAATAAAAAGAGAGAAAGAACATAATGACCATGATAATAATATAAGATAATATAAAGATTATACAATGATAAAATAATAATACATTGGACTGATCAGTATGTATACTGTGGAGTAGTAGTGCATTGTTGTGGGGAGGAGGGGGGGTCACGCTACATTTTTATCCTTTTGTCAAATTCGTCTCTGTAGCTATGGGTCAATGGTGACATTAAGTGACCATGGATTTACGTTCCACCACAAACGTTTACCCCTCCAAGCCGCCTTAGCAACAAAATCATTTTGTTATTAATATGTGATTTGAATTGAAAAAGTATTGTTCCGGGTTAATAGTTGAAATTTTGGGAAATTTCTAAAAGTAAACTTTGGAGTCAACCAGAAACGCTGCCAGTTTCAGCCTAGTACGTTGCAGGATCTCAGGTTGTAATTGATTGATTGATTTGTTTATTTTACTTCGCTTGTCTGTCACTTTTGGCTAAACGCGAGGATGAGCATTAATGATGATTCAACTTTATCTTGAATCTTGAGCTTGTTTAGCCAAGGGAGTAGCTCTTGGAGCCTCAAATTTCAAAAGATGAGTGTTTATTATCTTTAAGCAATTCCCCAAGAGTAACTTTTTAATATCTCTGTATGTATGGCAAAGACTATTGTACGGTAGTCCACCCACCTGGAATGATCAATGTGTACCAGTATATATGTCTTGACATTTATTCCGTTAAGGGTCAGAATATTTTACTTTGGGGCACAGAAATGTTCACCACGCCTCAACTCAGATATTTACAATTTATAAGAAATAAGTTGACTGTTCGTCTGAATTTGGCTAATTTGCTTCTTTCTCTCTTTTTCTTTCTTCATTTCATCTCTATCCTCCTTTGTAAAAAGGAAGAACAAGAAAGGGATGAGGAAGAAGAAAAGAAAAGGAGAGAGATAGAGGAGGAAGAAGATAAAAGAAATAGGAGAGAAACAGGGGTATTCCGCCCCTCCCCTCTCTCTCACGCACGTTGCTTTCTGTTTCTCCTCTATATTTGTCTTTCGAGATAGAGCAAGAGAGAGAGAGAGAGAGAGAGGGAGAGTGAAAGAAAAATGAATGAAAGAAGTAAATGAAATAAAGAAGGAAGTATCTTCCTCTCCCCCTCTCTCTCTCTCTCCCCTTCTGGCTTCCTTTCCCTTTTCGTGGATCCGCCCCCCTCTCTCACTCTTTTATTCCCTTTTCTCTCTCTTTCTTCTCTATCTATCTCTCCTTCTTTCTTCTCTCTCTCACTTTCTTTGCTCTCTCTATAACTGCTTCTTCTTTCTCTCCCTCTCATTGTTTTTCTTTCTTCTTTCCTGTCTTCCGCACAGAGAGAGATAGAGAGAAGAAAGAAAGGAAGAAGGAAGGATGCTTCCAGAGAGTGAGAGAAAAGGAAGATGGATTCAATAATGATTCAAGAAAACACCAGTACATCTCTCCAGATCCTAGTAAGCGTACACGGTAGAGGACGTGCTACAAACAGCTGAAGCGTCAGTGTTCCCCACACTAGCGGCATAAATCTTGATAGGTTTAGAGGTTTTTAAAACCTCCGTTTTTACCTGTTTCCTCAAATAACACACCCAAAGCTTCAAATCAACGGGTGATCCAGGAGAGAAAGCGTATGCTGGCGCAAACGGGCAACCGTATCCAGAACGGGGTATAAAACAGTGAAGCGAAAGACAGAACAATCAGACAGATATCCAGTCAAAAGCTGGATTAGGATCGTCACAGCACCAGTCGACTGACACTGAAAGAAAGATTCCAGCTATTACTGCTTCATGAGAACATGCAACCTCCATTATGGGAAACGCTGGAGCGAGCTGGTTCGAGATTAATTCCTGGAAGGGCGCTTCGCTTTTTTTTTTCCACAACTAGAAGTCCTAAAAACAGTTTGCTACAACTTCAAAGCGGATTTCGAGGGCTTTACCCTCTCCCGCCCTATTCTCCATCTCTCTCTGTTCTATTCCTATTCCGAGACAAAAGTCTGTCATTGCATAATGGATATGCATTAAAAGGTTTTCCGTGGGTTCTGTGTTCTTTACTGGCACGTTATGGTAGAGCGGATTTTCCTTCTGCTTCCTGCGTTTCGAGACCACACGTATGGGGGTGGTTTCACATTTCATAGAAGTGTGATGCCGTTGTGATAATCCAACTGCGGACTTGATGCTGTAGAGCTAATGGACTCTCAAGCACTGCTCTCAACTGTGATTTACCTTTAGTGACACAAGATGTTCAAAACGTTACGTAACCTTATTGATAAACGCATGCAGTTGGTTTTCAAGGATTGTGGCCAGCGCGGTCTCCGGGTTTAACATCCTCGAATTTATCTAGTTAGGGTACCCAAAGGATGCCGCCTACGCAACTCATCCACGCAGTATTCAGGAATTGCAAGCACAGATCCAGAGTTGTGTCGATGTAATCTCACAACAAAAATGGCACAGGGTGTTCGAGAACATGATTCTCCTTGTCCACTTATGTATCACATAACGGTGGACATTTTCATCATTCACGTTACAAGTATCAAGGAATCAAATATTGTATAGTTACGTCATGGAAGAAATGGCCTCCTATTTGCTGTTATCATTAGCCACACCCCGCAGTTGCTATTTCAACATGGGTTTTGTAAATATCCCTCTGTATCTCGTATTTTCTTCACGATGCATGTAGTAACTAATGGACCGTTACGTGCTACTATTGGCTGTCACCATTGACAACGCCCGCAGTTGCGATTTCCATGTGGGATTTGTAAATACGCCCCACTCACCCTATGGGTCTCGGTTTTCCTTCATGGTGCATGTAACAGTCGACGTAGCTGCAAGACCGTTGCGTCACGTAAAAAAAACGCGTCAGGATTGGCTCTTGCCATTAGCTACGCCCACAGTTGCGATTTCCACAGGGTTTTTGTAAATACGCGCCTGGAATGGCAGTTACTCTCTTACTCTTTCAGTCCAGTAAATAATGCACAAGTAGCTTCTGGAATATGAATACGGTTATCGCATTGAGTGATTTTCTTTAAGTTTCATCCATGTTACCTCTCTAAATCTGAATTCATCTGGCGAAAATCTCTACGAGTCAAGAGCTCGAACAGACAGATAAGTGCACTCGTTACAAAGGAAGTGTCATCGTTCTGCTTCCTTTCAACAATTCGTTTCCACTTGAACTCCTATCAAAGGATAAAAAACAAAAGAACTCTTTATAGCACAAGTGCATGAAACTCGCTTTACTTGTTCATCCATAATATCATTTTCGTTTGTATCAGATCATCAAGTAGAAGCTCCTGTCGATATTTTATTGGTGCAAGAAAGTTGATGCAAATTTTCCATTTCACATTCATTGTACTCTCTAAACCGTCGCCCAGTAAACCACATCTCCTTTTATGACGTGGCCAATCCGAGCTTTATTCCTAATTATTATTTTTGCTGTATCAATATTTCTTATGTCATCAATTACTCTCATTGTTTATAATTTTGTATGTCGTTCATCCTGTAGATCACTGGGGAAAGCAAGGTCGTCGCGCATAAGATAGAAAAAGGGGAGAAAGCGAGTGGACGGAGCAAAGTAGTACACGCTGTATGGTAACAGCTGGTAGATGCAGTCGCTTTTCTCCCTCCACGCAATCCCGTTTGCTCGCACGTGTTCATTGGTCGACCATCTCGAGTCTATACTCCGTCCCATTCCCGGGACAGAGTATATACTTGGTTAAAGGTCTTTTCTACTGGTACGGCGGCCGATCCTAATGCTGGCAAGGGAAGTGGGGGGCGGGGAAGCGACCAATCCAGCACGATAAGAAACGCAGCAACCTGTAGAACGAGGTTCACGTAGTACTTCTTCCCGCCACGTCGTGTCTCTCGGCGCCACTGCTGTTGTCTGGTTGGTCTGTGACGTAATCCGCGCTCCCCACTTCCCTTGCCAGAACCAGGACCGGCCGCCGTAAGAGTGGAAAAGACCTGAAGTCATTTATATGTATTCAGTGCACCCACGCATATGAATACAACTGATTTCGTGTAATTTGGTAAATTTATAGTATATATTCAGAAAGGACATGATTGTGTAAATTCTATCTCGTAATAACGGTTTTAAAATTTAAGGCAACCTGACTGTTTGCGATAATTTTGAAATATTTCTTAATGATTTTATTCATTTTTCCCTATCTAGTATACACATTTTCATAATACCAACGCATAATGTGTGTGTGATTATGTGGGAAATAAACACAGTCATGTGATAAATCATACTTCATTTTATAAATAAATGCTTTGTTTTAAGGAAAAGTGGTGCAGTTTCTTGGCTTTCTGCCATTCTCTTGTTTCTTATCGTACCTTCTTTACATAACTGTTCGTTACCTCAATTTTGATTTCATTGAATGTAGTGTTGTTCTGCTTATCAAAAAGTTATAAATCATTTTCAAAATGCTTTTCCTAGATCATGAACAATGTTATTTTACGTAAAACACCATGGGGTGACATTCGCCTAATTTATAGGACGAGATTAGAAAGTTTTCACTTTGATCGTATGCTACAGTAACTAATTTCTACAGATCACGCACACAGTCTTCAGCCAACATTGTGCTGGAAATGAGATACTTTCAATCCATGCTTGTAAAATTCTGCATATTGTAAATTTATTTCGTATGATGTATGTTCGTGTTCAGCGAAGCTGCCTGCGTTTTGTGTTAACCAGAAGGTTACACCTAGCGGTCGAATTAAATGAGACGTTACTTTATTTTTAACATTGTGATATTTTTAATAGAGTAATTGTGATCTGATAGACAGTGACACTTTTAGGAAATTACTAACAACGTACTGTCGAGTGTTGTTCTGGCTACTAACACAGAGTATAAGGAACACGGGGAATGACCCTCATGGTGCAACGGATGTACTGTTCTTCTATACAGATAAGAGACATAGACGCAGAGCGCGGTACCAAATCAGGGGTCATGGATTCAAATCCCGATTTGGGCATGGGGGTGGTGTTTGTGAGTGAGTACCCCTTCATCATATCATAACTCATCCTCATCTTCGCTATCAGCCAAAAGTGGCATAAAAGCGAAGTAAAATTAACCAATCAGTCAAACACTCAAGATACATAAGATATGCGATAAGGAAAACAAGGAAAAATTTTGAATTTGAATTTGAAACTTTGGGTTCATCAGCACGTAGGCTATTTTGCACCCGTTACGCTATACGGGATCCAGCCCCTTATCATAAACATATACATAACTGTAATGCCATATAACTAAAATCTTCATTCCCCGAACCTTACCCCTTGTCCACCCTCTGTCACCCCCTTCACACCCCCACTCCTAGGGGTGCCAGGGGTGTCTTGGGATTGAACGGATTTATCTTCTCCTCGCTCCTCTTCTCTTTTCGGGGGGGGGGGGGTGCCGACCCCCACTCACACGGAAAGAGAAAGAAAGAAAAACAGAGAAGAGAGGAGATGAAGAGGAAAGTGCTCTCTATCTCTCTCTTTCTCTCTCTCTCTTTCTTTCTGGTTGTAACTCTCTCTCTCTCTCTCTATCTCTCTCTCTCTCTCTCTCTCTTAGCTTAACCCCGGGAAGAGAAGAATAAAGAAGAAATGGTGAAAGGGGAAGGACCCCCTCCCAGTTCTTCCCACTCGCTTCCTACCCTTCTTTACAGATTCTCTTTACCTCCTTCTCTCGTTTCTTGATCCTTTTCCCCTTTAAAATTTTCCGACTTTGGTTAAAAGCTGAGGCTGTAAAGGAGCACTCAGCACACACAAGGACAAAATACAGGACAACTCACAGAATTATACTGACCATAGGGCCAGTCGCCAGAGCCTCGTTAGTCTGCATTCCAGGGTGTACTAAGTAAAAGTGAGGTTGACAATTGGGTATAATATGTGCAAGGTCACCCCTTACACCCCCACAAAGAAAGACTAAAAAAATGTTACATATCGGGTGTTCTAATACTCCAATATTAGACATAGACAATGAGGAAACACAAGAATATAGCAACAATGTGTTACGTGTCGAGTGTTCTCTGTACGGATAAGGGAGACAGACAATGAAGAACACGTATCTCAGTATATAATGATTTCAAGAGAGCTTTTGTGCATGTACTGGACTCAACAACAAATTCCTTAATTTTCAAAGTTTGACAGAAGGAAATTATCTTAAGACATTATTTTCTCAATATTTCGTTGCTCTGACTTCACATAATGTAAATATAAGAGGTAATGTTTGGGAAAGTACTAAGCAGGCCACTCCACCAACGTGAAAAAAGAAACAACACCACAATTCTCTCCTTACGAAGTTCCGATAAGAGTGGTTATCACATTGCGTTACGACGCCAGGGGACCATGGTTTGAATCGCGTCAACCAATCAATCAAAACGAATGTTATTACGAAGAGAGGAAATAAACATATAGGAGAACTCCTGAGACTAGTAATTAATTACACGACACTAATTTTTCATTTGACTTCTGTTACGCTTTGAAGTCTGTAAATATAAAAGTTAAACAAGGTGATTTCTTCTGGAAAACAATGTAGTTTCCTATAAAAGCTATTTGTAAGACCTGTGGAACACTAACTCCAGTCCTGTTTGAAATCTTTGGAGATTTCCTTATGCCCATCTAAACAAAAAAGTCTTAACCCTTACTCCCCAGGAAAAGATGGGAAAAACAGGCGCTGAAAGGGAGTGACAATGTAGACACACAACAGGACCACACGCAAGCACGCACGCACGCGGCGCAGAGAGGGAGACGAAGGACGAAGAAAATATAAAGACAAAGAAAATTAATGGGAAAGAGAGCTACCAACAATGTTGACACATTCCACCCCCACATTCTTAGAGGGATCTATTTTCTGACTATCATGACAATGTGTCACTTATTTGATGCATTGCCTGGTATTATTGACCAGTATAGCTCACAATTCCTTAGTGTTTCTCTTAAGCATGTCATGTTTGCGGCACCGTTAACATTCATTTGAAACATAAATGTATGGCATTTCCAACATTATTTTTTGTTTGATTTAGTGTTTTAAGTTCACTTAAGGCACAGATAGGCTAATCGGGACTGAACCTACAGTTTAAAGTGGGATCCGTATCACTGTGCAATGTACCTCCACCAGGTATCGAACCCGGGACCCCTTAATTACATGGCGACGACGGTACCACTATGCCATCGGGGAGGCCATTTTAATCATTATGTACAAGAGATGAACCCATCTTCAACGTTACATCACGTTATATATTGGTGTTTTTTTTCAAGATTTATCTATCAGAAATGTACTGCTAAGTAATAAAAATACAAATATACGATTCGATTTCCATAGAGGTTAAAATATAGATTCCATCCCTTCCTAATCTTTGCGGCTACACATGAGGTTTTTATCCCACAAAGCAAAGAGAAATATGGTACATTCTGGTTGTGGTCGCCGCAGATAGTTTTGATTAAAAAGCGCTAACCATTCTCACACGCTTAACGCTTGTGGATTAACCAGTTAAGACCGGTTTGTGGGGACCCCAGACGCAAACCACATTTGCGTGAGAAAAAAGTAGAATCCAATTTTTATCTCTTAATTAAATAAATAAATATCGCAATATAATTGTCTAATAAAACAGATGCAAGCTGCAGACCACAGTGCAGCAAATGTTGATAATAGGTAGAATGTTTCATAACGATACAATTTAAAGAACAAAAAAGAAACATTTATCTTTATTCCCACAGAACTGAAAACTTGTACAAGCTTAATTCTGCAAGGAGTATTAAAATTTCACGTATTTCGAACAACTTTTCTTAATACCGTTTTGACGGTTGAGGTTTCGTTTCGGTAGTCTCCGAAAACAGTTTTTTTGTGTGCAGTGCATATGCGACCATGCAGCACAGAATGATTGTTGACACTGCTATTTACTTTCTTCTGATGGATGGCATACTAAAAGCAATGGTACAATGTGTCAATAATAACTTGTCGACTGAGGTGCAATCAGGATGAAGGCGCTGGGATGACACATTCTAAAATTGCACATGAATCAATATATCGAGCTTCGTAAATGGATAATGTCCGAACGGATTGCAGAACGTTTTATCGTCAGTTTACCAAAACACGTGGAAAGTGTAGATGGGTTGTATGTTGAAAATACAGCGTGTTCCTCAGTTGCCCTGCAGACATCTAAATGGTCCACATTCTTACCGTCGCGTCGCGTGTCTGTTGCTCTACTGAATAGTGCCAGGCTTGTTCCCTCATTACTAGGGACATTGAATTTTCGCGATGCGCGAAATCGCGAAATGTGAAAAAAAAAAAGATGCAATTTTGAACATTCTGCAAGTAACTACACCCCCATTGATGAAATATGCATGAGTTTTATTTGCGAAGTAATGCGAAATGTGTGCTTTTCCACGAAATGAACGCTTTTTCGCGAAATAACCGTGAAATATCATCAACTTAAGTAGAAAACACGCAAAAACCGGCAATCGAGGTTGTGCGCGCAAACTGTCGATTTGTAACGAAACGTTTGCCTAAAGTTTCCTACCACTTGCAGCTGAAGAACGTTTTATCTTCGATCACATCAGGAAGACGCTGCAAATTGGGATTTCCCATGCACATAATTTCAGTTCGAAAACTTCGCTCCTTGTCAGGCTGCATTCCTTTTTTCCCCCGAATGTCTACTCAACTTCCAGTTTCATTGAACTTGCTAGCTGTAGCAGCGATAAGATTATTCTGTTCCTGCACATCAAGGGAAACAATGAATAAATCACTTGAGATATGCAATTTAGAAATAAAGTGATTTTGTGTTGATGTTTTCTTTTTGGTTGGACAGCTAAGTACTTGTGTATAGTATGTAGTATAGTATGTGTACAGTATATAAAAATGAAGTAGTTTATCAATTTATAGCTCTTTTGTATGTTGTTTCCTCCCATAATGAAAAAGTGTGTTCCAATATTTTTTTCCACCGCTGATCTAACATTTCATTTACCGCTCTCCTCAGTTTTTATTTACCATAAATTTGTCTCCTTACTCATTACACATTGCCACGCATGCGCAAGCACGTGTATTCACTATTGGTGTATAACTCTGAGAGTTTCTGCATCTTGTAAGATGAAAATCATAACAATATATTCCTCTGTTTTTAAACGGTGAGCATGTGATTTCTCGATCCATCTGAGCGAAACACGCTGATTATGGGGGTACACCCCTAGACATTTCAAATGACAATGGAGGTCGAGTGACACCTTAATTTGAAACACGTTTTGTAGGAAAATCCTTTGGTTTGATCCACGGTTTTCGAAATGGTGTCCAAAAATTATTATGTGGTTTCGAATCTGAGGGGGTGGGGAAGATAGAAGCCTTACACATAATCACAAGAAAACCGATCAGTGGTGGTATTTTGAAAATTCGTTATGTCCCCCTAAAGGGGTGTCAGGAGAAATTGGGAGAAATTTTGAATGCTAAAGGCTGACGAGTAACCCCTTTTTGATAGGTCTCCAAATTACAATAAAATGTTTGTAGAAAAGGGTGAGCCGTATTTGAATATGATGTATAGAAATAATATTTATCACTCGAACATGCACAGAAATAACTTTTTGGTCATTATATGTTTTTGGATTAACTAACTCTCTATCATTCATAAACCCAAAGATTTATTGCCGGGGCAACATTATGTCAACCTGTCCCTATCCTGAGCAAGATCAGTCCACTCTTGATCATCCTTACTTATTTTCTTCAGGGTCCATTGTTATATTGCCATTCTATCTTCGTCTTGGCATTCCAACAGGTCGATTACCATCAGGCTTCCTACCAAGGATTCTGCAAACCAATGTTCTTCAACCAGCACCCCTGGATTTAATATAATGGCTCCCTAAAGCCAGTAATGGCTAAATGTTATTTCTGTTTCTTTAACAAAATAACATGCAACACTGTTTCGTCATGCTTGTTTGTTGTGTTGCAGTGACGAATCTCAATTCTGAACCATATTATTTTATAAGAAAATAGTGCATTTCATTTGAAGGGTTAGTTGGAAGAAGGGCGTAACCCAGAAAACATAGTGTGGAGATAAGCAACGAATACCACCTGCACCCAACAATACAATACAGCAAGTACGTGGATATTGTCATATTCCAGCAATAGAGGCAAGATATTGTTTGTTTTCGTTGATTATCTCCACACTATGTTTTCTCAGTTACGCCCTTCTTCCAGATAACCCTTCAATTGAAAACAGAAACCAACAAATTGTAATGCTACTACTTCCTCTGTGAACGTGAGTGGGGCAGTACGGCCCAACAGTCACTTACAGAGTGTGAAATGGTCTGGTATAGAAAAAATGTTGCAAAAATCTTCTATCCCCTCCCATCTTCTAAAAAGATCAAAATCTTATATCCCCTACATGGCCTGCCTTCCGAAGGTGGTGTTTTTCTTTATTTGGTTCATTTTACTTCACTTTTCTGCCACTTTTGTCTAATCGCTAAGATGAGGATGAGTGATGATATGATGAAATTGATGAAGGGACACACAGAAAGAACACCCAAGCCCAGGATTCGAATTCGGAACCCCTGATGTCGTAGCGCGCTGTGATAACCATTACGCCACGAAATTCGGCACCTTCCGAAGTCTTGAATCAATTATCCCACTAATATTAGGGAATGAATATATATTACGAACTTTAGCTTGTTCTTTCGTCTATATTAGGTCCATA
Organism: Lepisma saccharinum; assembly: GCF_977018435.1. Classification (NCBI taxonomy): domain Eukaryota; kingdom Metazoa; phylum Arthropoda; class Insecta; order Zygentoma; family Lepismatidae; genus Lepisma; species Lepisma saccharinum. The sequence goes on along the minus strand of NC_139233.1, from coordinate 44,340,705 downwards.
GATTTTATTTCCAAAAATTCTTACTTTATGTTAGTGTAAAAGTAAAGTAAAGTGCTCCCCTGTGCATAGGACCACGCCATGAAGGCGTATAGGGGGTGCGGGGGTAACGCCCCACACTTTCTTGATCCGGTCGTGAGTGGGACTGATGCGCCTTTACCTCCCAGGGTTTCCTCCAGGTACCCATGTTATTCGACGCTGGGTGGGCGCCGGGGCCGCCGGATTTGAACCGGCCGGGGATCGAACCCGAGACCTTTAGCATGGTAGTCATACGCGTTACCGACTGAGCCACCGCGGCCTTATGTCCTGTACTTTGTATTAACCTTCGAATTCATAAGTTTTGTTCAGAGATGCAAGAATATTTTATGATACTTAGCTTTGAGATTTAGATTCTCATTTCTAGTTTATGACACAAAAATATCCATATATCCAAATATCAAAAAAATGAATATGCTGATGATACCAGCATTTGGTATATTAAAATTCCGATGTTGCTAACATAAATCCCAGAAGCCTGGAGCGAGTAGGGAATAAATAGAGAAGCTACTTCAATAATAAAAAAAATAAAAAAAAATATTTGTACATTTCTTACAAAAAATGTGTAAGTGCTTATATAAAAAGAAAGAGTGAGGTGCATCAGGGCCATACGATCACTCCTCTCAACATCTTTCCCTTTAAACCATTCCGATTCATAAAAATGCGCCAATAAAATATCATATCCTACAGAAGCAGAACATCACGTGTGAAATGATATCCAGAATGTTCCTATGCACTCTCATCTCCACATATGCGCTGCGAAAAATTGGGACACACTTTTTTTCTCCCACGATGCCTATATGCACTTGGCTTTGCGGTACCGACAGGATCTTATTCATTATGCACCGAGTTCGTTCCACAAGACCTCTTCAGGCCACCAAAATATGGCGTGGGATCTGCTGAATAGTTGATGCATCTTTCTGCCATCCCAGTGATTCAGGGGAGAACGATGGAGGAAGACTGGCGCGGTTAAGATAGAAGAAGTAACTACATTAAATTCCAATGAGGAGTATCGATCAAGCGTTGCGTCGCATCAGAAACAACTGGTGCGTTGTACGCACTTCGAGAGGCTTCAATGGGCTGCTGTGAAGAAAGGGAGTCGTGGCTAGGTCTTGAAAGGAGCACGGTAGCGGGATTGTCGCGTCTGTCGGCTACATCTCCAGTTGGAGCTAAGTTTCTGACCACGCAGTAAAGGTAAAGATGCTTACGATACTGCACATCTTAGAAAAAAATTGTCTCAGAACATCTAAGACAGTCCCGTACCCATAATTTAATTTAGGGTGGCTCATCGCTTATCAACAGCCGACATCTAAAGGCGAAAAGTAAGGGGTAAAAGCCATAAGATGAATTTCGCCTGCCAATGAAGTAAAATTAATTATCACTACACACTTTTTAAATTAGATATTTGTAGTATTTCGATGGGAGATTCATCTGGCCGAGGCCTACACCTGGCTGTATATATGATCTATGATTCACGAACAACACTCAAAATTTTATGTAGCTATTTTATGTATAAACCGCTGACGTATGTCAAAATATATTGAAGTTAAGGTCACTCTATACACAGATAAGCTAATCAGTATTGGATCTACAGTTTTAAAGTGGGATCAACTGTTCAATGTGCCTCCACTGAGTATCGAACACGGAACCCCTCGTTTACAAGACTTACCATTGCGCCATCGGTGAGGCACACATATAGGCTAATCGGTACTGGACCAACAGTTTGAAATTGGATCCGAACAACTATGTTCCTCCACAGGGGATCGAACCCGGAACCCATTGATTACAATGCGACGACGTTACTACTGCACCATCGAGGAGACCCGTAAATATTTTCAAATTTGCAGTAATGCAGCGTCTGACATGGAAAATGTTAACTGGGGAATGTTCGGTGGAGTCTTGTGGTTATGTGGAAGACGTTCCTTTGGTTTAACATAGTGAAAATGAGACAGCTGTGGTGATGTTTTGTGAAAATGTGGCTAGCTCCGGAAGTGGCAAAGATTGTTTGCTAAGTGTGGCAGTAGCAAAATAAGTACACTCGGAGTGTTATGCGGTGGGTTTTCATGGATTAAAAAAAGATTAAGTTAGCGTAAGCTTACGAGTCTGTCACAATTGTATCGCAGATAAGTTAAATTTTGAATATTAGATCCACAAACATACAAGGGTTATTCAAAAAGTAATGTTCCACATAATTTATATTGAGAACTGCTTATTCGACATAAATGAACTTCACACTCAGCCCAGGTACGTATATCAATTACATGTGTCATTTTCCTACAAATTCTCCGTATAGTTCTATGGCCTTGCGTGATCTAGGAACAAGGGCATGCATGCTATCTGTGTACCAATCCCCCTTCTCATTCGCATAGCCATCTCTTGACGGCCACAAGAACACTTTCGTTGTCTTCAAATTGTTTCCGCGCTCTGCGTCCTTCATTGGGCCAGAGAGTTAGACATCTGAAGAGGCAAGATTCTAACTGTAGAGTGGAAGGGGGAGCATGGACCAAACAAGTTTAGCGATTGCCTTCATCATCTTCAGGGTTGAGTGAGGGCGAGCATTTTCATGAAGGAGGAAGATGTCTCCGGGATCTGTTAGGCTGCACTCGCTGGAATCGCTTCTGGAGTTTGTGGAGGCTGTTGATGGAAACATCGGGATTATAGGAGAAAACGGGACAGATAATAGAAGAGAAAAATATAGTAAAATAAATAATGCAGACCGGAATGCAGTAAGCAAGATAATAAATTCAATCCAGAAAGAAGATACAAAAGAAGGAAACTAAAGAGTGGGAAATGGAATAAAAATTAGATAAAGAAGAGAAGAATACGTAAACAGTTTCTCCTTGTGCCAGGAAGGAGGTCAGGTGATCCCACAACGCGCCTCCATGGTACTCAGTATATGTACGAGTGGCTTCAAAAACATTAAAAATAACTATATATTCCTTTCTCAAAATTAATGAGATCTGACTCCCATGCGATTCATTTTCCGAGGTGGGTGATTATGACCCGAATTTTGTTGTCCACTTGCGCCTCTCATTAACAGCAACTTCCGGACATGAGCAATGTAAATAGCAAATATCTCCATGCAGTCCAAGCATCCCATTCACCGGTTGTGATTATTAGGCCTCGTGTCTTGCTACTACACAGTGGTAGAGCAGCCACAGGCTGAACTTCGCCCATGAAAAAATAATTTCTAATTCTAATTCTAATATGGAAGCTGATTTCCTATATGTATTAATTTTGGAGCACTTGCCAAGATGACATTGATGTTTAAAATTGTTTTAACTATTCATCTGGAACTAGTTACCTGTGACATTATCAGAAGCAAATGAAATGTTAAATTTCAAGTATATACTTGAGTTATAATTCCTTTCATGCACGTTAGATGAACTAGAGTACTGCAGCTTCTAGCCTATCTGAGAGATCCTGTCAGACGAGGTTAATGTAAAGTATCAACATTGCACAGATCAAGAGCTGCGTGTATTTTTTTTAAAAAAATTGGTAAATTTTACTTCACTTTCCAGCCACTGTTGGCTAAGCGCCAAGATTAGGATGAGTGATGATATCATGTAATTGATGAAGAACGGACATTCACAAAGAACATCCATGCCTAGGTCTAGATTCGAATCCGTGACCCCTGTGCCTACCACTCCGACACGGATGTCGCAAGGTGCCTGCATGTTCTTGATGAAAACTGAATAGGAAAGTAAAAAAAAAGTGAAAAAGATAAGAAGTGAAGTAAAATGAAAAGGCAGTGTTAAAAGTTTAAGTCAGTATGATAACTGATTTTTTGAGAAACGAAAGTTAGTAGAGCCGAGGTAGTTCAGTCGTTAGGGCGTCTGACTACCATGCGAGAGACCTGGGTTCGATCCCCTGCGGGGGAGAACCGGGACTTTTTCCACCTTTTCAAGCGGCTCCGGCACCCACCCAGCGCCGTATAAAGTGGGTACGTATAGGAAACTCTGGGAGGGTAAAGGCGGCCAGGGGCGTGGTGCTGATCACATCACTCCCACCTTCGGCCGTGATCAAGAAAGTGTGGGGTCCTACCTCCACACCTCTTATACGCGTTCATGCCGTGCTGCAAAGCACAGGGGAACACTTTACTTACCCTAAAGTTTGTAGAGCAATGACAGAGCATGCCAGTGATTGGGTTGAAATTTTGAACTTTTCTTTTAAATTCCCATGAAGTCCGTGTGCCAAATCGCAAGGAAACAATCAACAGTGAGAAATAAATCACCAAGCTTTCTGAGAAGTTTACCAATCCAATTTGTAGTTTACTCAAAGATTTCCAAAGAGACAGGAAAATAAGAACATATTGAGGATGAAATCCGGCTCCGTTTTGTTCCATTTCCTCTCATCCGGAGACAGAAACCGAGACCTTCGTATTGATGAGAGAAATCAAGGGATTTGTAAAAGCGGTTGACTCTTCCTGGAAGATGGGTGTCCCCTGGGTGTCGTTTGGGTTGTGACGAGAAGCTGTATCAAAGCTCTGCAGGACGGATGACATCATTGCTATGAAGTGGTATCTTGGGAATGGCTATGAAAGGAAAGAGAGAATGGCTGGAGAAGAAAAGAGGAAAGAAGGTGTTGCTGCGGCAACGAAGGGTTTCGGAACAGCGAAGATTTTTCTGGATGAAGTCTTTTGGTCTAATTGTTTCTTGTAACTGGATAATTGTTGGCGAAAGACCGACAATGTTTAAGTTTCCGTCCAAGTGTGAAGAACCATGTCCCAGTGGATCACATTGTAGAGCGTTCAGCAGAGTATTCTAAAGTATTTAAATGTCGCATAAAATGAAGAACAAAACATTTCACGGGTCTAGGTACAGGAATGTCTTCCAGTACTATACACACATAAATTAAAAGCATTAATCAAAATAAGAAGGTTCATGTAAGCTGTACGCTTAAGCTAACTTCATATTTATCAAAAGGCCTCCCCGATGGCGCAGTGGTAGCGTCGTCGTCTTGTATCGTCCCGGGTTCGATACCCGGTGGAGGTACAAGTGGTTCAGATCCTACTTTAAACTGTAGGTCCAGTCCGGATTAGCCTTACTGTGCATGAAGTGGACTTAAAACACCAAATCAATCAATCAATCAATCATATTTATAAAATATTGGATTTTCACTAAGATATGTGTTAAAATATGATATTACTAATATCTTGTAACTCGACTGGCAAAAATGTCTACAGCATATTCAAATTAAAATTCTTTATTTGCGTGGGCGAGGTTCAGCCTGAGGCTGTTCTGCCACCTAACCCGTGTCATCGATTCCATTTAAATTTACATTTCTTATGTTATTACACTATTAATACAGTGTACAATAAACTGCATGATTTAGTTACAAAATCTATTGATAAAGTAATTGTAATAAATGTATGAATAAAATGATACAAAAATTGTGAAAAGACAACTACATAAAAATAAAATAAAATGAATAAAGAATAAATAAAAATAAAAACATGTAGACAAAATACATAACATAAACATACAAGTTACATCATAGTATTTGAACACAATCTCTGCTCTGCCAAAAGAAAATTCTTTACTTCATTTCGGAAAGATTTCTATTTTAGATATGCTCGACATGGTCTTAGGTAGGGCACTCCATATATCTTCCAAACAAAATTAAATCATTTGCAATTCCTAAAAATAAAATTAGTCAATCCTGAAAATTAGAATGTTTTCCTGGCTGTAGAGAATGTAGTGTAGTGGTAACATTGTCACATTGTAATTAAAGGGTGCAATATTCAATACCCACTGGGGCCACATAATAATTCGTATCCCACTTTCAGGCCCAGTCTCGATTAGCCTATCTGTGCATAACGTGGACTCAAAATAGAACTCAAACAAACAAATGAATGCAGAAAATAATACTGTATATTGCATGCAACTTTCCGTGTGATCCGTAACAGTAGATCAACAAGAACTATATTGAGAGGAATGGAAGAAAAATGCATGAACAGTAACCCAAGTCGTATCACTTAATATTGCAATGAAACGCATAAATGCAATAAGATGCATTACAAGAGACTTAAAGTGCATAAATTAGACTTAAAAAGAATAGCCCAAACAATTTAAAGCTGGTTTAACATGAAAGAGGAAGGAAGATATCTCTCTCTCTCTCTCTCTCTCTCTCCAACGAATGTGTCTGAAGAAAATACATCCCTGTCTGGTTCTCTTGACAAATTCGATCTCCGCGGCGGAGTGGTTATTACGCGTACATCGCGCTACGGGTTTGAATCCCGGTCTGGCTGTTTGTTGTGAGTGTCCCTTCATCAGTTTCATCATATTATCACTCATCCACCTCGTCGCGATTAGCCAAAAGTAGAAGAAAAGCGACGCTAAATAACAAAAATCAATCTGAGTCGCAGTCAGATTACCGAACGATATAGCAATATAAACATGAAAATTAAACAATTCGTAAGCATTTTTGCCTTTCATCGCATCGTTAGTTCACATGACTGATTTGCTTTCCAGTCATTTTTATGTTAATATTATCAATATTCATTAATTTTAATGTTGCTAAAGGTCTGTATGAAAAGTTTTCAACAGCAAGCTGAGATTTAACTAATATTTAATACCTCATACAGTGCATAACGTTATTTCGTGCATTCCAAAAAAAGGTCAATATTATTCAAAACATTAGGGTGAACAAATATTCTTAAAGACTTCAAAAAAATGTAATTATTTTTCATAACTATGTTATATTTGATACATTTTAGCAAGTGGGGTAATATGATAATATCGATAAAAATCGTATGCGGTTTAGTGCATATGCATTACCTAGTGCATTTTGGTGTTAGCTTTAAAATGCAGATTTTATGCGCTCTCTTGCGTTAATTTGTATAGAAAACCGACATGAAATAGCTTAAATATAATTTTACAATCTCTGTTCAGGACTTGGATGGGCTAAGGGCAAAAGCGGAGTTGGAGTCTGCCAAACACGTTTGCATTTGAGATCAAATCATGAATAAGCATAAAATGCAAATGGCAGTCGTATACCCCTCCGCACTAAAAGAACGACCACTCTCCTTAATTCCTAAAATTAAGCAATCGCCCTAACCGAGTCGTCTAAAACTAACAATAAATCCTAAATCAGATAAAAGTTTACCGCCATCGCTCGTTTAACCGCTCGTTCACCTTGTCATCGAGAATTATGCGACCACATCAAGAGACTAACAAGTTCTTTATCTACGTGAAAGTTACAGCAACTTCGAAAAAAAAATGTATTCAGAATACCTCACCCTGTCCGAAACGGTTACAGTAGATTCAGGTAGAAATGTGGATGCAAAGCAACCGACTTCATTTTGAGAACGTCTGCTTATACCTCCGAACGTTTATCCTGGTACCGCTCCCGCCACTCGGCGCTATGTCGTCTGCTGGGAAACCTTCGTAGCCATCACGTGAGCGCTTCCGCCTACTAAGAGGAGCGCTACAGACAACACGTGCTTTGTTCTCTCCTATTTGGAGGGGAATTTGAACACTTGGTTGCCACATTTCCAGTGGAGGGGAAGGGGAGACAACCCTCATAAAGGGTGCAGGTAAATCAAGTGGCGGATGGAAAAGAATTCGCCCCCTAACGGCTTTGGTATTATTTGCTTTCTCCTTACGAAGGACTCGTGAAACAGTCACCATGTTTGCACGAAACATAAGTTTCGCCTTTGGCGGGAAGGGTCAAGGCACTTTCTGCCCCCCCCCCCAAATTCGCGTAGAAAGACACATTTTATGGATACTTACGTATATATCAAGTATTGTTTATGTTTGCCTTCCCCCCAATTTTATTTTATGTTGGCGCCTCTGAGTTTGGCAGCAATGGACCAGCTATTGGCGCGAACTGTACCAGAATAAGCCTTCACGAGGGCCCGTCTGGTTTGCTTTTTGACACAAGGTGTAGTGCATGTCTTAATCCCAGTGTCAGACTGATGCACAGAAACCGTGCTCAACGAAGTAGACAATACACGCTGTTCAAGTTCAAAAGATTCAACAATTACCTGTCTGCTGCTTTCAATGGGTTACACGTACTACGTCACCATACACCACACTGTACACCGCTCCAGAACGTAGTGCAAATAGATACCTTACGTGACACCAAATCAACAAAGTAGACGATTAGGTGTTACACTTTGTAACCAACCGGACGCGTAAGTGCAAAGAGAGTCAGAAAGTGCAGCAAACTAGAATAGACGAGGGGCTAGTATCAACTCCACTAATCTAGGCTAGACCTATAGTTTAAATTGGGATGCAAACATCACTGTTTAGAACTCAGGATTCCTCGACTTGATTACATGGCGACAGTGTTAGCAACTACTCTACTGCGGAAGCAGTAAAATGATCTGTAAAGCACATGTAAAACTTAAATCGCGCCACCGAGAGAAATGTTGTGCTTCGGTTTATAATTGATCATTTGCTGGTAAAATATCGCCTGTAAATGTCTATGAGAGCTTCTGCTTTTGACGCCTATCGTGCGAGTGGATTCGATTCCCAAAATTTCGGTGTTGATCCAGCATCGTGAAGACAAATTGGTTAGCAACTTAGCAGCAATAGTGGCGCAGTCTGGTCACGAAAGCTAGAAAACAGTGACGATGGGACTTGATGCTCTGGCGCGTGCCACCCAATCAAAAGCCGCTTAGCAATGCCTGGTATTCAGAGCCGTAATGCCACGGGGTCTACTGTTCAAATGCCTATGAATGATGAAGAAGAGCCCATTTAATAGGAACCTCTACACCGAGAAGGCAGAAAAATATTCAGATGAATAGTTCCAAATCAAAATTCGAATTGAATGTTTCAATCCTGTGAAGTTCTTCCTTTTATTTGTCAAGCGACAGAATAATAGAGAAACTAAAATATCTCTCATTTTCCGTGTGGATTTTCAGAACAGTCGGAAAACTCTTGAAATGACGAGTACAAAAAAAAGAAGAGATATCATGAGCTTCGTGAGGAAGAAAAGAAAGAGATCGAAGAAATATATGAATTGCGAACAGAGAACAAGGAGCAACAGAGAGGGAAAACTCGAAACAAAAAGAAGAAAAAGATATAGAAGAAAGACCCGTTCATACCATAATAGGACTCTTATGGGGTCTAGGAGAGCGTTTGTAGTCGGACGCTAGGACCTTCCTGTAGCCATGGTAACATTTATATTAGTGGAGGTAGATCGATGTCCTGGGGGACGCTGCGGGTGGGTTTTGTAGGGGAGGGAATGTTTCCCCCTCAGGCACACACACACACACACAGAGACTGGCAGCCTTGTCCAGCAAGACTGATGACGTCTTAACGGTCTGCCGGACGCAGTTGCCTGCTCCGGACACTCTGAAATACAAGAGCAGATGGCACCACCGGACGACAAGAGGCGGAGAGGAGGGGGTGAAAAAAAACTTTACGTTGCAAGTAATACCAACCAAGTTCGCAGAAAGGGCGCACTACAGCGAAACTTTCTTATTGCCATAGCCCGAAAGGAAACTTACCCCCCCCCCCCCCCCTTTCTCACAACATCAATTTGCGGACAAGGGACCAACTTAGAGCATCAATTTCTTTTTTGTACACCCTTTCTCTAATTTGAAACTCCAGGACGGAAAAAAAAGCAACAACGATACCAGTGTACAACGAGAGAAGGTCTACAATACCGCAGCCATATCGCTCTTTTTTGCAGGAATTTATTCTCGCTTCTCTCGCAACTAGAGAAAAAGCAGTAAGATGATTCCCGCCACATACATAATACAATTTACCACGAAGTTCCGAAGATAATTGATGAGGACATCCATTACGTCCCTCTCTCCGCGTTTTCCTTCAACAGTCGAGAGGGAAGAAGCTTGTTCTGCTTGTACACCAGCGAAGCCCAAAATAGTTCTCGTTAATTTTTTAACACCTAACAACCGCGGTGGAATGTAAGAACATACATGTATATTAGATTCTCCAGAGCCTCCTCTCGGATTATTTCTGAACTTCGGTTAATCCTGGATATTTTGCGGGTACAGTTCGCAATGAGAATGGAAGATAAATGCTGACAGAATAACCCAACCTAAATACCTTCTCACTGGAAAGAACAAGGATCGTATTATTTCGAGTTGGAGTTTTGTTTTTGAACATGTTTCACGTGCACGCTGCTTCAAATTGCAAAAAGATGTCCGAAGCCTGTTATGCTTAGATGCTTTATAATAGAGGGGAAGGACCTACAGTTCAAAGTGGGATTTGTACCTCCATCGGAAATCGAACAGGAGATCCGTTTATTACAATCCGACAGCGTTAGTCACTACGCTGTTGAGTACGTCCTGTTTCGAATTACCAAGTCACTTGTTCGGCTTATTTTACTAAACATTTCTGTCACTTTTGGCTAATCTTGAAGATGAGGATGAGTGATGATATGATCAGGGCCGGCTCTACCCTGCATTTGAACGGGACGGCAAGCTCAAGAGGGCGGCAAAATGTATAAAAAATGGAAGCTCCATTGTTTGAGGCAGTTTGATCATCTTGGTGCGAAGAAAATTCAAATTAAATCCATTTGCATATGCAGTATAAAGCAGAAACGGATAAGAAAAGCAAAGAGTTTTGTCTGTGAAAATGGTAAGTAACGTCTACTGTGCGTGTGCGGTGCCAAGTTACAACGCTATCTATTGTTTGATCGCGCGCCAGTCCGCCAGTCCTCCGCTCCCGTCCCCTGTTATCGAGGTTTAAGTTAAACTGACGTGTCGAATGTGGTAGTAGGACACAGAGCTGCATTATTCTTTGACGTGTTGATCGCGAAAGGTGGTGATGATAGGTATTGCCGAACCCCGCAAGACGCAATAGTAAGTACGAATATCCGCTGTTTTTGTCGTTGCTGGTTGCACCTCATTTATGCCACTGAGTTATGCGATGAACTGAAGGTACTTTCCCACTTAATAGAAGACCATTCGCCTCTACTTGAAGTGTTGCGCTACATTATTGACAATTGTTTCGCTCCAAATGTAGCCGTAGCTTTGAGGATACGGCTTACTCTGCCGGTAACAGTTGCAAGTGGTGAACGTAGTTTTTCGAAACTGAAGCTTATTAAAACTTATTTACGTTCCACAATGGGCGAATCGGGGTTAGAAGGACTTGCCATGATCTCAATTGAACATTAAGTTGGTCAAAAATTAGACTATGGTTCTGTTATTCGCGACTTTGCAAAAAGAAAAGCTAGAAAAGTTCATTTTAAGCTTTTTAACTTAAGGGGGAGAAAGATACAAAGTGAATAGCGTAATCATGAAGAAATCGTGGTTTGCGGGGGGTACATAATTGTACATACATGGTTTATTGTAAATAGTAATGAAGTGAAGTTATGTTACTTCATGTACAAAGTTATGGAAAATGTACATACTTATGTACGGTATAAATAGTCATGAAGAAATAGTGAAACAAAACAGGAGAGCTGGGAGTTCTGTACATCGGCAGAAACTATGGTGAGTAAATGCAACAGATATTTTATTATTATTAGACTTAAATATATATTTTTTTTTATTGTGTTAAAAATTGGTTATACCATGTGAAATTGCCACGGAAAACAAGCTTAGTTGTTCAAACATGACGTTTTCTTTGTACGTATTTGGGGGGGGGGGCAAGAAGTATAATTGCACGGGGCGGCAAAATTCCTAGGGCCGGGGCTGGATATAATGAACTTGATAAAGAGGCACTAAGAAATGAACACCCATGTATAAGCTCGGATTCGGACCCGCACCCCCCTGGCGTCATACTATCAACTTTATTATTGAGAAGGTATTGATTGTTCCTAAGCCAGTTTTAAATTAAGGTTGTCTTTGAAGGGATAATATAGTATTATTACGTAACGAAAAAAAGGGAAATTTCATTTACCACTTCAAAAAGTTTGGATCTAATTTGTGACACATGAGTTTCAAATTTCGCTGCAAATGTGATATTTCTCACAACATTTACCTTTTTATATTTTCACCTGAAAATCTAATTGAATTTCCTGGCCTCGAGTGAAATTTCCCCTTCATGTGGCAACACTGTCTGACGTAGGACATTTTCCGCTGCTGTTTCGTCACTGATGAGAACTTGGGGGCGTATCAGGGTGGGTGAGAGTAAAAGGGGGAGATCGATGGTGTTTGGATAAACCTTCCTCACCATCACCCTCACCCTCATACCCACTCTCACGTTCACTACTCACCCTCATCCTCACAGAGTGTGAGATCTGCACTCGTGAGGGCCTCTCTCCGGAAGGTGACCATCTCTGGTGCTGATTCAAGACTTATTTTATTATGTTCTTAGTCTACTTCTCTAGTTTAATCGCGCCGATGAGGATAACACGAAATTCATGAAGAAGCAAACACAGAACGACATCCATACTTAGGACAAGACACGGACCAAGGACCTTCAATAACAAAATTCCACGTTACTTAAGGTGACCAGACGTCCTGATTTTCGGAGGACAGTCCTTTTTTTAAGGGTTATGTCCTGCGGTCTGCGATGCTACTCCAAAAAATTCAATATGTCCTACTTTTCAACAGCGCCCTGCGAAATGTCCTGCAAAACATCCAGACGATTTGTTCACCTCTGTGAAACTATTTGTCCCTTTTAAGTTAAGAGTAGGGTAATTTAGGGTGAATCGGGTAAAAAAATCATACAATGTAAATGTTTCCTACAGTTTCATTCAAATTTAAAATAATCGTAAATATGCTAATATATCAATCCTTTATCTATAATTTCTAGTAATTAATAATTTGTTAACTTCTCTTATTTCTTTGCCCGTTGCCTAATGTTGAAATATGTATTATTAGTGTTTAATTTCCATTACAAACCTTATGTTAAGGGTGTAGAACCTTATATTTTGCTCGCACATTTTCCACAAATAAACTTTATTCTCCCTTGTGCAGTCGTACATTGCCTGTGATAACCATATTTAGATTTTCTTAGAACTATACCCAATCAACAAGTTTCACAGAAACAGGGTTTTTGTATTAGTACTTCAAATTACAGAACACACAAACAGTTTCGTTTTCCTCATCACTGACGATTTCCGACTCTGAACATGAAGATGGTGAGAGCGTGCGAGCGACTTGGCAAATTGAAATGCAACCTTTCTGAAATCACTGGGGTAGAAGCGAAAACCACACGAATATAATTTTAGTAACTGCGATACTAGTTCGTTCCTCTGCTTCACGGTAGAGGTACTTTACACTCTTTTTCTTAGGGATCTTTCCTGGCCACTCTGTATTCTTCTTTGGAGATACGAATAAAGTACATCAAACAGTTCTGCGGCATGTCGTTGGTTCCTACCTTCCCTAAATGCCTTAATCGCTTTCTGCATGTCCTTCTCATTCCACGAAGTTGACGATTTCCTCGTATATTTCCCCATTTGTAGAAGACAAATTAATTTAGAAACCTCTTTCAGGGCAAATGAGCATATCTTCTATTGACCCTATCCACCCGATTTTCGTGACCCTATTCGCCTAAAAGTGCAAAATTCTTCTGTTCATCAGTTGGATACACTGTATCAGCGACAAAGATGGCGGTAAATCTTATAATCTCTTCTACGACAACAAAATACCATGTTATGCACAAATGGTCTTTAAAATATCATATGTAGTACAGTGCAACGCAAATAAATACAAGGAGTAGATGGGCCTGCATATATTCCCCTGACTGAGCAGAAATCTGACACATCCGGTGACAGCCGTGTATGAGCGGATATATCGCTGAGTCAGCAGAAATTTGACGGGCCTGTTGACCTTAAAGACGTCCAGTAAAGAGCCCTGTAGCGATGTGGAAGGGGACGGGGTAATTGACCTATGATGTTGTTTCTTGGGGTATGCTAACCAAACACGTGCGTATGTATTAGTGTGTGTGTGTGTGTGTGTGTGTGTGTGTGTGTGTGTGTGTGTGGAGGATATGCGCGCGCAACCAACGTGTAAGATGCAAGGACATGAAGGAACCTGATTTTAAGATGGTGCCGTAACCCGAAAGCCTAGCGGCTAACGTTTTTGCTCTGTAAACAAGGGTATTGAACGTTCGATTCCTGGTAGAGTCAGTATTGAATTGTCTCGATTTATCCTCTGTGTACATAAACCCAACAAGATGGCAGTGTTCGAAAATCGAGTTGGGTTAGTGGTTAATGTTGTCGCCTTGTAATGAAGAGGTCCCGGGTTCGATTCCGTACGTAGTCGGGCCTCCCATGGCGCAGTGGTAGCGTCATTGCCTTGTAATCAAGGGGTCCCGGGTTCGATACCCGGTGGAGGTACAAGTGGTTCGGATCCCACTTTAAACTGTAGGTCCAGTCCCGATTAGCCTTACTGTGCATAAAGTGGACTTAAAACGCAACTCAAACCAAATTCCGTACGTAGTCAAATGGAGTAAATTGTTTTTGTCCCCAACTTCTACGTTCAACAAATGCCAGAAGTACAAAATTTCACTGCCAGATTGAAACATTTCCTTCAGTTCATTTGATATTGATTTGTTATTACTGTAAAGCTTATAGTTATTGCTTAGAAGAAGTTATTGCATGCAGTCTCTTCATGATATGATATGCAAGGTAAGGAGTGATTACTAAAAGTATATGCAGGGGCGCTTTGAAAATAGCACAATTCTGAGGATTTGCGTGTTAGATGCATTAATGAGATGATTACTCAGCTGAGGCAAGAGATAAATTATCAGTATTGATTAATGTTTTAATATTATTTCACAATGTATTGTTGTTTTATGGTAATAAATTAAGGAAACGTACACACACACACAAAACAACAGAGATTGGAAGGTTAATCTGTAAAATTAGCAAGATAAGCAAAAGGAGGACCTCCGTGGTGGAGTGGTTGAACGCTAGGACACCAGGGGTACTGGGGTCGAATCCCAGGCTGGGCATGGATGTTCTTTGTGAGTCTCCATTCATGAATTTAATCACTTCATCACTCATATTTATTGATGCAATTAGCGAAAAGTGACAGAAAGGAGACGTTAAGTAACAAAAATCAAGAAGAAAACAGATTAAAGTGAATTGTGTAATATTGCAGGAGACTAGTAAACAGCATGACTTTTTATTTACTAAAGACCGGGGGGGGTGCACTTGACCCTGTGCTCTTTTTAGATATAGCTGCATTCGTCCCCTTCCCATACGCATCCATGGATGTCATGCTTTTCGTCTCAGATAATCACCCTACGTTACTTTCACAGGTCACAGCAACTTCAGCAAACTGCATGGATTTAAAAATTAGCTTTGTATGATTCTCCAGTGCATATGAAAATTCCTCATCAGCAAAATACTAACTAACCCTCAAGTACCCTTCAGAGCGACCGTGACTGACTTAAAAGTATTTGTAAGTCGAGATTATTTTTAGAGCCTGCATTGTTGAATCGCATGCATGGGCACCGTACAGCAGCAACAAAGATATCCCGCTGGCTGAAATCAGGTCATATCCTGTTTGCTTATCTAACATGTACAAAGCGACACGCGGGCGGTAGTGACTCATTTGCGTAAGGCAGAATGACCGGCCTAAGATATCACTCTGGGCATGTAAGCCGAGTGACGTTGTTTCCCTTTAGAACACAGCCAAGAAACCGACATCGTGAAGACTTTATGTTCCGAACGTCTGCAGTAAATAAAGTTCTTGTTCGCTTCAGCTGCACCATGGAATTCTTCTGTACGTTGATAGTTTACGGTACATAAAGTTCTTTTTCCCCTGCAGATGTATCTTAGAATTATTCTGTACATTGACAGTATACGGTAAATAAAGTTCTTATTTTCCTGCAGATGCAACTTGGAATTATACTGTACCTTGATAGTTTACGGTACATAAAGTTATTTTTCCCCTGCATATGTATCTTAGAATTATTCTCTACCTTGATAGTTTACGGTAAATAAAGTTCTTATTTCCTGCAGTCGCGCTTTAGAATTTTTGTGTAGCATGCGAGTCGACGGTAAATAAATTCCTTGTTCCAAGCAACTCACCTTTAGAATTTGCTTCTTCCTAGAACTGGTCTGTACCTTCAGAATCTACAAGTCTCTCTCCATTTATATTTTTATCTCGTATTGCACTTTTTGTAAGCATTAATAAAAAATTGTAAGCAACTCTACCAATTCTCTTCTTCATGTTTAATCTTTCGTTACTTAAACTTTAATTTTTTTAATTTCATTTCAGATCACTTTTCTCTTCATTAATTTCGAGTGCATGTTTTCCTTTCTATCCTTCACCCATATTCCTCTTCGCCATCCCCACATTCATTGTTTCTTTTTGACAATTTACGCCTTACACTTTCCCTTCACTTATTTCTTACTCTCTGTCTTCTCGGTTCAAATATATTACTTTTTCATACTCGTCGGCTGCATACCGATTTCGATTTAAGCGCCATCTTTTCCCCTTCTTTTATATTGATCCTTTTTTTTTGTTCCAGCAATAATATAGAGCGGAAACTGTTCGTTTCCACCATTCCTTATTCTGGGAAGGAGTGCTACTTACCTTCTATCTATCGTGGAAACCATCTGTTACATCCTCAGAGCCGTAAAGACGTATTACAGCATCTGAAACTCTATTAAGACGTCGTCTCCCCCTAGCGTGTCCTTTGATGGTACATATGGAGCGTTCACAGTTGTACCAGTAAAGGAGCGACCGTTCCGAATGGTCTGACCGAGCAGAATCGATCTTCCATCCCCCCCCCCCCCTTTACATCTCCCGTTAGTCGAGGGTCCACTTGACGCTAATATAAATGTTCCCATGGATACAACGGGTACCGTTTCGTTGGGGGATAGGATTGAAATGCGCTTTCCCACAATAAACAATTCAGCGACTCTCACTCACTCACTCATTCTCTCTCTCTCTCTCTGTGTGTGTGTGTGTGAAAAGAGCGAAAATAACCGCTTTCTGATCTGTTTCAAATCGCGTGCTTTTTCATTCTCTCTCTCTCTTTCTCTTCAACATCACGTAAGTGAAATTTCAAAAAAAAAAAAAAAAAAAAAGGAAAGGAAAAAGTGTCGCCCTCTTCAAAATGGACTGAGCGACAGACGAAAGCGTACCCTGATTTACAAATTCATCCCGGTCCCTATACTCTGTCTCCATTTAAGTACTCAATTCTTTCCTTTTCAAAACACCGCATTAACAAGTGAGAACCGAGTGTGAAAGCGGGATAAATCGTGGGAAATGCAAATTATTCTCTATTTGTAAAACGCTTTCCGAGACCTATTGAAACTTTCTGTTAAATTAATCAAAGACACACCGTGTGGCGCTGAATAGCACTTGTTCATCTCAGTCAAGAAAAAGGCTGAATAAGCTAATGTGTAACAAGCATTTGAAGATTTTAAGCATGTATTTTTTCCACAAATACGTCACCTTAATGTCTGTTATGCATAAAAAGGACATCGCTAAATTAACATGAGCTGGCCAGCAAACTCTGGTGTGCATAAAAGTATAGAAAATTAGTGACACAGTGAAGAAGCATGATGTAACCAACGTTTCGTGGAGTTTATGAGTAGTGGTGTAGAAATGTATGTTTTGTCTACAATACTTGGCAAGTTCCAGCCTAATGATTTCATTTTGCTTACCTTGCGGTTTGTAACCTAATGTCTAATTAGATTTGAAGAAACAAAATCCTGTATGTCTAAACGTTCAAATATTCGCACTCCGTGAACAAATTTAGCTCTTGTGGGATCGGTTTCTTATTATGAACTAAATCCGAATTATTTCTACATAACTGTTTATAGGATGCGTCTCTCTCCGCCTCTCGCCTGCTGATATTTATCTGTATGTGTCTTCTCAATCTTTCAGAACTTGGCGTCTACTCTTTCTCCCTTAGTTTCTGGTCTGGCAGTCCCTTCTTCACTTTTACCTATTTCTATCTGTGTGAGAGGATGTACGTGTCCTATTCTCTCAGAGTTTGTCTTCCGTTCCTTCTGTGCCATGCAGCATCTCTTTCTCTCTCTCTCTCTCTCTCTCTCTCTCCATCTCTTTCTCTCTGTGTCTGTGTTTTACTATCTCGCACAAAACCTTGTAGTTTGCCATTCACACTCTCATTGTTTCGCTC
This sequence comes from Lepisma saccharinum, assembly GCF_977018435.1. Lineage (NCBI taxonomy): Eukaryota > Metazoa > Arthropoda > Insecta > Zygentoma > Lepismatidae > Lepisma > Lepisma saccharinum. The sequence continues at coordinate 44,322,700 of NC_139233.1, read as the reverse complement.
TTTATATACCTATGTACATATCTGTGTGTGTATACATATATATTTGTGTGTGTGTGTGTGTGTCCCTCTCTCTTTATTGATTGATTGATTTTATTATGTTAATTTACGTCGCTTTTCTGCAAATTTTGGCTAATCGCGACGATGACAATAAGTGATGTTATGACGAAACTGATGCAGGAACACTCACATAGAACACCCTTTCGAAGGCCTGGATTCGTACCCGTGACCCGTTGAGTAGCATCGCTGTAAGCAAAGGACTCCACCATGGAGGTTGATTATCTCTACCAGGTATCCTTCTCTTTCCTTGTACCTCTGTTTGTGTATGAGCGTGCGAGCCTGTCACAAACACACACACACACAAACAAACACCTCATTTCCCACACACTCTTTCTACTTGTCTCACTATGTCACACTCTTTCTCTTTTCCTGTTCGATATACCCTGAGCAGGCGAACGAAATCAAGTCTCGGCGAGAGGAATGACGCGAGATGGCTCCACCAATGAACACGCGAGAGGGAAGCGTGAAGGGGGATGGGGGACGAGGACAGCAGGTACCAGCCTTTGAGCAGCATGTACTGCCTCTATGCACAGATTTGCTAGAGAGATAGACGGGACAGGGTATAGTATATTTGTGAGTGTGTTCCTATCACTCTTTCACTCTGTGCGTCTTCTCCTTTATTGTGTATGCACTTTCCTTCCGAGTTAAACTCCTAAGGCTGAAAAAAAACATAACGACAAGCTTAAGATAATCCTTACAGTTCAGTTCATTTCGCATCGCTTCCTTGAATATTCATCCCTAGCTTCCCTTTCAAAGTCTTTTTAAATTTTCATCTTTTATTAATCCTGGTGCAGCGATACGGTGGAGCCCAAACCTTCTTTGCCTCTTTCGCTTCCCGGCTGCTTCTTGCTAGGCCGTTCATATTGCTTTTTATCTCGCAGGACTCGCGCCGTGTATCAAACCCACAAACCCCTCAGCCAACGGCCCGCGTGCTGCTTCTTGCGTGCCTCTAACGAGTTGGAGCAGGCAGGCAAATACGCGCGCGCATAACATAAATATCGAACACTTATGACTTGGCGTTATTTGCATATTCAAAGAAGGGAACGCGAGAGATCACGAGGTCACGTTGGAACATGTAATGGGACATCTAGAACGTCACGCGAATGTGGGTGGGGGAAGAGTGTTGCGTTCAGAGATTATAAATAAGAATATGGTATGCCAGTTATGATGCTTTATTTTTCTTGGCATGGTGCAAAATTTTCGGTACAGTGGCGTTCTGGGTTAAGAAGAACAAAGGGTAAAGTATTTGTTGTTGTAAATTGAATCGGTGAGAGAAAGAAGGAACATATTCCACGGAGTGTAATTTTTAGGAAATCAAAGAAATAATTCTGGAGCTCAAAATACTTCATTACTTAAAAAAAAACTTTCTATTGTGAAATTATAACACAAAAAGCTCTGACAATAATTCTAAAGCAATACGTTTTCTAAATCGTTCATACGTAAATAGACACAGTTATAAAAACATCGTGGAATGTTTCCTTTTGGTTCTCACTTGAAGGTAGCAAGAATAAATGCAGTTGTTAAATATTACAGCCCAGTTATTAGTGGATCTAACATTACAATGAATGCAAGATAAGTGTTCTGACCAAATAAAATGTTTACATTAACAATTCTGGATAATAAATTTTAAGTAACACAACATTTTCTTCAAATACGGGTGAATCTGCATCATGAACATTACTTCCAACAGTATTCTCTGTGCATCACTGTTGGTCACTATCAGAATGTTCATCACATGCAGACTGCATTGATGTAGGCCATGATAAAATGTCATACAATTCCTTGCAGTCGTCTGGTACATAACAATTCTAGGTACGTCCTCATTTTTTTATTAATTATTACTGTTTATTGGAACTTTCCCACATAAGCATTAGTAATAGCAAGCAGAATCTCACCGTCTTTGTAGAGCTTGATTACTTCTCGTAGTGTACGAGTCTATAAACTCGTGTGCCGTCACATATCCTTTTTCTTATTTTTACATGAGATGCCTGTGCTTGCTGTTTTGAAACACTGCTCTGCTTTCCAATCATTTTGTGCTCTTCTTAAACATCGTAGGCCACCATTGCTAAAAGTTGATTATTTGTTGATTTTCAACACTTTTTACTTCAAATGGTGCTGAGAGCTAAAAGGCAAATATTCCAGGATTGTTTTCCTTCTTCCCCTCAATGGTAATTCTTACTGACTACTACAACGTGCTGAGAGGGAGAATATTTGCTTTTTCTGTGTCAGTTAATGCAACTTAGCCGACGCAATAAAATGGCTATCTCAGCTAAAACTGACCAAAATGTGCAATATTTACCTTCTTTCTCTCATCCATTCAATTAGCTTCACGGAAGCAATGCAGGCAGAATCATGAATATTCAAAAATACCAACCATTTATCATATGCAGATGATACTGCGATTTTAAAGGGTACAGACAAGTCAAGAAACAATGTTGGAATGTTGGAATGTAACAATTTTTCTTGGAAGGAAGGAAAACATAGTATATAGAAATATTAGTTCTAGTATGGCCTAGATAGTGTAGCTCCACCAGACACTAATCGAGCCAACAGATCATGGGTGATGCAATCAGCTGCTTGCCCTGTAATCCCGCCCCTGTGTTACAAAACTTTGCAGCTTTCTTCAACTCACCTTTTACGAGTAAAAGTAACTATAACCAGTTACTTTTTATATTGAGTATCTCTAGTTCTAACTTACTATCAGAAATAGCGAAATTAGGAGTTACCACTCGTTAGGTTTTGTCATAGAATTAATATTTCTCTCAGTTTTCTGCCATATGTTTACTTTTGAATTTTCATTTCTCTGAAACTTCATATCTAACCTTGTAAAAATTAATTTTCATTTCAAAGGTTCACGGATGGACAAAGCAGAACAGCTATTTTGCAGTGCATGAAGTATATTATACGTGTTAGGTATTTCTTTTTAATTTTTTTTATTTGAGTTGGTGTTTTAAGCCCACTTTATGCACAGTAAGGCTAATCGGGACTGGACCTACGGTTTAAAGTGGGATCCGAACCACTGTGCCATGTGCCTCCACCGAGTATCGAACCCGGGACCCCTACCAGTGCGCCATCGGGGAGGCTATATGTTAGGTATTTGTTCTCGGAAATAAAGTGATATCAACATTTCTCTTTTCACCTCCTTAGAGAAGAAAGAAATTGCAAAAATGAGGAAAAAAGAAAGATAGACAAGACACTCTTTCTCTCTCAGAAAGCTGAAGAGAGAGACAGAAGTAACTGCAACCCAATTACTTTTCAAAAGTAGTTTTTCGCAAAGTAAATATCACCATTTATATGAATTCTTGCCACGACAGTCTGAACATTTTTTACAATTTTGAAGGCTCCTGCATTTTTCTGACAAACATACTCGTCTGAATACATAACTCTCTTCTTCAATGTAAAATGTATGTAGTAAAACAAGAAACAGTGAATTATTAATGCGCCCCGGTTTGTACCTTCATATGTGTCCATTCGTGGCTCGCTCTATGTACATGCTTTCGAAGCTTGAAACTTTTTCTGCTCCTTGAAGCACAAAAGTTTCGAGAGGTCCACATACGGAAACGATCGTGCGCAGAAGAGAACGTGAGGCCGGTTGGGGATTTCTAAAGTCTCGGAAAAAGTGCAGCTACGAGTATAGTTCCACCACGTTCAAATTCCCCACGCGCCATAGGAACAGTTCCTCTGCGACCTGTCTGCTGCCACCTAGAGAAGTCCATTAAACGTATCCCGAAAAATGGTTACTTTCCGGCCTTTGTAGGCACTATTTCCGTTTGTCCCATTCCTAGAAAGTAGTGTATATTGATTGTTTCAAAGTAGTACTTGGTACGAGCCCTTCTTTTTTATGGATTTAACCTCAGTGGTAGCATATTTTGACGATTTTTTTGTTGATTTTATAGCGTTTTACGACTTTTCAGTGCAATTTTCATCGCATCTCATTTTTTTTCCCACTCGTACTTGGTACGAATGCCACGATCTTACGTGATATAACTTAACCTATCCTTTTTTTTTCTTACAATTTTTTTTTACGATCTTCAGTGATATAACTTAACCTATCTTTTTTTTCTTACAATTTTTTTTTACGATCTTCAGTGATATAACTTAACCTATCCTTTTTTTTCTTACTGTTTCAAAGTAGTACTTGGTACGAGCCCTTTTTTTTTATGGATTTAACCTCAGTGGTAGCATATTTTGACGATTTTTTTGTTGATTTTATAGCGTTTTACGACTTTTCAGTGCAATTTTCACCGCATCTCATTTTTTTCCCACTCGTACTTGGTACGAATGCCACGATCTTACGTGATATAACTTAACCTATCCTTTTTTTTTCTTACAATTTTTTTTTACGATCTTCAGTGATATAACTTAACCTATCTTTTTTTTTCTTACAATTTTTTTTTACGATCTTCAGTGATATAACTTAACCTATCCTTTTTTTTCTTACTGTTTCAAAGTAGTACTTGGTACGAGCCCTTTTTTTTTATGGATTTAACCTCAGTGGTAGCATATTTTGACGATTTTTTTTGTTGATTTTATAGCGTTTGACGACTTTTCAGTGCAATTTTCACCGCATCTAATTTTTTTCCCACTCGTACTTGGTACGAATGCCACGATCTTACGTGATATAACTTAACCTATCCTTTTTTTTCTTACAATTTTTTTTTTACGATCTTCAGTGATATAACTTAACCTATCATTTTTTTTATTTACGCACCGAATTAACTTACATTGGACTCCGTTTGTTTTAATATTTCAGTATCTTAAAGTTTTTTCACATATTTTATATAACCTAAAAAAAATGTGTTGATTTTTTTTTTTTAGTATGTGGCAATTATAATTTTTTTACGAATTATTTTTTAAAACTGCTCCGTCACTCTCTCGTTCTTCACGTCGTACGCGAAAGACTTCTCTGCAATCAGGATGACGCTGCATAGAGTATCGGCAGGCAGCGCGTCGTGGAACTCGCAGACGACCTTGATGTTGGTTCGATCGTTGACCATCACCTGCTTCCTTTTCGTGGTGTTGATGACGAACATCGGCCTGCGGATTTTGAATTCGCTGGGAGTGTAGTACATGTCCACGCTTCCCTCGGTCACGCGCTTGTAAGCCGTGTAAGCTTCGTAAAGTTTGAGGTAATCGTCTTTGGTCATGTCGAGGTTGTAATTTTCGCGCGGGAATACTTCGTTCCTCCCATTCTTGAGATAAACTTTCTTGATCTTGCAGTCGTCGAATCCGCAAACAGATTTTTCCTAAGTCTTACCGTTTCCAAGATAACCCCACTTCCGGTCGCCATTTTGGATTTCCGAACATAGGTTCTATTTACATTTTACTCACATATAGACGTACATAATGAATCCGCAAACAGATTTTTCCTAAGTCTTACCGTTTCCAAGATAACCCCACTTCCGGTCGCCATTTTGGATTTCCGAGCATAGGTTCTATTCATACTTTTTCTCACGTATAGGTGTACATGATGAATCCGCAAATAGATTTTTCCTAAGTCTTACCATTTCCAAGATAACCCCACTTCCGGTCGCCATTTTGGATTTCCGAACATAGGTTCTATTTACATTTTACTCACATATAGGCGTACGTGATGAATCCGCAAACAGATTTTTCTTAAGTCTTACCGTTTCCAAGATAACCCCACTTCCGGTCGCCATTTTGGATTTCCGATCATAGGTTCTATTCATACTTTTTCTCACGTATAGGTGTACATGATGAATCCGCAAACAGATTTTTCCTAAGTCTTACCGTTTCCAAGATAATCCCACTTCCGGTCGCCATTTTGGATTTCCGAACATAGGTTCTATTTACATTTTACTCACATATAGACGTACGTGATGAATCCGCAAACAGATTCTTGCTAAGTCTTACCGTTTCCAAGATAACCCCACTTCCGGTCGCCATTTTGGATTTCCGAACATAGGTTCTATTTACATTTTACTCACATATAGACGTACATAATGAATCCGCAAACAGATTCTTGCTAAGTCTTACCGTTTCCAAGATAACCCCACTTCCGGTCGCCATTTTGGATTTCCGAGCATAGGTTCTATTCATACTTTTTCTCACGTATAGGTGTACATGATGAATCCGCAAACAGATTTTTCCTAAGTCTTACCGTTTCCAAGATAACCCCACTTCCGGTCGCCATTTTGGATTTCCGAACATAGGTTCTATTCATATTTTACTCACATATAGGCGTACGTGATGAATCCGCAAACAGATTCTTGCTAAGTCTTACCGTTTCCAAGATAACCCCACTTCCGGTCGCCATTTTGAATTTCCGAACATAGGTTCTATTTACATTTTACTCACATATAGGCGTACGTGATGAATCCGCAAACAGATTCTTCTTAAGTCTTACCGTTTCCAAGATAACCCCACTTCCGGTCGCCATTTTGGATTTCCGAGCATAGGTTCTATTCATACTTTTTCTCACGTATAGGTGTACATGATGAATCCGCAAACAGATTTTTCCTAAGTCTTACCGTTTCCAAGATAACCCCACTTCCGGTCGCCATTTTGGATTTCCGAGCATAGGTTCTATTCATACTTTTTCTCACGTATAGGTGTACATGATGAATCCGCAAACAGATTTTTCCTAAGTCTTACCGTTTCCAAGATAACCCCACTTCCGGTCGCCATTTTGGATTTCCGAACATAGGTTCTATTCATATTTTACTCACATATAGGCGTACGTGATGAATCCGCAAACAGATTTTTCCTAAGTCTTACCGTTTCCAAGATAACCCCACTTCCGGTCGCCATTTTGGATTTCCGAACATAGGTTCTATTTACATTTTACTCACATATAGACGTACATAATGAATCCGCAAACAGATTCTTGCTAAGTCTTACCGTTTCCAAGATAACCCCACTTCCGGTCGCCATTTTGGATTTCCGAGCATAGGTTCTATTCATACTTTTTCTCACGTATAGGTGTACATGATGAATCCGCAAACAGATTTTTCCTAAGTCTTACCGTTTCCAAGATAATCCCACTTCCGGTCGCCATTTTGGATTTCCGAACATAGGTTCTATTTACATTTTACTCACATATAGACGTACGTGATGAATCCGCAAACAGATTCTTGCTAAGTCTTACCGTTTCCAAGATAACCCCACTTCCGGTCGCCATTTTGGATTTCCGAACATAGGTTCTATTTACATTTTACTCACATATAGGCGTACGTGATGAATCCGCAAACAGATTCTTGCTAAGTCTTACCGTTTCCAAGATAACCCCACTTCCGGTCGCCATTTTGGATTTCCGAGCATAGGTTCTATTCATACTTTTTCTCACGTATAGGTGTACATGATGAATTCGCAAACAGATTTTTCCTAAGTCTTACCGTTTCCAAGATAACCCCACTTCTGGTCGCCATTTTGGATTTCCGAACATAGGTTCTATTTACATTTTACTCACATATAGGCGTACGTGATGAATCCGCAAACAGATTTTTCCTAAGTCTTACCGTTTCCAAGATAATCCCACTTCCGGTCGCCATTTTGGATTTCCGAACATAGGTTCTATTTACATTTTACTCACATATAGACGTACGTGATGAATCCGCAAACAGATTTTTTTTTGCTAAGTCATGAATTGGAGGGTTCTATGACAACCTATATTAATTCTCGTAAGAGAACAGAAAACACACACAAAAAAAAAAAACAATACTGTGGTCACTACAACAAATAGTCTTCTTCAACCCCTATCCAACAAACCAAAAAATCATCATCCTAACTAGAACCATGTAACTATCTGCCATCTGTTAGATGTTTTGTGAACTAAGTGGTGCTTTGTTTGTGTGTAAAAGAAAATGCAATGCTTTTTGCACTTGGTTATCATCACCTAACATGTTATTAATTGTTTTTTTTTTTAAAATTAATTACAACTGAAAACTAATAATTAATATTATCTAAAGTTACTAATTAATATTATACAAGTAATTGATATATTTTTTTTGTTCTTGTTGCTAGTGTTGGGTAATTATAATTGTTGCAAAATATTAGCTCTCGCGTATGACAGTTTCTGAGTTTTGTTGGGTATATATAGACGAATCGAAATTTTACTTGCTATGTTAAATTGTATGTTAGGGTACATGGTAGGAGAAATCATTGTATATTAGAGCGCTCTTTTAATGATTTGCCTATAACTGCATACAGGCAGCCGTAAATTTAGCATAAAATATCCTGATCCTGTTTCTTCTAGCGTGTGCGACGTTTGTTGTGGTGGGATCATTGGGGGAAATGTGATTCTCCCATGATGTCATCTGACTTACTAGCATATGCGATACGAAGAACAGGCGTGTATGTGGCTTACTAGGATTAGGCTCATGGTAATGAGGTCCTAGTAGCTGAAACGTTGTCGGGGTATTTTGCAAAAAATTTCCTTAAACAGTTAACAAATATAATGTATATTTTTTTTAAATTCAGACATTAGATGGATTTTACAAATATATTTTAAAAAAATAGGTTAGGTAATTGTGGCTTCTACAGCTCGCCAAGCAGGGTGCTCTTGCATAAGCTCTTATCAGTCTGTAAGTCAGCAACAAGCAACCTGCGCTAGAGGTAGATGCTCTTGAGTAAATTTAGCTAGTTTTCGAGTATTTTTTTGTGTTTTCTGATTAGTTAAAAAATACGTAATGTGATGACTCATATCTTCTGATTGCGCGACAAATTATTACGTAACATTGTGATGACTCATATCTAATGCCCTTCGTTGTATAACTATAAGGGAGTAAACTATTACACAACATGTTGCAACAAGTTATGACGTAATGTGATGAGTCATATCTAACGTGGCGTCTTCTGATTGGTTAATTATTACAGGTGTTTTCAATACGGTCCGCGCTTTTACTATAAAAGACGGCATGCACGGCAGACCAGTCAGTCTCGTGAGAGCAGCCGAAGAGTACGGACGTCCTGTCGCAGCGCTCCTCGTTTTTTGTAAAAAAATAGGTATTTAACTTTCTTTGAAGCTACATACCATCTATTATTTCAAGTTCAAAGGTGTTTCACGTGGTTTTTCATAGTAATTTCGACCAGATTGAAATTTGACGTGATCGTGCGTTGTCTATTTCGCCCCGTAAAATTCTATATACATAAAACATAGCTGAAAATTCTATCGTAATTACAACTATTGTCCTTTAACATATTTTTAAGCTATATTCTATCAATTATCTTAAGTTTGAAAGTATTTTAAGTACTTTTCCTAGTAAATAGAATCTCATTGAATTTTGGGTTGATCGTGCGTTTTTGCATTCCATCCCTCTATTAGAAACATACCTTAAAAAATTTCCATCGTTATATTTATTTTAACTTTTTTTTTTTTGGTTTGTGTGATCTGAGAAAGCATAATGGAATCCACCAGTGTGATCGAATGTGTTACTTGCAAAAAATTAATATCTAAAACTAATATTAGCAAGCACAGGGCAAGATGTAGCGAAACAGGTTCGAGAATTAATCGTTCCTTACCTGCTAAGCCTTGTGCTCGATGCGGAAAGATGATCAGCATTACAAATTTAAGTAAACACCTCAAAATTTGCAAACCATCGATCGAACAAGGAACATTGAAAAGGAAAATCGATGATCCAGAAACGGAAGCTTCCACTTCCAAGCAAATTAAATTATCTAATGAACGCAAACCAATTAGATCTGCGTTCAACGACCAACTCCAGGATTTTTCAATTAAGTCAGAACCAGGCCGTGACATTCTAAGTTTCTTGAACGAAACGAAAACATCTGTACTAAATATTTTGAAATATAAACTTGAAAACAACTCTATAAAAGTATACATTGTTCTGTTTTCTGAATACGAGAAAGTTGATGGCACAACGAGTATTTTTTATCATCGTACAAAAAACCAGACACTTTATTTTGCTGACGTCGAAAATTTGGACAACTTCTATTATAAAGTTTCCAACGAGCTGGTTAAGAAACATGACGATTTCGAGGCTAAAGGGTCGGGATGGTCTCTGTGTGGTAGTCCTCACACGTTAACCGTTTACGTGAACCAATTCTCGCCTCTTCGCGCATCCAGCTACGTTCCTCTTCCACGGAACATTCAACACAAGAGGGCTGTGTTAAATATACAGAACAGCGATAACAAGTGTTTCCTTTGGTGTGTGTTGGCGGAACTTCACCCGATTCATTGGTCAAATAATCCAGAACAAGTTTATCATTACAAGCAATACGAGTCCGAATTTGAAAGTGTAATGTCTGGCATCGAATACCCGGTGACCATTTCTGATATATCAAAATTCGAAACACGAGCACGAGATGCAGAAGGAAAACGCTTAATCATCAACGTGTATTCCTTCACGTCAGATAAATATCTCGTGCATCCCGTCAGGATAAGCGATATCGACGATGACGATGCTTGTGTAATAAATCTCCTTCTCATTTCCAACGACAGTGTTCACCATTACTGTCTTATTCGTTCACTATCACGCTTGGTCAGAAGTCAAACTACCAAGTATGCAAACAACATCGAAGTTTGCCCGAGATGCCTAACCACGTTCGACGATCGAAAACAAGTCGATTATCGAAATTACACCGGACGTCAGATTGCTATCGAGAAACTTGCCGAACATAAAATTTATTGCGGCGACAACAGACCGACTCGCATGTTGATGCCGAAATCAAAAGAGGTCGAAGAATTTAGGATGCATAAGGCATTGTTCGAACATCCCGCAATCATCATTGCTGATTTTGAGTCTTTTCTCAAACCGTTGTCGTACTGCGAACCAGATCCCGAACTTTCTTCCACAACACCGTATCAGTTGCACGAAGCCTCGAGTTTCGGATATGTTGTCGTGCGACAGGATAGGATAGATGAACCGTATGTTTACCGAGGACCAGACGTAATCAAACATTTTTTTGAAAAGATGGTTGAAGAGGTTGAGACTATTGGCAGCCTCTTACGCGAATCGAAACCAATGCTTCCATTATCCAGCGATGAACTTCAATCTCACAATAACATTGAAACGTGTCCGGTGTGCGATCAACGTTTCACCGACGAGAACCGGAAAGTATTTCACCATAATCACTTTACCGGAAACTACATCGGTGGAATCTGTAACACGTGTAATCTAAAGATCCAAAAACCTACGTTTGTCCCCATATACCTTCATAATGGCAGCGGTTACGACTTCCATCTCTTAATTCGGAATCTTGGATATGATAGACAAAAAGTAAATATTCTAGCAGAGAATGAAGAAAGGTACATCAGTGTCAGCAAGCGAGTATTGATTCCGGGAACTAACGAAAGTATGGAGATGAGATTTTTAGATTCTTACAGATTTTTATCTGCGAGCTTGGACGCTCTTGCAAGCAAACTTTCGGCTGAACAATTTAGAATAACGAGAGCTAATTTTCCCACCGTAGACATAGAAATGATTAGACGTAAAGGTATTTATCCTTACGAATATGTTAGTGATAATTCTAAATTTAACGACGACACTCTTCCACCTCAAAAAGAATTTTACAGTCGCCTCAGAGAGAAAGGAATCACGGACGATGAATACGAACACGCGCAACGGATGTGGGACAAATTAGGATGTAGGACACTCGGCGATTATCACGATGCCTACTTAAAACTGGATGTGACGATACTCGCGGATGTTTTTCAAGCATTCAGGAAAACGTCGGCGAATATTTACAAATTAGATCCTGCATATTTTTACGGTCTCTCGGGCTTAGCGTGGTCTGCCATGTTATTACAGACAAAAATAAAACTCGAATTGATATCGGACGTGGACATGTTATATTTTATCGAGAGGGGGATACGAGGTGGAATGGTGCAATGCGTACAGAGACATGCAAAAGCAAATAACGTTCACATGACAGAAGAATACGATCCTAAGGAACAATCGAAATACATATTTTATGTGGATGCAAATAATTTATACGGACATGCTATGATACAAAAACTTCCTTACGGCGGGTTCGAATGGGTGGATACCACTTCCATTAACATTAATAATTTCAACGACTGTGAATTTGGCTTGTTTATAGAGGTGGACCTCGAATTCCCCGACCATCTACACGATTACTTCAAAGATCTACCTCCTGCACCCGAACTAAAATGTTCTCCTGATTCAAATCAACGTAAGCTTCTGTTAACATTGGATAGGAAAGAGAGATACGTTCTCCATTACAAAAATCTTCAATTCTTAATTGAGAAGGGAGTTCAAGTAGTAAATGTGAGAAGAATAATGAAATTCAAACATTCCGAGTGGTTAAAACCTTACATTGAAAAAAATACGTATCATAGAACACGCGCCACGTCAGATTTAGATAAAGATTTTTTTAAACTCATGAATAATGCTGTTTACGGAAAAACAATGGAGAATGTCAGGAAGCACATGGACGTGAGATTAGTTCCCGATTCAAATAAATGTAGAAAATTGATAGCATCGCCGACATTCAAATCACGAAATATATATGATGAAAACCTGGCCCTGTTTGTGATGGATAAAAAAATAATCAAGTTCAACAAACCAATCTACGTGGGGGCGACGGTTTTGGATTTATCTAAACTGCATATGTTTGAATTTCATTATAATGTCATGAAACCCTTCTATAATGAAAATATAACACTTTTGTACACGGACACGGACAGTTTTATTTATTCCGTACAGACATCTGACCTCTACAACAATTTGAAACAACCGAAAATGATTGATCATTTCGACACATCTTCCTTCCCTCAACCAAACAGATTTGATCTCCCTTCTCGCAATAAAAAAGTGCTTGGTAAAATGAAGGATGAATGCAACGGAGAAATCATTCTGGAGTTCGCCGGTTTACGTTCCAAAATGTATGTGGTGAAAACAGAAACCAGCATCACCAAAAAAGCCAAAGGTGTTGGTAAAAATACCGTGAAAAACAAGCTTGTGTTCGAGGATTACATCAATTGCCTCTATTCACAGTCGAGGATTCTACATTTGGAGACAAGGATACAAAGCGTAGACCACGTGCTTACCACAAACAAAGTTAGAAAAGTAGCATTAGATCCGCATGACGATAAAAGATGTATTCTGTCTTGTGGAATCCACACGTTGCCTTGGGGGCACTATCGTTTAGAAATCAGTAAAAATTGCAGGCAATGCAAATGAAAAAAAACAACAACTTAAATAACTATAACTAAAATAAAAATAAAAAAAACTTTAACTGTCTCACATACACAATAAATAAATAGCAAGGACAATGAATCTCTTTGGTTTCCGAAAGCAAACAATGGAGACTGTACACCGCACGACGACAGATCATGAATTTCTACCTTCTGTGTTAACTAAACTCAACGGTCTACTGATTGTTCACCTTAACAGCATTTGGACGAAATTGGATGACGATGTGGGCAAGATGTTTTACGTCTTCAACAACAATTTACATTTTTACAAAATTCCAATCGATGGAAAACTTCAAATCACCGTGAATCCGGAAAACGTAGGCGAAATCAAAATATCTACCGGCAAGAACATTTTTCGAATCAAGCACGACAAGATGCTTTCTAACATTACGTACGATGTTTCTGCAGGAGATTGTTTATACGTTGAACTCCTAGGAGATTACGACAAACTTATTCCTCTCTTCGTAGAATTACGAATCGTCTATCCTATTATAAATAACCGTTAACCAAAATGCCTAACGATATTTTCGGCCACACCAAACGTGTAGACCACGCAGAAGAGATTCTCATGTTCGACGTCAGAATTAAAAAGTTGAGGAGCGATTTGATCGCTTTGCAGGAGACCTTAAACAAAAGTTTAGAGTCGGAGATTGCTACGCTCCAAACGCAATGTCTGGACCCCATTCTGAAAATCGATTCCGAACTGAAAACGCTCATAAAAAATTATGTCGACGTACCTTCTTACGACAACGTTCAAAATATACAGTTGAGCGTGGATAAGCTTCAAAATGATTTGGCCAAATTACAACAATTTCAATCGAAAAATGAAGATTTGGAAAAATTGAAACTCGAAATCGAAGAACGAACTTCCGCAATCGAAAAAAATTTCTCTGAACTTCAAACCGTCGTGAAGGATATTGATGTAGAACGCTTGCATATTGTTGTTTCCAAATTACAAGAAGAATTCGCCAACACGTTGGAAGAAATTAAATCCAAGTTACAGACTTTGGAAGATACCATGACGAACCTACCATCGTCAGACGAACTGCAGGTCATCGGCAAAAGCGTCGCGAACATAAAAATTCAATTGGAGGCTTATCAAGATTTCGAACACATTCAAACCACCATCGCTACGCTTCAGGCGTCTCTGGAGTTGATCAACGAAGAAATTAAAAATATTCACGCTGAAGCGAACGCGTTAACGAGCATACAAGACACGTTGAGCACGGTTCAGCAGAAGATCGAATATTTAGAAAATTTAAACGTCGAATCGAACCTTGCTCATTTTCATCACGTACTGGACAACATACAGGGTAACTTGGAATCGTTACGGACGAGCGTACCTTCGAGCGAAGATTTGGAAAAATTGAAAACGGCGGTGACGGCACTATCCGATTCGAGCGACATCAAAAGTTCGTTGAGCGATCTCGAGAGTAGGGTTGCCAATCTCCCCACCTCCAAAGAATTGCACACTTTGAAAAGAAGCATATCACGTATGCTGAAACGACTGGAAACGGAAACGGCGAACGTAGAACAGATTAGAGACGAACTTGCTTCGCTGGTGTCGACGCTGCCCACTTCGCAGAGCGTTGCCGACCTTCACACGCAGTTTACCGAAATGCAAAGCATCGTGAACGATCTTACCGAGAAGAGCTCGAAATTGAATCAAGTCGAGAACCTTCAGAACATCGTCGTCAACATCAGAGATCAAGTTGGAGTGCTGGAATCCACGCAGGAATCGACGCTGGCCTCTTTCGGTGCCAAGTTGCAAGAACTCAACGAAAGCTACAAGCAGTTGAACGTGGAAGTGAAAATCAAACCGTCATTTTCTACAGTAACGGATACCATAGTCGAATATTTGTTGCCCGTACAAAATACACTGGGACAGCTTCACAGCAACCTCGTTAGCGTCGATACTAAATTTGCTAAACTGCATTCTCTGCAAGCCATCGAAATTAACAGCGTACCCAATCAGCAGAGAATCTCCACGTTCGTCGAAGGTAACAAACTGTACATGTTGCATCCTTATCATCCGTACTACAAGTTTCTCCTCGATGGTACAATTCAGATAAACGAATTTTCGTACTGGTCTCACGGCAGAAAAGCTAGCGTTCCCACCATGACCTTGATATCGAATCGTGGTGTTCAGAAAGCAGGAAACATTCCTCTGGCACGTTGGAGCGAAACGCGCAACATATATGAAATACACGAAGACGAAGATCTCACCGTTTTCGACGTGAGTGCCGGCGATAAGCTGATCATTCAAAACACGAGCGAAGTGCCACCCTCTTTGAATCCCATCACGCTGGTACTTCTCTTCAAACGTAATCTCTAAAAAAAAATGTCTAGGCAAGCCATCGTCGAAGAATTGCATAAACCTGCACGCCGCAACTACAAACGTTTAGCTGTGGTAACCAAGGGAATCGATGACCTCTGGCAAAGTGACCTCGTGGAGATGAGTAGCGGCAATCTAAAAAATGTGCATAAATTGAACAAGGGCAACAAGTACCTCCTCACCGTCATAGACACGTTTTCGAAATTCGCATGGGCTCTACCTTTGAAAGCCAAAACAGGAACGTGCGTCACGGAAGCATTCAAGACAATTTTTCGCGAAAGCGACAGACGACCTCGGTTTTTGCAAACAGACAACGGGAAGGAATTTTACAATGCCGTATTCCAAAAGTTTATTCGGAAACACGACATTCGACATTATTCAACCTTCAGTCACATCAAAGCCAGCATCGTGGAAAGATTTAATCGAACCTTGAAAACACACATGTGGAAACGATTCACGCTTCGAGGAAATTACAAATGGGTCGACGTACTGCCGGAACTCGTCGACACCTATAATAATACAGTACACAGAACGATTGGCATGAAGCCAGCTAACGTTACGAAATCTGACGAGCAGCGTTTAATTTCTACAGTTTACTGTCCAAAGTACACTCCCACGACTAGCAAGAAATCAAAATTCAAAATTGGAGACCAGGTGAGGATCAGCAAATTCAAACGCACCTTCGAGAAGGGGTTCACAAAAAATTGGAGCACGGAACTTTTTACGGTGGTTCGAGTTTTACCCGGAAACCGACACACGTATATAATAAAAGATAGTAGCGATGAGATTTTGAAAGGAAGATTTTACGAAGAGGAACTCTCTAAAACAAAACATCCCGACACATACCTCATCGAGAAAGTATTGCGTAGAAAAGGCAACAAACTGTTTGTCAAATGGCTGGGACTTCCAGAAAAAAGTTGGATCAACGCGAACGAAGTGATCTTGTAAGTACATGGAACGTGGTGAAACGTCTACCGGATTCGGAAAGTCAAACGAGAAAAAAGAACGGCGAGTTGCTTCCCGACAGCATCCGCTGTCTGATCGTAGGTCCTTCGGGGTGTGGGAAAACAACACTGCTCGTGGACAATTTTCTCCTCGCACCGAATTGGCTAGATTGGAAGAACAGGCACCTCTACGTATTTTCGAAAAGTCTCGAACAAGCGAAATACAAGCAACTGATGAAACTGTACGATGGTCTGGACATTGCAACGTTCGCTTCGGAAATAAAGCCACTCGACGATTGCCGTGAAAATTCAGTCGTTGTGTTCGACGATGTCATCCTGGAAAATCAAAATGAAATTCGCAATTTTTTCACGCAAGGTCGTCACAAAGGAATAGATTGCTTCTTCCTAGCTCAAACGTTTTCCAAAATTCCAAAACAGTTAGTACGCGACAACGCTAATTTCATATGTTTATTTCGTCAAGATCACACCAACCTCAAGCACGCATACGATGACTACGTAGGCGGAGACATGAACTACAATCAATTTTCGGAACGCTGCTGCTCCCACTGTTGGAACAGTGACGATTTCGGATTCGCGACGATCGACATGACGAGAAAACCCAACGACGGAAAATACAGAAACAAAATCAACGATTTTCTAAACGTTGCAACGTTGTGAGAAACGACGTGTATAAATAACGTTATGACGAAACGAAAAATCGAAGACGAAAATCTCAAGCTTCGCGATTACCTCGCGAAACGCTTCAAAGGTTGGAAATCCGAGAATCGCGGATTCTACGAAGAGAAGAAACGTCAAGATCAACCTGTGATCGACGCCATCAGCGATCTAGGTAAAGAAATTAAAGGCGTCACGGAACAAAATAAAAATTTGATCAACGAACTCGTACCACTTGCAGCTAAAAGTTACACCGTACCCACGCCCATTTCGAGCATTCCTTCGACGCCGTTCGAACTAAGAGACGTACCCGCACGACGTCGAGCCTTAGGTAGCACGTCTTCGGATAAGATCGAGTTGGGGCCTTTGGCACGAGACTACCTGAGCACGGGGAAATTCGACAAGGATGAAGTGTTCGGATTGTATCCGAGCATGGAGAGCAACGAAGGCGGCGGTGTGGTTTGGAAGATTGGAAAATCGAAGGTAACCTTCGAAGGCAACGACATTAAAGTTAATTTAGGCGAGAAGGATAGTTGGAACAGGTATCCGGGTACGGTGGGACTGTGGGAACTCGTTGCCAAAAAGCAGCCGAAAGATTACACCGACGAAGATTACCAGAGTTACAAGGAAATTTTGATCATGACGGATGCCTTGTACCAGAACAACGACGCCTCGCAGAATAGGGTGAAATCGAGCAGCGGCGAGAAGTATAGAAATCTCATCAAGCCGATATGGAACCAGGTGAAAACAGGCAGCGGCATCAAACTCTACAACACCCTGCAGAAAGAGTTTGTGTGGGTGGACGACGTGCGCAAGCTCATAGACAGGTTGTTGGTTATTGCAGGAGAGGAGAATGCAGGCAATCGTAATTTCTACAACGAGAAGATAGGAATTATGGACATGATCAGCACAAAACTTTCCAACTTCATCGTGAACGACGACAAGGGTATAGGTTACCTCATCAAAATCATCAACACGCTGCCTCCAAGATTCTGGAACGTGGCCGAAGGAAAGGGACTCGTGAACGACATCATCAACAAGTTACCTTTCGAGATGCATTTACCCGGCTACCAGTACTGCGGACCGGGTACCAAACTCGAGAAAAGATTGAAGAGAGGAGACAAGGGTGTGAATCCGTTGGACGCTGCATGCAAAGATCACGACATCGCCTACAACACCACTCGCACCGATCTGGATGCACGTCACGAAGCAGACAGAAAGTTAGAGCACGCAGCTTTCGAAAGATTCGTTAGTAGAGACGCTTCGCTGGGAGAAAGAGTTGCAGCACTGGGCACCACCATCGCCATGAACACAAAACAAAAACTTGGGTGGGGTATATAAATAACATACAGTAAAAAAAAAAAAAAAAAACACATCATGTCTGGTATAACCGTCTTGCCACACGAACTGCTGTGTAAAATATTCAAACATGCAGTAAATGGAGATTGTGAGGATATAAGAAAATTTTTGATCATAGCGAGATCAACGCCGGAATTTCGCATCCCTTGTGAAATGGCTGTTAAGGATTATCTTCGGGAAATTAGCGGCATGAGGTGCGGCGATCTCGACACTCTTTTTTCGGTCGCAGGGGAAAAATTAAACAATAGGTTAGATGAACTGCACGAGGCGAGGCTGGGGAGAAGACGATTCACAGATGATTGGCATAAGTCGAAACAAGAGACGGAAGATATCATCACGCACATTATCGCATTTTCCGAAGCACAAACTTTCTTCCTCTAACACAGACAAAAAAAATCTTCGATACAAAAATCTCGTGAAAAAAATATATATAAAATAACACACATCGTGAAAAAAAAAATAATCTTCAGTGTATATAAATAACACACATTGTGAAAAAAATTAAATTTCTCTAACACACACACTGAAAATTTCTCTTCAATATGACGACTGAAAAAATGAGTGACTTTCAAGCATTAAAACAAATGCTAAATTTGTCAGTAGAGTATGTAAAAATTCAGGAATTAGAAGTGGACAAACCTTACACGATAACTTCCGGTTCAATTGTTTCTACCCAGTATGGTCCCAAGGCGCGTTTGTTGCTCAACGCACAATACAGTCTATTTTTACCAGATCGATACGCTAACATGTTATCCGACGAGAAGCTAGCTATTTTAATCGAGAACAAAACTCAAATCGTGTACAAGGGTACAAAGGAACTTCTTGGTAAGAAAACAAAGCACGTAATAGAATTTGTGTAACGGCTCTGCGCGGAGTATATCCTTGAAAAAAAAATTACACGGAACAAAAAAAAAATCTCAGAACATTTATATATAAATAACATACCGAAAAAAATTACACAAAACAAAAAAAATCTCAAAACATATATATAAATAACATACCGTGAAGATAACATATAGAGCATCAACATGAAGCCCAAAGGTGTCGTGTACCAGATACCTTACTCCAATCTGAAAAATCTAGGTACCCTCGATGGTTTACTCACCAAAAAACAACGCGAGAAGAAACGTTCTTGCTTGATGAAAGGACACGGAATGAAATTACTTCTCAGCACACCTCAATTGAGACGCTTGCAGCGTTCGCGGAAACAGCAAAAAATCGGAGGTTTCATATTCAGCATCCCAGCCATCCTGGCAGCATTGGGGGCTGTTGGAAGTTTGGCCGGCGGAAGTGCCGCCATCGCGAAAACCGTCATCGACTCAAAAAAGAACAAAGCCGAGTTGGAAGAACAGAAACGTCACAACCTGGCCATGGAGAAGAAAGGGAAAGGTATAACCAAAAAACAAAAAAGCAACCTCGATGCTTTAAAGAAATATAAAAAAAAGAAGAAGCCCTGTCCAACTTCGATATTGAATCTCTAATCGAACTGTTGGGAATAAAAAACTTCAGGGGTGTTTTCATGTCCGATTCTCTACCCTCTGCTGTGAAGAAAAAAGAGTATGGCGTGGTCAACCTGGACAGTTACAAAAATCCTGGTACACATTGGATATGCTACCTCAAAATTGACGATAACAATGCATTTGTTTTCGATTCGTTCGGTGGCACACCGCCTGCCAGGTTGGTGAAGTATCTCAGTGTTGCCAACCTCTACTACAATGACAAACGCATCCAGGGTTTCACCGATGTTAACTGCGGCCACCTATGTCTTTCTGTTCTCGCATACATGTCTAAAATAAATAACCCGTCGGTGGAACATTTTCAGAAAGCATTGTGGAACCTGAAACACGATGGGCGTGTTCCATCTCACGAGCGAATCTTCGATCCTGAAACTCATGCTGCACGACGACATCGTCTATCCTAAATCCGTAGCTCTGCGTGCATTCTACAGCATGTACCTCATACCTAACGTCACGCAGCACAATAATAAAATTAGTGTCGGAAACGAACACATCGTCGTCACGCCAGGCCAATACAATCTTTCCACTTTGCAAGCTCAGTTACCCAAAGGCACGTACTTTTCTCAAAATTCGGTCACGCACAGAGTGGAAATTGTGTCGGCAACGGAGACCATAAACCTGGGCACCATGGGAGAACTTTTAGGTTTCGAGAACGACACCAAACTCGAAGCTGGCATCAAACATACGGCAACCAACATTCCTAAATTTCTAGCCATAGAAACTCTAAACGTTCACTGCAACGTGGCGGAAGGCATGATCACGAAATCCTCGGACGGATTGTTAGGAAGTCACAAGCAGACAGGAATCATAGCCACATTCAAACCCAGTTCCGAATTCATGGAACCGATCATCTACACACCCTCTTCGCCGATCTATTTTCCAGTATGCCGCAACCGCATAGACGACATAGAGTTGGTGGTGACAAACGAGAAAGGAGACGTGGTGGATTTCGCAGGTGCAACGACCACTGCCATCGTGGAGATCAACGTATAATAAATAACACGCATAGTGAAAATGGAGCAAATCGAAAGTTACGAATTGCAATCTTTCCCTCCCAACCGTCGCACGTTCGCCAATCTCAACGAAGCAAACAGGGAGATCGAATACGACGTGGACGTAGGGGATGGGTTCGTTCATCCTCACAGAGCAGACCTCTATCTTCAATTCGACGTGGTGAAGAAGGAAAGCGGAGATGCATTTCCACCCAATGCAAATTTGATACTCGTGGACAACTTCGTGCCTCACCTGTTCTCACAGGTGGAGGTGAGGAAACACAACACCGTCATAGACAGAATAGATTATCCAGGCATCACGTCGACGGCAGTGGGAACATTGAAATTATCCAAAACAGACGCAGCATACTACCAGGCGGGAGGATTCGAAGCGGGGACCAAAATATCGACTAGAAGTCACACGGTGCTCTTTCCCATGCGTCTGCTGCCGGGATTCTTCTCGGACTACAAAGAGATCATGTGGAAGGGGGGATTGCGCGTCACGTTTCGAAGAGCAGCCAACGACAACGACGCACTGATGCGATACACCAACTTGAACGCTGACGGCACGCCGATAGCCAACACATTACCCGAAGCGGCGAAATGCGTCATCCGGAGCATGGAGTTGAGAATGCCGATCGTGGAATACGAAACGAACTACGCCCTCAAGTACAAAGCGGAGATCTTGAAGAGTCCGCAGGTGCCGATTCACTTTCACGGTTACCAGTGCGTGCAGAAGATGGCATCGGGAAGTCACATGGAATTCGACGTGACAACTCAGTTCAACAACATACAGTTCGACATGCCAGATTTCGTCGTAGTGTTCTTTCAAACCGGGCGCGATAACAACCAGGAAAAAGATTCCAGCAAGTTCGACGACTGCAAGATCAAGAACGTTTATCTCAAGAATGGGAGGAACGAAGTATTCCCGCGCGAAAATTACAACCTCGACATGACCAAAGACGATTACCTCAAACTTTACGAAGCTTACACGGCTTACAAGCGCGTGACCGAGGGAAGCGTGGACATGTACTACACTCCCAGCGAATTCAAAATCCGCAGGCCGATGTTCGTCATCAACACCACGAAAAGGAAGCAGGTGATGGTCAACGATCGAACCAACATCAAGGTCGTCTGCGAGTTCCACGACGCGCTGCCTGCCGATACTCTATGCAGCGTCATCCTGATTGCAGAGAAGTCTTTCGCGTACGACGTGAAGAACGAGAGAGTGACGGAGCAGTTTTAAAAAATAATTCGTAAAAAAATTATAATTGCCACATACTAAAAAAAAAAAATCAACACATTTTTTTTAGGTTATATAAAATATGTGAAAAAACTTTAAGATACTGAAATATTAAAACAAACGGAGTCCAATGTAAGTTAATTCGGTGCGTAAATAAAAAAAATGATAGGTTAAGTTATATCACTGAAGATCGTAAAAAAAAAAATTGTAAGAAAAAAAAAGGATAGGTTAAGTTATATCACGTAAGATCGTGGCATTCGTACCAAGTACGAGTGGGAAAAAAATTAGATGCGGTGAAAATTGCACTGAAAAGTCGTCAAACGCTATAAAATCAACAAAAAAAATCGTCAAAATATGCTACCACTGAGGTTAAATCCATAAAAAAAAAAAGGGCTCGTACCAAGTACTACTTTGAAACAGTAAGAAAAAAAAGGATAGGTTAAGTTATATCACTGAAGATCGTAAAAAAAATTGTAAGAAAAAAAAGATAGGTTAAGTTATATCACTGAAGATCGTAAAAAAAAATTGTAAGAAAAAAAAAGGATAGGTTAAGTTATATCACGTAAGATCGTGGCATTCGTACCAAGTACGAGTGGGAAAAAAATGAGATGCGGTGAAAATTGCACTGAAAAGTCGTAAAACGCTATAAAATCAACAAAAAAATCGTCAAAATATGCTACCACTGAGGTTAAATCCATAAAAAAGAAGGGCTCGTACCAAGTACTACTTTGAAACAATCAATATACACTACTCTAGAAAATGTGAAACGATTGATATACGTCAAGGGTGCAACGAAATGGGGTTTGAACTTTCATCGGATGAGAAAATTGGAAACAACTATAGTTTCATCTTAGCGATCAGCAAAAGCTTGTCAATATCTATTCCGTGATTCCTTAGTTTCGCTCTGAATATATTCTAGTCTTCGAAGAACCTGAGCTGTTCTTCACGTTTTAAATCCAATTCCAAGTTATCTTCTCCGTCAAAGATACCGTTGAGGACTTCATCGTAAATCTGACAAGGGATCCTTTCAGGTCAGAGTCCTATAACTTTTGGAACATTCCCGGCTGACTTCGCGAGTCTTGCTAGCAAGGCTACCAACACTGGTCAGCGTGAGCAAGAAGTTTAGCGACGGACCATATCAGTCTGACGTCACTGAGCAAGATTGAGTCCAAACAAACCCGTCACGAGCCGTATCCCGGGTTCGATACCCGGTGGAGGCACAAGTGGTTCGGATTCCACTTTAAACTGTAGGTCCAGTCCCGATTAGCCTTACTGCGCATAAAGTGGACTTAAAACACCAAATCAAACCAAACCAAACGAGCCGTATCCCCAATGTCGTAGCATGGGATTTTCCATCGCAAGGGGCACAAACAAAATTGTGATGTGTAACGTAAATTTTCGAAAATACGCAGATATAGGAGCTCATAAAGCATAAGGTAAAGAATAACTGGAGAAAGAAATCAAATCGGCGTCCATCTGGAAACCGCAGCCAATAGATGGCACCACTGCGGTCACGTGAGGCTGCTGGGCACCAAGTAACCATCACGGCAGTTGAACTTCGGAACCAAGATGGTTCGATTTTCTTTCAAAATGCATGATTTCCTTACTAAAACTATCCTTTACCTCATCCTCTGTAAGGTATGTGCAATGTATCGACGTATTCTCCGAAATCGAATTACATTGATGCACGATACACATCATAATTTGTCTTCATAACTGATATCACAATTTTAAAAGCTGCCACGCGATAGATTTGATTGGCAAGCTTTATTTTACTTCGCCTTTTGTACCACTTTTGGCTAATACGAGGGTCACTATTTATATTTTGAGCTTTGGCAACACTGATTGAAGTTAGGCGCGATTTGACGTTTGCACGGAATCGTCTGGCATTATTGACCATAAAGTACTTCAAATGTTTTGTCAATAGCTTCATTTGTGTTGTTTATGTTGCCTTGGAGATTGCGCGACAACAATAAAATGGAATTAACTCGTGAACATTTTCGTGCGATGATGTTTTACGATTTTCGACGTGGATTATCAAGACAAGAGTGCATCGATCAACTTACTTCCACATTTGGCGATGAAGTCCCATCCTTTGCCACTGTGAAACGCTGGTATAACGAATTTAATCGTGGCCGCCATTCGCTCACCGACGAGATTCGCGAAGGTCGTCCAAAATCAGTTGTTGTTCAAGAAAACATTGATCCTGTGCAAAACCTAATACTGCTGTCACACATCTCGTCTAACAACCGACTTTATGAACAGTCAAAATATCGAATTGATGGGTCATCCGCCGTACAGTCCTCATTTGGCACCCAATGACTTCTTCTTGTTCCCGAATGTCAAGAATAAATTGCGTGGACAACGATTTTCGTCGGCGGAAGACGCCGTTGATGCATTCAAAAACCATATTATGGAGGTGTCTCAAGAATATTGGAAAAACTGCTTTGACAAATGGTTCGAACGAATGCAAAAGTGTATTGACCATAAAGGAGAATACTTCGAAAAACAATAAAGCAGTTTTCAATGCCAAATTCCTGTTTTTTCATTGTTAGGCTCAAAATATAAATAGTGACCCTCGTATGCGAAGATGGGGATGAGTGATGAAATTGATGAATAGACACTCACAAACATCCATGCTCAGGCCAGGATTCGAACACGGGACCCCTGGCGTCGTAGCGCCCACTTGCGATAGAAAATCCAATGCTATCGAATAGGAAAACACCACGTGACCACGTGACGGTTTTGTTTGGACTGATTCCTGTTCAGTTGTATGTTGGTGACGTCACCACTAATATGCTCTATTGGTACTGAGTTTAGATGACGTCAGCGTCTCGCTGTTGATTGGATGCTTCGGGAGTTATGAGTCGATCCGAAGCTACAAATGCAGAACAGCAATAATTTCACTCTACAACCATGGACGTTTGGAGGGACCGTTACCTATCTTGGCAAATGAATGCCGACCTAATATATTGCACACAAATAACTTTATTTCAGACAGGAAGACTGATAACTGAAGCAGTGTTATGCGAGCAAGTCGTTTGTTTGCAACCTGAAGGAAAACAATGCCTCTTCCCGCTCTCCCTTTGGAAGAAACCTGCGAACGTCCATGGCAGCAAACATTACTCCTCTATCACCCACCCCTCTTTGTCCTGCGTTTCGAAAAGATTGAACAGCTTTGCAGACTTGGATGAATAAATCCAACGCCCGAAGTCCAAAATATTTGTATTACGTCGCTTTTTTCTACCACTTTTGGTTAATAACGACGATGAGGATGAGTAAAGATTAGACAAAATTGATGAAGAAATCACTTAACGCGCTCTGTCACCGAGCCGGCGCAAAAACGATATGGTGAAGATGAATCACCAAATCTGGCGTTCGTGACTGTCTGTTAGTCGGTGTAAACTTACAACACCTCTGAAACTATGAGATCTACAAACTTCATACTTGGCGGACGTTTTGACCTACAAAAATAGTACGCAAGGTAGCTACATCAATTACTCATTTTGACACAAAATCATTTTTTCATAATGTTTAGTATTCAAAATGGTGTACCTAAGCGACCCCACATGATGTAACACTGTACGCATAAAAACAGCGTACTAAAGCTCTAATCCTACATAAATGTATATTGTTACTCACTACTGTATCAGTATTATAAAGAATTAAACAAATAATTGCATTTTTATAACAGCAACTACACTAACTACTGAAATAATAGTTTTAGTAACATCTGTACTTTTGCAAAGTAAACTTCACTTATTATCAAGGCTGTAATGTCATCACGCTCCTCTTGTGACCCTACATGTTTAATATAAGAATTCTGAATTATCTGTCATTTTATTTATCCGAAACGATCTCCTCTGACTTGAGTATACAAGTATCATAAAAATATTGAAATCTAATCTGTGAAACCATTCAATATAGCTGATAGGAATTTTCGCATTTTTTCCTATTTATATCATTCCCTATACGAACAGAGAAAAAATTTATATGTGGTTTTCAAAGAAACTGAGATAAATTAAATGGTTTGCAACACTGTTTCCGCTGGACTGAATGGTTGAAAGATGAGAGAGGCGACACTCGGAAGATGCGGGCAGGACCCAGAGGAACTCAAAGATGCGCAAGGTTGGAAATGAAAGACATATCACTCTCTGGAAGATCTGTCACAAGGCACTGTCTCCCCTAACCACAAGAGCTTTGTCTTTTGTCACCCCTCCACAATCCTTCCAAACAGCGGCGGCTCTCACGGGATTGTGGGAAACTGACAAACAAACTCTCACTACAATATCCGAAGATTTCCCATGGCGATTCCTTTTTAACTAAATGCACCATTTTCATTTGGGGGTTTCTTCTGTTCATTAGTCACCAGCACTGCGAAAGGCTATTCCTGGTGGATTTACTACAATGACTTCTGCAACAGAAAATCAATCTTCAAATTAAGACAAGAGGTGGAGACACTGATCTTTGCTTTTAGAAATTTGAATTTTAGAAAATATCAACCAGATGTTGAACCAAGTAATAAAAAGCTAAATCATAAATATGTCTTCTGAACAACGTCAGTGCCAAGTATATATTTCAATGTTAATTGCCAAAGATTGAAATCCCCCTACTTAAAATACTCTGAATGATCATGTTCAAATTTAGTATTAGATTTCATAACTTTCATATCATCAAACAGGTTTTATAAAGTCCGGATCTTGATGACATTTCATGTTTTAACTTGTGCAACGTAGACATTACTAACTAGTACAGAAATCCTGAACTCCCTCCTCAGGTTGAAGAAATGTAATTTTTGTGGGTCATTTTTTGTTCATTGTTTACCATTTTTTATTTTTCGGTCATTTTAGGTCATTTTTTAAAATTTTGCATCATTTGTAGGTCATTTTTTTAAAAAATGTTGTGTCATTACATGGTGAAACATAAGAAGTTCAACAATTTCTGTTTTGTCTGAATGTTATCTTGCGGTACTTAATCTGTGGTTAACTACCAGCGCAACAAAGCCTGTCTGAAATTCGCTAAATGCAACATTGTCGAGTTTCTTATTCACAGTCAGTACAACATGCCAAGGTGAAGAAGCAATTGTTAAATTGTTTGTCTTGGAATATATATACTATTTTCAATAAGCAGATTGAGTTTTGTACGAATTTTTGCGTAATTTTTCAAAGATTTTAGGTCATTTTACCGGATTTTTGTTGTCATTTTAAAGGTCATTTTTCAAAGATTTTTAGGTTATCAAAATACGGGCTTTGGCTCATTAGACAAGAAAATGCTGTAATTCTCAGTTGTGACAATGGCTCTACATTAGCATGCAATGTTAACTGGACATTATCCATCGCCTAAAGAAGAGGATACATGAAGGCAAGCATCACGCACACCAAGGTTGATAGGTCGAAAATAGGCGAACATGCACTGAATGAATCATAAAATTCAGTGAAATATCACAGCACTACACAAAGAACCAAAAACGGAAACTAAGGAACATCAAAGAAGCAGCCTTCATAACTAACTAACTCTCTAGCCGTCTTAAACCAGAAGATTTATGGCTGCAGCAACACAAGCCTTTCATCTGTCCCTATCCTTGGCAAGGCCAATCCAATGTTTTCCATCCTTACCGATTTCCATTAGGTCCATCTAAACGTTATCTCTCCATCTTCGTCTTGCCCTTCCCAGAGGTCTCTTAACATCAGGTTTCCCAACAAGAATCCTGTAAGCTCTTCTTGCCTGTCCTATTCGTGACACATGGCCTGCCCACCTAAGTCTTCTTGGTTTCGTTATTCTAGTAATACCTGGACACGAATACAAATTATGCAATTTTGCATTTGTATTACGAATACAAATAATTCCGAACTTTTAGGCAAATTACTGTTTGGATATTTCAACATTTACTTCCTTAGACATTATGCGAGAAGATAAAAGTTTATGACGAGAAAAGTAAGATGCATTTCCTGAATTAAGCCTGCTTTTTATTTCCTCTTTAATATAATTTTCATTTGTTAGTATTACTCCTAAGTACTTGAACTTGGAAACTGATTCAAAGGATTGTTATCAGTAATTAAATAATAGCCTTCATACCAATGACATAAATCCCTATAAGTCATTCCACTGTAGAAATCAAGCAAATGTTGTCCTATCTCCTCAAATGGGTCTAGGGTTCGATACCCGGTGGAGGACATGGCATAGTGTTTCGGATTCCACTTTAAACTGTAGGTTGAGACCCCATTAGACTTTCTGTACATAAAGTGGACTTAAGCAACAAATCAATCAATGAATCGACCATCTTCCCAAATGTTAGTTGGTTAGCGCATCGAATTTATAGTGAAAGCACAGGTCTGTCGCAGGTTCGTTCCCAACCAGGTGCAAAAATAAATGTATTCACGTGAAGAGGCGCTGTCTCGAAACGTAGAGTTAAAATAAGTATAATAAGTTAGAACCACATTGCATGCTAAGGGAATGCAATTACAACTAAATACATAGTCGCTATCTCCAAAAATAAATCTCTAAATCTAGCTTATTTGGAATTCCAGCAGAAAGGTGTTGTATGCGTTGGATATGGTTGTTGACCGGTCAGTTCCTTGCTTCCCTTCTCCTCTTTCGCTGCTGTTGTTGTTGTTGTTGTTGTTGAGTTTATCATAAGTCCACTTTATTCACACAAAGTCTAATTGGGACTTGACGTACAGTTAAAGTGGGGTCCGAACCACTATTTTCCATCACCGGGAATCGAACCTGGGACCTCTCTCTCTTTGTTTTGTGTCTGCGTTCCAGGTTGTAATTAACGTAGTTTTGCATTTTAATAATAGCAACTTAATTATTGATATTACATTTATGTTATAATTTTAATAATAATTAGAATATTAATAAGAACGATAACGAAAAAAAATTGAAGTTTTTATCCAGTGTGCGAATTAACGGAGGGAGGAGGGGATGCCGGGAGGGAATTCCTTTCACAGAAAGCTTTATCCCCGATAAATTTGATTGACAGCTTACAGTATGCAATTTGTTAACCATGTAACAAATATAATTAAAAAATCATTCGTGTTCATCCAGTCATCACAGATTTCTTTGCCGAAAAGTATGCATCCTTGTGGTCTAAGGGACACCATTCTGAAACTGACCAAACTTACCGAGCCGAGACAACAGAAGGCTGTTTTGCATTTGAGTTTCCATGGCATAGTGATGGTAGTTTACAAGTATTAAAGTGTTCACAAGAAACTTGTAGGTAGATTAAATGGACATTAAATTTGAACATTTCAATAGAAATTTAATCGTTTTCAATGTTACTAGTTCGATACCTCTTTTTGAGTACAAGTTTGGTTTTTCTTAGAGTGTAAATATGTTGTTTCTAAATTACGTGCAAAGGTACTTGGAACCGCAAGGCAATAGTTAATTTACTGACTGGTAAATACAAATCTGCATACCACCCAAAAGAACCTCCCTAAATGATGAAATCACTGAGTGGGTATCCCCCTCCCCCCCAAAGTAAAAACCTTAATTCGAACAGTGGTTATACCTCTTTCAAGTCGTACAGCATATGTAATTTTAAAATCATTTACGAATGCTGTACGGATAGTAGTGCAAAGGTGTGCATAACTAACTTATTTTATTAAGTGACATAGATCGTTCAAATTGTACACGTTGGTTTGCGCATCGCTTCCTCTGTACAGATGTATTGCCCACTATCTTCATCATGAGCTCTGAATTTGCGCATCGAATCTCTCGAATTATCGTATTAAATTTCGAGACAGGTCCAAACGGTCCGAATCTGCAATTTCATTTATATTTAATATTCAGAACAGGTCAGAACAAAACCTATCCATAAATATCACAAAGTAATTCATTCATCTATGTTTTCATCCGTTTAAATTTTGCGTGTTCTAATGGAGCATAATAATTGTACTTATGAATGGTATCGAGAAGACTCGTTCTATTTCAAGCCTGGGAATATGTAGGGAAAACCTGAATTTTCTAGGTGTATTTGCAAATGGCAAACACAAGGGTTTCTGCTGTTCTTCCTTGATAAAGATTATGTAATTGGGGCTGCCACCTAGCGTCTATCTCAGATAATGCTTTAAGCTCCTAGGGTCGTCATTACTCTGTGAGACATTGAAGCCAGACAACGATGATTCTTTTCTTCAAATTTGCTTGTAATTCATGTGCTGTATTTACTTCGAAAAAAGCGAAGAATTTTATCATATTTTCTGTGTCGTTTACTTCTGTAGATTGTACTATATTTATTTAGACAATTTTCACACTAGAATGTTCATATATTAAATTAAACACGTGTGGAAATAATGAAAACAATAAGGCAGATAAAAGTTCCTAGTGTTTATAGGACCGTGCCATGTAGATACATTTTAGGGGATGTGGAGGTAGGGTCCCACACATTCTCGATATCGGCCATTTTGGAGGTGATATGATCAGTACCACACTCCGGCCGTCTTTACCCCTTAGGGTTGCACCCCGATACCCAAATCGAACCCGGGTCTCCCGCGTGGCAGTCAGACGCCCTACCGATTAAACCATCCCTAGGCGGAAAAAGGTATTGGCTATTTTGTGGCCTGAGAAATTGTATGCGATTATGTACTTTGGTAAAAATGTGCTTAAGAACAGGGTCTATACCATATTCCTTATTTTTTACTTCATTTGTCTTCATAGTAACTATTTTCCATAACGAATAATGACAAACCCTATGTTCGGAATTATCCCAAAAAATCAGGCCCAATGACGAAATGCCAGCTATGTTTTTGTCTTAGTTTCTTGTATAAAACCAATAGTTTTGGAACATTGTTACCGAGTTGAGTTTGAAGAGAAGGTATTAAGGTTTCTTCAGAATCTATGCAGTGTCTAAAACGTTTTCAAATAATTCCATAATTCACCATCAAACCTTAAGAGTTTGGCAATACCCCGCTTTCCCCTATAAACAATATATAAACTACATGTGTTAACTTATAGTATACTGAGGTTATTACGGCAAACATCTTTTTACTTAATAAACATTTTCTGTTTGACGCCTCATTTCATCGCTACGAAATCTTATACAGGGTGCTCGGAAATTCCCCTTACAAACTCCTAGGGCAAGTAGAGGGGACTGAGTAGACAATATTTGAAATAGGAACCTCCGTGCTACAACCATGACAATGTGTCGGATGTGCCTGTGTTGGTATGCAACCGGGTAGGCAGTACATGACGTCAGAAGACTACCTGATGGCACGTGACGTCTACAAATTGTTGAGTTCCGCTGTCGACACAGGTGCTGATCAATGAATAGTACGTTTCTTTTTTGTTCCCTTGGCATTGTTACCAAATAAATTTGTTTGCATTATGGACTGAGTCACACGTCATTCACTTCTGTATCTTACGTAACACCTCATTTGACATGGTCGTAATAAATGATTACACTTTAGGGCATCAGGGGAAACGGTACGTTTCCGGAAATGGGTTCCTAATCAAAATATTGTCAACTCAGTCCCCTCTACTAGCCTTAGGAGTTTGTAAGGGGAATTTCCGAGCACCCTGTATATATATATATATATATATATATATATATACCTGTATATATTACCTTAACTTATGCAACCATGCTGCATAGGCTCACATTTACCACTAACAGATACTTAGTAACTACTATAAAACAATATATACATAGACAGGTAGATATCCGCTTTCTATGTCTACCGTAAAGAAGTGACACACTAAAAGTTTCTTCAAGCCCTCCTGGAAGGGAGGTTGGCCCTCTGGAAAAACCGATGCTCCTTAGATATTTTATTTTCAATGCTTAGTCTAGGAGAGCTAGCTCCGCTTTCGTGTGCACTGAAATGTACACTCAATTTCACTTCACAAACTTTTAATTGGGAGTCCAAGTATGTAGAAAAAATTGGTCACATGACTCGCATTTTGATCGCTTAGCCGCCATATTGGATTCAAAATGACGGAAATCAATTTTTTGAATCGCTCATTTTTGGCTATTTCAATGTTTCTTTTTTTTGTTTTAATCTTCTAAAAAAGACTTTCAATTTGTGTTCTTATCATTTTCTCGTTAAAATCAACAACACCGCTAGAAATTTGAAAGAAAGGTACAAAATTTACAATAATATAGCCAAATTATGTTTTATTGGAGAAATTCACTTATTGTGCGAGGTTATCTGGCTTCCAATATCATGTTAATATTTTTTGTGAAACTTTACGCCTAAAGGAGGCCGTTTGTGGTGCAGGGTACCTCAAATGTAACGACTTCAGATTCCGGACCTAGGCCGTTTCGGTGGTAAAATCGGCCGCTTTCAATTCGTACTCATGGAATTTGTGGGCGCAAATAAAAATGTGGAATTAGGATATACAGTGGCCAATTAAGCACAGTCCTCACATGAAAGCATGTACAACAAGCAGAAACGGAATGAAGACGGAAGTACATTTGCAAAGAAGATTAGTGCATACTTTTGAGGTACAAATTACACAGAAAGAAAACACCTTTGGTAGTTGAACAGAAGGAATACAGATGTACAATGAACAAGATGAGTAATGTGAGCTCAAAAAAGTATTCAACTGTAATATTTGCGGGATACAATATTATGTGTTTATTACATCTGTAATACCTGTTGGGGCCCCTTTCATACAACCTTCAAGATCAAGCACTGGTTATTGTACAAAACCCCACGCAGTATGCAAACTCATCCCCAATCGACGGACATTAACCCTATCTATAATGTCTAGCATATTGTCAAATAAAGAATCCAAAAACACCACATTTCCAAAAACAAATACCTCAACCACGTTTTGTTGGACGAATCGGGGAAGATTACCCAACAAACAACAGATATCTTGGTGAAATCAGTCCCATAACTGTTGCAAGAGATCATCTATAGGAAAGGGCCCCCAACTGATATTACAGATGCCATACACACATAATATTGTATCCCGCAAATATTACAGTTGAATACTTTTTTGAGCTCAAATTACTCACCATGTTCATTGTACATCTGTATTCCTTCTGTTCAACTACCAAAGGTGTTTCTTTTCAGTGTAATTTGTACCTTAAAAGTATGCACTAAACTTCTGTGCAAATGTACTTCCGTCTTCATTTCGTTTCTGCTTGGTGTACATGATTTCATGTGAGGACTGTGCTTAGTTCCATACTTTTTTGAGTCACTGTATACTGTTTCGCGTCGCTCGAAGCGCTAATTTTTCCGCATGTGGTGTGTTCTGAGTATTATTTACTTACTCGTCATTGTGTCGTTAATGCAGGAGAACAAGAGGCCCTGTGGACAGTTTAATGTGCCTTACGTTTACCTTCTTGGGGTAGTGGATTCAGAATTGTCCAACAACAAAAAATATCCCTACAAGATACCACAAAAGTTGTGTGATATTTTGCATCTCACTCCAACGTAGAAATTTAATTTCGAATTACTTCCTCAATAATAACCAGTTTTTTGCATCTGATTTTAAGCAGTTACACGGTATTCATCATTTCGTAAGTTGGGGGTGGGTCTTAACTACCTACAAAAGCAAATGACTCAGGTGAAGGTTTTTTTTGAAACATTGGAAACTAAGATAATTTATTAGTAAATATTCTTTGTAAAGAAATAACATACCAAAATACGCAGTGTCTAGCCAGATGCCTTTGAACAGTCTTACCTGAAATAAAGGAAAACATGTCAAATAAGTTTGTATTAACTCATTTTCTTCATGTGTGTCACACGATTGAATTTATTATTCTTAGATTTACTGTGAATTGATTTGAACCAGACTTTTAACAAGAAAAGGTCGCTGTGGGTGTCGCTAATACTTGAAGACGCCAGTTTCGTTGTGCTGTAGAACTTAAGAAAAGGCACGTGGCCCAATTTAGCATGCTATGGAGAATAGGTGGAGGACAAGGCAGGGATGTGCTCGTGGGAAGATCACGGATATCGGGAAAAGAGAATACGAGATACGGAATTATTTCCGTAGACGCGAATGTGATAATTGTTTTTGCATTAGACGCAATGAGAAAATCTGTTGTTGCCATGGTGCTAGCGGGTGTTCAGGAACAGACCGTGATTTCAGCGATGATTCAGCGTTACAAGTAGGAAAAGAGTCACTTCCAGTACGAAGTCTATGAATAGTTTTAGTCAAGAAGGAGTAGTTCTTTGCTATTCGCGTGCACTATCACCTCCAAAGCAGGAGAGAGCAAAATTTCCTGAAGTACACTTGACCGATGCATAAAACGAAAGAGGCATTTGAACTTTGAAGCGAAACAGACAGCGGGACAAGCATTTGCAATTCGAGGCAAGACCGAGAAGGAAACAGGAATTTTCAATTGGAAGCAAGACTCATAACGAGACAGACATTTTCAAATGGATGCGAGACCAAGAATGAGACAGCCCTCCTCGAACATGAATGGAGAAAATCGGGAATCGTCCCTAGTGTCTAAATTATCAGGAATGAAAAGAAAACTTGCAGTTCCTTCTTTTAGTCTCGGATCGTAGGGCAGACATAAGAGAACACCTTGGAAGCTCTCCGTTCTCTATCTCAACTGATATCTCTCTCAGACATATCCACTTCCTCTCATCTACTGACTTCACACATCCAATGCTCAGGCAGCCACATCTCCGGTCGTTAAACAAAGAACCTCCGCCAGAAACGCCACAACCCACCGCTACGAATATAACGCAAGCACTATACAGCACAATATTCACCATCATTCAATTACACAGAACACTTTCGGAGCTATCCTTTCTTAAACTTTCTATCTTGATTTCTTTTCCTCCCCCTTTCCCTCTTCTGGAGTCTTCTCTGCTGTTCTCGGGTCTTCCTTACCGCTTCCCCCTCTTCCACAGGCGCCTTTGGTCGCTCTAAAGGGATTGTCCCTTTCGCCGTTCAACGAAAATGAGAAGAGGAAGACAAAGAGGGGGGGGGGAGAAGGAGTTTCTGGAAGAAAGGGAAGGGCAGCTTTCCCTCCTCCACAAAAAGAACCTCTGGTGTAACTTTTTCTTTCTTTCCAAGCAGGATTCCTTCTTGGCCTCTTGACTACAACCTCTCCCTGTAGCTTTGACAATGCCCCGTGCTATACTTTCTGATGTTACTGCATGTTTGGGGACGACGAAAAAAGTAACAAGCTTATAGTTCTCGTTTTGGAAAGCAACAGTCTCACTTATAGTCGCCGACCTCCGGGAGGAGTGGTTAGCACAGCCCGCCACGACGTCAAGGGATCCGGGTTCGAATCGAGGTCTGGCCCTGGGTGTTCATGATGAGTGTCCCTTCATCAATTTCATCATATCATCACTCATCCGCATCGTCGCGGTTAGCCAAAAGTAGTAGTAAAGCGACGCTAAATAACAAAAATCAATTCAAATCACTTAAACTCATTCTGAGCAACAACACGGCTAGAGTTGTCACTTCTGGAAAAAGCATTCAGTTCCAGTCACTGGTCTCGAAGCGAACTTGGTTAAAGTTGTTATTTGTTTTGAAAAATCACTTGGTTACAGTTACTTGCTCTGCAAATGAATTCAGTTAAAGTTATTTTTTTTCGAGAGGACCTCCGTTACAATTTTCATTTTGTTTTGGAAAGAAATTCAGTTACAGAAATTTGTTTTGTCTTGGTTAATTTGTTTCGGAAAACAACACTCTTCCTAACCCGTTTCGGAAAGCGACTCACTTTCATTTATTTGTTTTGGAAATTCGTTTACAATTACACTATTTGGAAAAAAAATCAGTTACAGTTACTCATTTTGGAAAGCGGAATACTTACAATTTTGGTAACAAATCCATTCCAGTCACTCGATCTGGAATAGAACTCGGTTACAGCAAACGGTGTTTGGAAAGCTGACCAGGTAGAGTAAGTCGTTTTGGAAAATAACTAGGTTCCAGTTAACTTACTTGGAAAGCAAGTCACTTACAGTTAGTCGTTTTGGAAAAACATTCGACTAGATTTACTAGTTTTCAAAATAAATTAGACTACAGTTATTAGTCTCTTACAATTAACGGTTTTTGGAAAACCAATCACTTACAGTTAGTCGTTTTGGAAATAAATTGAACTACAGTTACTCGTTTTGGAATAGAACTATGTTACAGTTAACGATTTTTGGAAAGCAAATCACGTACAGTTAACCGTTTTGAAAAACGTTCATTTGCTGTTGCTCTTTTTGAAATGGAACTTCGTTGAAGTTACTTGTTTTGGAAACAAGTTCCGTTATATTTTTTCGCACCAAAATTAGAAAGGTGGGAAAATCCGAGACGACGAACTATAAGTTATTTTATTCCCAAAATCCGGTACCTGTGACAGAGTACCTTAACAAAACGAGTAACTTTAAGTCATATGTTTTCCAAAGACCATTAACTGTAACCATGTTCCTTTTGAAAACGAGTAATTGTAGTTGAACTTCTTTCCTGAACTATAAATAAGCATTTTCCAAAATGAGTAACAAACCATAAGGTTTCGACGCCATATTGCAAAATGGCAGCCAATTTTGTCCATATTTCATTTACCACTGGAGCATGGTGGGGAATTTCAAACAAGAAACGTTCTATTCGGTGAAATTTAAGTTTATGTCGCTAAACATATTTTCTCGGTAATTTCGACATTAAGTCATTTACGTTACCGGTCTTGCGTAAAAATCGTTGAATTGCTTGCAGATCAAATATCAATTTGGTTTACTTCTATTTATATTTTTGTTATTTAGCGTCGCTTTTATGCAGATTTTGGCCAATCGCGACGAAGAAATTGATTGGTGATTAGATGAAATTGATGAATGGACAAAGAACAGCCATGTCAAACCGGGACTGCAACCCGGAAACTTCGGCGCTCAGACACAGGGAAGGAAGATATGGTTTACTATTGCAGCATACTGTTATTTATATTTAACTAGCTGATTACCCGGCATTTCCCGGGTATTTATTTATCCCAACCTTGTATTAGACAGGAAAATAATGAATTTTAACTTGTAAAACAAGTTGAACCGCATTGGGAGTGTCACGAAAAGTATGGATTCCACACGTTTTCGCAACACAAAATCATATCAGCCTGAATTTTAGACAACCCGAGAAACACTATCGTTGTGCGGGATTGCATAGAAACACGGATGTCTGACTGTGCGGAATTTAATATCCGTGGTTTTCAATTATTTTAGATGCCATTCCTTCCCACCCCCACACCTAAGGGTGCCAGGGGTGTCTTACCCCCAAAGTATTCTTTCCAGATTGCAAGTGATACGTGTACCAAGTGTGGTTGAAATTGCTCCAGGTGTTCGAGAGTTATGCCGGAACAAACAAACATACACACCCACAGACACACCCACACACACATGTCCATTTTTATATATATAGATAGATTGCCGAACAGAGTGAATATGGGTTGTATTAATAGATGGTTAAAGTCAATATGGACGTCAAAGATGGCTAAATGGGTTATGCCGGATTTGACCTAAGACTTTATATTCTGTGACTTTGAGGTTATGGGTTGATTGATTGATTGATTTGCTTTATTTTACTTCGACTTTTCTGCCACTTTTGGATAATTTGCGAAGTTGGGGATGAGTGATGATATGACGAATGGACACTCACAAACATCCAAGCCCAGGGCGAGATTCGAACCCGGGACCCCTGGCGTTGTTGCGCGATGAAATAACCACTGTGCCACGAGGGCTGGCAGGATCATGGATTGTGATGTGATGTTGTACAGTTGAAAGAAATCATTATTGTATTAATTAATTATTTTATTCAAGAACATTGAGTTTTTATATATATGTAGAAATTGGCGACGAGGATGGGATGAAAAGAGGTAATCAGTGGCGGAATAACGGCACACCGTGGGGGCATATACCTATCTTTCAACTATGTAACATTATGAATATATCTGCAAAAGTCCAGTTTTGTTTTTCCCGCCATGTTGAAAAAAAAGAGAATCTAATTCGACTGAGCCGTTAATCGTTTTCCAAAGCAACACTGTATTACGGGCGACAAATGCGATTAAGCCAAAATATAAAGCGCGAAACCAACATTCAATAGAATGTCTAAAAAGGTCTGCTTTAAATTGTAATTATGAGCTCATACCTGATAGGAATGTAAGCTGTGAGCTGGCTCGCGTAGACGGGGAATCCGGAATTGCTCGTGCATATTTTACACAAGTTTATGAGCAAACGAGTGTGCATTAAATCGCTATAAAACGTCAATGAAACTGCTGTAAGCTTGATAGTAATATGAAAGTCTCAATTAACTTTTATGGATGCGTCTCGATTAAGCATAGTTTATTGTTGCAGAAGATAGTGCAACGTTGTGGACATTGTTGGAGCTGCGGTTACGGCTCGAGGGCGATAATGTGTCTAGGTTTTGATAAACTGTCTCTCTCTCTCGGACATTTATGAAGTATTATAGACAATACGGTGTTGTTTATCATCCCAGGTACACTGAAAAAACACTACAGGGTGAGTTAGAAGTCATGTTACATAGGGAAGAAAATATAAGCATGCACGCATACACATGACTGATATGTAATGGTTAAAGTTACATGTTCAATATACACTATTTGCTTGAATGCATGCTTCAATTCAACCTTCCCAGTTTAATAAGACCTCTTCTAGTGTGGTGGGGGTTATTTGGGAGATGATAGGTCTGGCGGCCGTCGTGTCCATTCAGCTATATAACCTAACTTTTGCCTAACCCTGTGGTGTTAAACACTATTTTCATAGCTCTTGTAGCGTGAGTTACAGACAGTTAACATAGACGGACAAACGGCAAAGCTGAAAAGTTATCTCGATACGATCATTAATTAATTGTCGAAATTTGATTATTTTACCACCCAGCCAAACAGGCTGGTGAATCGAAAAAAAATTATGTAAGTTTTCATTAGCACTTGTTGGATCGTATATTTTGGAAAATTTATTTCCGAGATATCGACAGACCACTTTTGATCGATTGTATTCCTTTGATCGAGTTAAATTATTCTGTTTTCAGCTACTATATTTACCTTATGGCAACAAGATTTGTGTTTAAGCCTGTGTTGGGTTCTGAAATATTGATCGATGACACAGACTGACAGACGGGTACAACCGTTAAATAAAGCTTCTTCTTTCAGAGATGCTTATTACGTATTACCCTAAAAACCAATTGTTACGTTATTTTAACTGTAAAGGTCCACCTTAATATAAGACCCTTGCTCTTTGTGACGTCACAACAGCAAATCCCGCTTCCTTTTACAGGATTGTATCTTACAAAGCACAATCTGCGGGCTCTTCAGTTCTCTTGTTGTGAATCAATTATGTTGTTAAAAGAAAATCTATTAAAGCGGAACCCATTCTTTCTGCTGTACGTTTAAAAAAAAGAAGGAAGGAAGGGAAAAAAAGTAATCCGGCGGGAAAATTAATAAGATGGAGGCGCCA
This sequence comes from Lepisma saccharinum, assembly GCF_977018435.1. NCBI lineage: Eukaryota > Metazoa > Arthropoda > Insecta > Zygentoma > Lepismatidae > Lepisma > Lepisma saccharinum. The sequence continues at coordinate 44,283,095 of NC_139233.1, read as the reverse complement.
CTATCGCAAGGGAAAGGCCAAAGTGAAAGGATAGCACTGTCTGTTCCGCCCCTTACAAAAAACCATCCCCTATTTAGTTCCTTCCTTTTCGCACCCAGGGCCCTGAAATATCGCAAGCCATAACTCCTGACTGTTTCATTATTCGACCGTTGGGTCGAATCTAATCTTGGGCAAGAGTTTTTGGCGGAAAAAAAGGAAGAGGCGGGAAAATAATAAAAAAAGGAGGGAAACGGTGTGTGCGGTAGAATGAGGAGGTGGGGGAGATGAGGAAACGAATGAGGGAGGTGAAGGATACATAACGTGTGATCTTCGTGCCTTGTTTCGATCGCGAATAGTTTACTCCGCAGGAAATTATTGACTCGCCATTTTTGCTTATACGGGCAGGGTCGCCGATTCCTAAGATACAGCTTACATATGATTTTTAAGTTATATCATCTGTGAATTTTGTAAGACTGTAGGTAGATTGTTAAATCGCGATATTGTACATTAAAAAAAATCCGTTTGAAAGTGCCTATAAACGAAACTCGAAACAAATAATATTTTGAACTTAGATTGTGAGCGAAGTTCATTGATAAGCATTAGTAAATTATCAATATTTACATATATATAACATATACATAAGTATAACTTGTTTAACCTATTTCACATACATATTTTAGCTCTACTCCATACTTAATTTAAATATTAACTTACTTTTGTCTACATGTACCAAAGTAGTTATTATGTAATTATGTTATTTACAGCATATATAGTGCGGTATTCAAAAATTCCAAAGCAAAGCACTTTTACACACACACACTCATAATGAAATTTTACAAAGTAAAAAAAGAAAATGAACAAAGAATAAAAATATTAAATGTTTGACAAGGATCAGAAAGATATAAACATTTGAGCAGTAACATAAAATAGTCCAATCTTAAAAAAAAACAACAGAAAATCCAAACAAGGAACCTATACATTTAGTTATTCTTAGTGACATTATATTGAGTTTAGATTATATAAAAATGATTTCTTCTCATTACTTTTATGCATTATTTGTTCAATAATATCGAACACCATACACTGGTGTTCTTAGGACCAATTTTACAGGAATATTGGGCATTATATTTTCCTATACAAAATATCATACATGACGTTTGAGTTGGTGTTTTAAGCCCACTTTATGCACAGTAAGGCTACTCGGGACTAGACCTACAGTTTAAAATGGGATCCGAACCACTTGTGCCTCCACCGGGCATCGAACCCGGGACAACTTGATTACAAGGCAATGACGCTACCACTGCGCCATGGGGGAGGCCCTCCATGAAGTTTGAGTTCAAGATTATGTAGAAAAAGTATATATTTTGGATACATTTAGCTGTTCGTTCGAAGTACTGTAAAAATAAACCATAAATATTATTATATAGTTTGATTTGTTTTTTTACTTTAAACATAAGTAGTTGATTATCGTTTGCAAATCAAGGTGTATATCCTTTGCTACTTTATAGTGAAACTAGCTGATTACCCGCGTTGACCGGGTGTTTAATTAATTCTAACAATAGCGTAAAATGTAACTAATTTTATTTACAGGTATTTAAAAGTAAAAGTACAGTAGGTATACAAATTATAAAATAATATATTTTACAAATTCACAATAATATAAATTTAACAACAATTTATGTAAAACATTTTTAGTTCCACCTCCACGAGCAAGAACAAATAAATTGAAAGGCATTGGGAGTTTCACAATTCATCTTAGCGACCCCGAAAACTATGGATTCCAGACAAATATCGGTCGTTTTACATGTCACCCCCTACCCTAGGGGTGCCAGAGGTGTCTTGGATTTGAACGGCATTGGGAGAGTCACTATTCATCTTAGCGACCCCGAAAATGTGCATTCCACACTAATATCGGTCGTTTTTTTATTATTCTTACATGTCACCCCATTCCCATCCCACCCCTAGGGGTGCCACAGGTGTCTTGGAATTGAACGGCATTGGGAGTGTCACTATTCACCTTAGCGGCCCCGTAAACTATGGATTCCACAATAATGTCGGTCGTTTCACATGTCACCTCCTTCTCACCCCCACCCCTTGGGATGCCACAGGTGTCTTGGAATTGAACGGCATTGGGAGTGTCACTATTCATCTTAGCGACCCCGAAAACTATGGATTCCAGACAAATATCGGTCGTTTTACATGTCACCCCCACCCCTAGGGGTGCCAGAGGTGTCTTGGATTTGAAAGGCATTGGAAGTGTTACTATTCGTCTTATCGACCCCGAAAACTATGGATCATACACTAATATCGGTCGTTTTTTGATTATTTTTACATGTCACCCCGAGGGTTGCCAGGGGTGTCTTTGAGTTGAACGGCATTGGGAGAGTCACTATTCATCTTAGCGACCCCGAAAATGTGCATTCCACATTAATATCGGTCGTTTTTTATTATTCTTACATGTCACTCCATTCCCATCCCACCCCTAGGGGTGCCACAGGTGTCTTGGAATTGAACGGCTTTGGGAGTGTCACTATTCATCTTATCGACCCCGAAAACTATGGATTTTACACTAACATCTATCGTTTTCGATATTTTTTACATGTCACACCCTTCCCACCCACACCATTAGTGGTTCCAGGGGTGTCTTGGAGTCGAACGGCATTGGAAGAGTTACTATTCATCTTAGTGACCCCGCAAACTATTGATTCCACTCTAATATCGGTCGTTTTCGATAATTTTTACATGTCACCTCCTCCCACCCCCACCCCTGTGGGTGCCAGGGGTATATTACCCCCACAGTATTTCTTTCGAGATTGCAAGTGATACGTGTTCCAAGTTTGGTTGAAATCGCTCAAGGCGTTCGAGAGTTATGCTGGAACAAACACACATACATACACATATACGTACAACCATTTTTATACGAAAGGAGATACTAATTCTTGAGTTTAAGTTAAATGAAAATTACCAAACTTGTTAATTGCAGAAAAGTAGATTCCTTTATGCAAGACAATCGTTGTGAGTTGCGAAAGTTGATGGAAGATTATAGTATAAACAAGAGAATAGGAAAACTCCAATAATCACAGGGACACTGAATTATTCACCAAACGCTGTATAAACGTGTACGAATATTTAAAAAATCTATTCCAGGAAAGTTGGTCAGAATTGAAGGATCATTACTTTAATGTAAATAGTAGGGAATCAATGTGAATACTTTAATTATTTTTGTTTTCCTTATTGTTAATTGCTCTCAAAACTAACCTTCACTAAAAGAGTTTGGAAAAAAGGTTGTGATTGGTAACATTGGGTGATGTTTATGCTTATTAGATGTCTTATTTTGCGCTGGCGCTTATTCAAGATATGTTTGTAAATACTAACAGTTTGCATGTAAACTTTTGAGTGCAGTTATTGACAGTATACATTTTTTAATACCAATTTGAATGTGTACAGTCTTAGAAAAAAATACCTGGGCCACGGGACGTAGAATTTCGTAACGTCTTAAAGCCTGTTGTTTATGCAACCCAAATAACAAAATATTTTCTTAAGTTTGCCTGGTGATTCTGAGTTCTCGGGAAGGATTGAGCTTTGATAGCATGAGTCACATGACTCGTGCCCCAGCCACAACAAACAGCTGGGTGCTACGATGCCTCCAGAAGAAAATTTCAGGAACTGGTTTCTTGACAAGACCTACTCGTAAAGAAATACTATTCTTTCAAGTGATATTAGAGTCATTGTCAAGAGGTTCGCTGAAATGATGGTTCTCATCACAGACCACATGCCACACGTTAATTGTTTAAGGCCAGTTCATGCACTGGACATACAGATTAAAATGGGATCCGAACCAAATGCCTCTCTATTTGGTATTGAATTCGGAAGCCTTTCATTACATGGCGAAGACGTTACCACTACGACATCAGAGAGGCAATGGAACCCCTTGAGAAAGAGATAAGCGAAAATTGCTACGTGACAAACCATATTTGCCCGTAAATTTTAAAAATAAGACAATATTTTGTACTGACAGTTTCGAACCGTGGGAGAGGCATATATTTTTTTGTACCATCGTCCATTTCACGAGTTTATAATTCTTCCTCACCGACACGAGTAACGCGAGTGGTAGAAGAAAAGCGAAGTAAAATAACTGAAACAGAAATAAAAGGAAAAAGCGAAATAAATGTTATTCATAATATTCTGCAGTCACTTGAGTTGTATTCACGGGATGCTATCTTTAAAGAAAGCCGTGGTCTCTTCCTTGTCTTTTTCGCTTTCTTTGTGCTCTTGCTTCCCCCGTCACGATTGGTCTAAAACTAATTAATGCGACGTTAATTAAACAATCCAAACAACGAAACAATGCACAATCAACTGCACAAAACAACATTCCAAATGTTTTCGAATCGGAAAACAATTGAGATGCTGTAAAATGACTTAAGATGCAGTAATAAAGTGGGAATTCGGTACCGTATAGAATTAAATCGGTAGAGATGTTCGATTTGATTGGATGTTTGTTATTTAGATTTGCTATTCTTTCACTTTTGGCAAATAGCGACGATGAAGATGAGTGATGCTATGATGAAATTGATGAAGGGACACTTACCAAGGACACCCACGCCCAAGTCGAGATTCTAACCAGGGACCCATGGCATCGTAGCGCGCTGTGCTAACCACTCCTCCATGGAGTGGACATTATAGCATATTTTGTGTGCTCAATTGGGATCAATCAATGGAATGAATAGGCATATTATATGATTAATAAATTCATATCATAATACCACGTCATATTATTCGGCACGAAGTAACATCAGAGACATTCAATCTTGCATTTTTGCCTTTCAACTAATTCTTTGAATTCAGGTTAATCACAACAATAAGATAAATTATGAAGCAAATGATAGTGAATGTGGGATATTATTACGAATTACCTGACAGAAACAACATTAAGCAGGCTCGGTGGTCAAGCTCATTAAGTGATTGACATTCGATATCGTCGCCAAAGTTCCCGGGTTTGAGTACCGTCCTTGTCGGGGGTGTTTGACTATTTCGTCATCAATTTCATGTAATGGTCACTCGTGCTTATCGTCGCGATCATCGAACAGGGAATAAAAATTATAAAAATAAATACGATGGAAGAGTACTTATTTCATCTCTCACGAAATCTCCTACAAAACCGGAATATATAAAATACATGTATATTCAGTCACATACATTTTCGATTTCTATATTTAACTAATCGAGACCGAGAACGGGAGAGCAATTTTCAATTCGACAAACCGAGAGACGGAGAAACTGTCAAGTCTCGTTTCTTCTTGGCACCTCCGTAATCGAGTTGTTCTGTTTGTCATTGGCCTTGTATTGGCAATTATTGCCAGTATTCTTCCCCTGCAGGTAAACCATAACGATGAATTATGATGAAATGAAGCAGATAAAAGGGCAAGAACAAGAAAGTCATGCCTGTTCGGGACTCCAACCCAGAACCTTATGTAACGAGATTTGAAATTCTGGAGAAGGCGTCCGTGTTTCGCTTGGTTTTCTCTTTCCTCTACTTCTCTTATATTATCATACATGTATAATAAAAATGGATCTGATACGATATGTTGCGATTCATAATTGTGCTGGTTAGATATTACAGATGTGAACTCCAAACTGCAATATATTATTCCCTTGTGTTTCGTATGTGGTTGAACATGAAATTTTCTTACACTGTGACAATTTCTTTCTTAGTTTTGGTTTGGCGCACAGATATGCTAATCTGGACTCGACCTTCAGTTTAAAGTGGGATACTAACCACTATGTGCATCCACCGTGTATCAAACCCGGGATCCACTGATTACAAGGCGACGACGTTATCACTACGCCATCGAGGAGGCCCCATGACAAAATGTTATTCACTCGATCTCTACCATAATTTATTTCAGCATTTACATTTTCGATTTCTTCTTCTTTTTTCCTTTTGTTAACTACTCTTATACAAATCTTTTTGCGTCTTCGAATTTCTTCTTGTTTCAGGAAAAAATAATACATGCAGGCTGTATAAAAATCCCCCGTTCAAATAGATAAAACGTTCACTCTCGAGAACTAATTTACATGTTTATCACTAAAGTAACCATTAGGAAGGAAACTATTGAAATGGTAACTGATATAACTGCAGATGAAACAATACTTACAGCCACTAACGAAATATCTATTCTTGTGTAGCCTCACAGACAAGTATATGGTGAGTCATTCACTCTTGCTGACTACGGGCGAAGGTCACTGAACTAAAGGGTGGTGGCAAGCAAGCAGGCTTCTGCTCTACCAAAGACGAGGTCACGTGTTCCAGTTATCAATGGCGTACGAAATAAGGAGGAACACAGCTATCTGCCGTATGTTTTGGTCCCGTTATTGCACTTTATCGTCGTGGCCTTGAAGTTCCCTCAGGGCACTCCTACGTAAAGGCTTCTCAGCTAGAAGGATATCTTCCCCATTGAGTGGAGGAAAAGTGGGTGCGTATAGAGGTCCTTCAACTTTCGTATTCTTTTTCATTTCAGAACCCGTGCTGTATCGTCGACTTAATCCAATCTATCCGATGTAGGTTTTAGGTTCTGTTTCTGTTTGGTTATTTTACGTTGTCTTCCTGCTTATGTTATTCGCGACGAAGGTTCTGGATTCGATAATCTGGACAATAACGGGATTGTGTTAGTTGCTTGATTTGGTGTCTTAAGTCCACTTTACGTCCTGTTAGGCTAATCGTGAATGGACCTATAATTTAAAGGGGGATCCGAACCACTATGTTCCTCCACCGAGTATCGAACCCGGGATCCCTTAATTACAAGGCGCCCACGATCCCACTGCGCCATCGGGGATTGTGTTCGAAACGAATGAATCAAATTTGAGTGATATGATATGCAACCATTGGAAGACTATTGAAAGAAAAGCTATGGGAACCTGCCAGTTTTTCTACTGCAGACAGGAAACCATAAACATGGAAGAGAAGCTTATATTCTATGAAACCTGACGCTATGTGCTCGAATACTGGCTAAATATAATCCATAGAGGCATAGCAACGTTAAACAACCTCTTATATGATACATATAGGTTTAAAAAGGTCAAAATACAAAGATTGTGTGCGCCTCACTGATGGCGTAGTGGTAAGGCCTTGTAATCAAGGGGTCTGGGGTACGATACCAGGTGATCGCACATAGTGGTTCGGATCCCACTTTAAACTGTATGCACTTCAGATTAGTCTATCTGTGCCGGTGACTCAGTCGGTAACGCGTCTGACTACCATGCTATAGGTCCCGGGTTCGATTCCCGGCCGGTTCAAGCCCGGGAACTTTTCTAACGTTGGAAGCGGCCCCAGCGCCCACCCAGCGTCGAATGACATGGGTACCTGGGGGAAACCCTGGTGGTAAAGGCGGTCAGGGGCGTGATGCTGATCACATCACCCCCACTCACGAACGAATCAAGAAAGTGTGGGGCGGCGTGATGCTGATCACATCACCCCCACTCACGAACGAATCAAGAAAGTGTGGGGCGTTACCCCCACACCCCCTATACGCCTTCATGGCGTAGCGCCAAGCACAGGTGAGAACTTTACCTTTTTTCTTTTTTTTGCATACAGTGGACTTACAACAAAATTTCAACTTGCGATAAAGATTATGATAAGGTATTAAAGAATTGGGTCTAACACATTTTTTTATTGTTTACCAATGACATTATTAACTAATATTCTTAATTTCAGTTTCAAGATGAAATCGGCTACGAAATAAAAGGAGTGGGTTCATATTTCTGTTACGAAATTCCACTTTTGTAGTAGACCTGTGCCACACTAAGTTGTGACAATAAACAAATCTGAGACACTTTCAAAGTATTAAATTTCTATCTACGTATTTGGGAAAAATCTTTCAATATAATACTTTTTTTTGGACGCGTCAAATCATAGTATTTAATTCCTGTTTTAGCAGCTTTAAGAAACCTGATTTTTTTGGGGGGGGGTTACAAATGCCCTTTCTGCTCCCGTCAAGTTACGCCTATGACAAACAGGAATTCAAAGTAAAAGACTCCCGACTAAATCGGGAGACACGTCTGATAGATTTACAATTGGGAAAATCATAATTAAGCGTGTAGTTGAAAACAACCTATTTTCATATATTGCATGCAGCTCTACTTTTTCTGCAATGTGGATCAAGAACTGGGGACGTGGAGAAGCACAACACTCCACGTAACCAATAGTGACGTGACCCTCTTTGCTTTCCTGTCATGTTGACCTTCGCGTGGAACACATTTCTCGGTGTTAAGACAGGCAAAATCACCCGATCATCGAAGGGTGCAATATGTGTTGCCTACCCTCCTGCATTACTTGCTCCTATTAAAGCCTTATGGGGAAGAACTTTTTTCCATGACTGTACCTATACATGAAACTACAAAATCTCAATATGCTGACCAAGGCAGAAATTTATTTTATTTTAAAACATAAACTAAACGTAACGTTTCAACATTCTAGCAAAAGACTCTGTACTAAGTACATTCTGCCATGGTCAGCATGTTGAGATTTTCATATCATGAAAACAAGCTTTAATGGTGTTATAAATGAAACTAGAATTTAAGATGTTGTTGAAAAAGCTTATCAAAGTGTCAATAAAGAGTAGAAATTACAAACTGGTTACTGAGTATATTGTGTTATTACTTCTTTAATCTATTTTACATGTGTATGAGAAGATAATCAATTTAAATAATCTTACTTTTGTATTACAAGAAATCGAAATGAGTATATTTTAAAGAATAAGTGTTGTATTTGGACGTATTTTCATTGTGCTTAGCTGTATCAAATAAACTACTGTAGTAAAGTAATTTGTAATTATTTAATGTAAAATCCCAGTGTATCAGAAACATACACAATACACTTATATTACAGTAAAACCTCGTTAATCCGAACTAATGGGAGGATAAGTTGACCGGTTTATCGAAAGTCCGGATTAACAGAAATAACCTAAAAGAACAGTAGAAAGTGCATTAAAACTCCGTTTATAGCAACAAAACACGTTTATTATGGTGTATTTAAAGGCATAGGCCTAAATACACTAGGCTGTACAGTACAAAGTCTGCGGGAAACAGAATTTCATCAGTGGTTGACTGCCTTTTCTTTGGGAAGTTGTCTTGTGAATTCTAGTCACATTTAAAACCTTGCATTCTGATATATTGTTTTTCTTTTAGCCTGTCCGGATTAAGCTAAGTCCGGCTTATCGGCTTCCGGAGTAACAAGGGTTTTCTATATTTACTAACATTGAGAGATAGTGACTGAAATTAACGTTTTAAATTTAACCCCAAGGTGTAAATATTGCTTTTCGGAGATTTAAAGCGAATTTTGATAAATTGTCAGTGTACAAACACGATTGTTTCTTGCGATGTACGTATCTGGTGCCGCAAACGTATATCCAACATGCTCAAGATTGACCTATTCCTTAAACAAAGCATAGCACCGTGTTTTTGGGTACGTTCTGAAAGTTGTGAATCATTAGAGAGCTGTTTCGAGACCTTTTTTTCCTTGTTTTGACCTACACGCCTTCTTCAAGCCGTTTACTACCCCCCCGGGGACACTTGCCTCGGTGCGGAAGAAAGAAGGGGACGGAATCCTTGTTTCACCTTCGCTGTGGAAAAACAAGGACCTTCTCTGAAGAGGAAGGTTGTTCGTATATTCTCACTCCGTAATTTGTGTGCGTGTTTATGCATCGTTGAAGCCGCACTTGGCTCTTGATCCACCGTCTGGGCAAATAATAAATACTACATGTTACTTTTACTCAAATATCGCTTGCTTTTACCGTCTTATCTTTTCATTCTCTACTCCAAGTTTCCTCCTTCCTTCTTTTTTATTTCATTGTTAAATTTTCCCGTTTCCCTTTTCCGAATCGTCTTTCTCCATTTTCATCTTTCTCGAAAATGTCGTATGCTATTCTGTGTTATGTTTTCATTTACTGCTTTTCTTAGTCTTCGCTTCACCGGGATTCTTGTTCCATTTTATCCCTTCTATTTTCTAAATCTTCTCTCTCCATTTTCATCTTGTTATTCATCTTCTACTCATATACGTATCGCACGTTTTTCTCCCTTATGTTGTCACTGTCTCTAATCTACTTCATTTTCTTCCTATCTATCTTTTTATTTCATCGGTCTTTTGCTCCGTTTTCTTATATCTGCTAGCCTCCCCAATGGCTCAATGGTAGCGTTGTCGTCTTGTAATCAAGGGGTCCCGGGTTCGATACCCGGTGGAACCACATGGCACAGTGGTTCGGATCCAACTTTAACCTGTAAGTCCAGTACCGATTAGCCTTACTGTGCATAAAGTGGACTTAAAACACCAAATCAATCAATCAGTCAATCTTATATCTTCATCTTTTTCTCCATTTTCCCCTATCTGCATCTTCTTTCTTCATTTTCTCCTTTCTGCATCTTCATTTTCAATTTCATATTCTTATTCATCTTTGTCTCAAATATCGTATGCTTTTCTGTCATGTCATTTTCAGTCCTCTACTTTCATTCCTTCCTTTCTTCGTCGTCACTTCGGGATTCATGTACCAGTCTCCCCTTTCTCTTTTCTGCACCTACTTTCTCCTTTTTAATCTTATTATTCATGTTCTACGCAAATTTCGTGTGCTCTTATCTTGTCATTCGCAATAATCTACTTCCTATCTTACTTTTTATTTCTTCGGTCTACCTGTTCCACCGTTTCTCTTTTCTGTTTCATATTTCTACATTTCCATCTTCTTATTCATCTTCTCAAATTTCGCATGCTCTTATGTTGTCATTCTGTGTAATCTACTTCCTTTTATTTCTATCCTCCTTTTATTTCTTCGGTCTTCTTGTTCCACCGCTTCTCTTTTCTGCATCTTCTTTCTCCAATTTTTCATCTTATTCTGAATCTGTTACCTGCTCCTTATAGTTCTTGTCTCAATCTCAAAGTGTACTTACACCACAAAGATTCTCCATGTACCCATTCATGCCTACACAGAAATGATGACGTGCGATCTTGTCATTTGGTTTCAAGGCTTGTACCATCTGCAAATTGCATGGCTTCGTGTGTTTCCGTTGAAGAAGAACCTTCCATACGTTTACCAGGGGCAGCTGCCTTTCACGACTGGGTCGGTACGTGAATTTCTTTCGGGCTTCCTTTGAAAGCTTCTATGATTTTGTCGACGTTTGCATCTGATACACGTGACCGTCCCGTGGCATTTTTTCTACACACTGAACCAGCACCGTCTAACTGATGGTACTAACGGTGTATGCTCTTTACCAGAGTATATGCGGAAATATTGTTGTACACTAGCCTCACTTAATACTACAGCATTTTGTTTCTTTATTCAACGTATTTGAAAAAAAATAGAATTGAGGACTAAAAGTGGTTAACGTTGTAAGTGCCAAAAGCGAAAGTGATGCGAAATCGCATCGTTCAGCACAACAGCCCGTAAGAACGTTTACACTAGTGACCTCATTACACGCCCTTGAACTACTTAGAGGGCTACCAGCCACATTTCACGTTTACCACATTATAAAGCATGCACAATTCACAGTTTAACGTGGAAAACGGTGTTTGAATTAGTGTGGCACTTACAGCGTTTACCAATTTTAGTCCTCAATTCAACCTACTTGACTAGACTTAGATCAAGTCTTATTTTTTTCCTTTCTGTAAGATACATTTCATTCTTATTATTTGATAAGCACAGCGCACTACGGCTCTAGGATTCACGGATTCGAATCCACGCCTGAGCATGGCTGTTCCTTTTGCGTGTTTCTTCTTCAATATAATCACTCATCCACATCTTCACGGTTAGTCAAAAGTGGAAGTAAAGCGTATTGAAATATACCAAATCAAGTCAGTTGTTCTTATTATTGAAGATAAAACACTTCTAACCGCGTGTACAAAATTAGAAAAGTATTTATATACGCTGTATAAAACTGGTCATTTATTACTAAATTAATTTACCTTACTCCGTTATACCGACCCCCTTGGCGAAATGGTTAGAGCAGCACTCTACGACGCCAGTCGTACCTGGTTCCAATCCCGGAATGGGCATGGTTGTTCTTTGTGAGTGACTCTTCATTAATTTCATCACTCATCGTGATTAGCCAAAAGTTGCAGAAAGGCGAAGTAAAATAAACCAAATCAATCCATCAAATTTATGTATTTAATCCACTTTTATGCACAGAGGCTAATTGGGGCTGGACCTACAGTTTAAAGTAGGATCCGAACCACTATGTGTCTCCGCCAGGTATCGAACCCGGACCTCTTGGTTACAAGTCGACGACGTCTTGCGCTGTTGTGACGGTACTTCTCTTTGCTGGCTCCAAACAGAAAACTCTTTCTCCTGCACCCTCATCATCTTGAAACAATAGAGAATACTGACCCTGACCGGGCGTAAGAATGCGCATCAAATACAACTACGTCAACATTGGGACATTCATATCCACGTTATTCATAAACAATTTCCTTATAATTGGTGCTAAGATTCTTATAACATAGAAATCACCAAAATATGAAAATAAAAAATAATCTTATGATCTATTTTTTTAAAAAAATATGCACTATAATTTGAAAAATATGCCCTTACAACTGAACTATTTCGAACATCAATTCTTAACATATGCTGAGATATTTTCACATGCTATTTTTAGTCCACTTTATGAGCCCTGAGTTGCAATGTACAATGAATGCTTTCTGTAAATTTTCAAGTAAAAATGATTGCCTGTTGTCAGCCAGGATAGCCTTGTTCTGAGAAAAGCTTATCTCTACTTCGACTGACATAATAGGAGTATATGTAAAGTAAACGATGTCGTTCGGTTCAAGTACTGTACTATTGAGAGAAAATTTGTATGGTAATTAGGGAGGAAGGTAGTTCTCTAAACGTTTACAGAAAATAAGCAGTTCGAAGAAATTCAACAATAAGCAAATATTTTCTCAGGGTTATTTTTTGTTAAAGTCCCTTTTCTCATTTCATTCTATTAGAAAAGGAGACTATAGGTATTTTCAGTTCTTACGGCGGGCGCTCTAGAAGCTGGCAAGGGAAGTGGGAAGCGGGGAATTCGCCGCAGACCAACCAGACAACAGCGGTGGCGCCGAGAGATACGACGTGGCGGGAATAAGTACTACTGGCTGTACTACAGGCTGCTGCGTTTCTTATCGCGCTGGATTGGTCGCTTTCCCGCTCCTCACTTCCCTTGCCAGTTTCTAGAGCGCCTGCCGTAAGAACTGACATATAATTTGGCGCTGCCAGGATAGCTCAACATGGTAGCAAATGTTGACCTGCTACGTCACACAGCCTTTCCTGGATGCAGAGTTGAGAAGTAGCGACGTTCCAGCCGATAACAATTGAAAATCGCATTGCGTTGCCTTGTGGCGTCTGCAGCGAAAATGACAGGGCGTGTTAGGCTGTTGAATACGGTTCCGCTCTTCATGGATTATGAATCGATGATGACATATATATCGGATGCTATTTTCCAAATGAAAGTGTGTGGTTAATCTCGAAGTAAAGCATGACTAGATCTAGATCTGTGACTAGAGATACAATTTGGGGGGGGGGAACTGTTATATTCCTAATTGGAGAACTTTGGTTACAACAAATTCTCTGTGAGTATAATTTTCTTTCTCCGACCAAAATAATACGTAGCAACCAGGGAGGAGTGACATTGAGTGTAAAAAGGTTGTGGCAAGTTTTATTTAAAGATATATATATGTCTAAATTAAAGATTATTTTCGTATAGGAGCGCAAGTTCGACACAACACTCTGCTTTCTTTGTGTGTGTGTGGCATTATTGGTTGTAAACCTTTGTTAAAACAATTAATAACATACGCTACACTATAAGTGAAAGAAAGATTAATTTCGAGAATGTGCTTAGAAATGGGATCATTATTCCTCAATAGTTTCATGCCATTGTTAATAGGCCCCCGTAGTGTAGTGGTTCCCGGCCTGGGCATGAATGTTAGTGAGCGTCCTTTCATCAATTCCATCATATCATCACTCATTCCCATCTTTGCAAATTAACCAAAACTGGCACGAAAGCGAAACATAAAACAAATCAATCAATCAGCCATTGTTAATAGGACAATAATAACATGATTTAAGAACAGTAATTTTGTTTTTTATCGTCGCTTTTCTGCATCTTTTGGCTAATCGCGAAGATGAGGATCAGTAATGATATGATGAAATTGATGAAAGGACACTCACAAAGAATGCCCAGGCTTGGATTCAAACCCGTGACCCTGGCGTCGTAGCACGCTGTGCTAACAACTCAGCCACGGAGGTTGGCTTACGAACAGAAATTTTAAACAGTGAGTAGAGGAGAAGGTCTAAATATGGGCGAAGGTTTAAATATGGGTTTTGGAGTTATCAGCGCTCCCGGGTGCTGCTGCCTGGCAGAGACTAAGGGAACTGGTTATCTGTGAAAGACAAAGGTTGCGGCGCCAATTCGCAAGAGTAAGTGGTGGTTAGTTTCGGTCTTGGAAGCTGTTATAGAATTGCGACCTCCGAAAACTTTTTGCAGGTATGTTTTAACTCAGCGTTTTCTGAATTCTCATCTGCTATGTATAGGTTATGATATTAGAGGTACATAAAACAAATGTGGGCTTTTATAATGCCATTATTTTTTTGTGAAATATGTACCACAGAGAGCGAAAATAAATTGAAGAAGAAAAATAGCGTGATGATCTAAATATGGGCTATGACATGAGGTCTAATGCTGAGATCGCATTTTCAACAAATATTTGGATGTTTCTCTTAATTTCCATATTTCCCATTCCGCGTGATTTTCAAAACAACAGATTATTCATAAATATGAATTTTAGATATTTTAGCGATAAATTACTGTTTTTAAAATTTTAATTGCTTTTTGTCATATTGCCACTAGTAGTCCATATTTAGACCACAATTTTGAAATACATCATTTTACCATTTTTTGGAAATTGCTTTTTTTTTTTTAAAAAAAAGGGAGACCTTCTATACTTTAGCATTCTATTGCATTTAAGTACATATTTCATAGATATGTATTTTAAATGCAGATGCTTGATATATTAATTTTTCCCTCCGATAATGACAAAATGAAAAGGGGGGCCCATAATTAGACTTTTTCCTGTATAAGTTGCAAAATGTGTGCAAAATTATATAACGAAGTGGTGTCCATTACAAATCACGTTCTTTTCACGCAATAATGTTTGATATACTGTAGTTTAAATTATGAATTACTGATTACGCTTTCGTAGCTGCAAAATAAAATGTAACCTAGAGCAATATAAATAATTACGTACGAACTGGCGTTTATACATGAATATGCCACAATATGTTTAGTTGTCTTGATGATTAACTTTGCATGATCATCGTTTAAGTTATTGTAATACCACCCTCCTGCCAATGGATTTTCAAGTACCACACTTCTTAAACGATGCATTTCTTCATATCGCGCTCCATTAAAAAGTATGTATTTCACACAGGAAATAGCTTCGATACTTGATACCAATTTTTCTTGCAAGAATAAGTTGGACACGTCCTTGAAAAAGGGATATTCACAAATAACGCACAAAAATACTGACGCAGGAGGCAAGCGATTAGAGACAGCTATATATATATATCAACAATTAAGTATGTATGTATGTATGTATGTATGTATGTATGTATGTATATATATATATATATATATATATATATATACACACACACACACACACATACATACATACATACTTAACTATTGATTCAAATTTTGCCCCCCCTCTCCCCAATTTATATTAAGGTGGCGCTTCTGACTCACGGATCATAAACATTAAAATCTCCATATAAGAAAACACATACTTGGACGATGAACTCACCACAATAAATTCCAAACTCCTGTAAGTGTCGCACAAAGCCTCCATGAGATAATTCTTTAAAGTCAGGTAAATTAGATGTTTGGTCGCCTCGCTTTCACGATTTTAATTTCTACACTTTTCTCCTTCGAGCTAAACGAAGCAGATGTAAATTGCTAAATAATTATCTCACCTCTTCGGGTTCGCCGATGGCGTAGTGGTAATGTCGCTTTGTAGTCAAGGGGTCCGGGTTCAATACCCTGTTGAGGAACATTCAACGGTAGTTCGAATCCCACATTAAAATGTAGGCCCAGTCCTGATTAACCTATCTGTGCAAAAAGTGAACTTAATAACCCAACAGTAAAGCACCCGCACTTTGCCGTATTAACCGCTCCCAAATTCATGTTCGTTTCGATTAATTCAGAACACAAACACCACTTCCTCACAGATTCTTTCCCCAACTACAAAGCATCGAAACAAGAAAGAAACAACAGAAAGTGATACCAACCTATTTCCTTAATTTTATCACTCACGGGAGAGAAGATTTATTAGTTTGGTGATAGAAATTACGCTGTGGAATCAGAATCATTACAACAGAAAGAGTATGTGTACAATGTGTATGTAATAAAGTGCCATAATAATACAAAATGTTTCTTTGTTCTTAATTTGTACACCTATACGATTTAGATTGTGATGTTTACAAATATCAAAAGATAGTCTCTATTTCAGATACTTTTTTTCCACCCCAATTTCTATTCAAAAGTCGTCAATTTATTGAATTAACTTGTAAAATTTGTTAAACATTTCACTTGAATTTCCGAGTAAATAACTTGACAGTTGCCAACACTGTAGCTCTCAACACTGATGATGTAATTCGAGCTGGACCAGACATTCCTCTTCCCGGAAACAGAAGCGCTCGCCTTTTGCCTCAACCCATAATGTCAAATTTTTGACTCGTTTCAAAATTCGCGAAATACATAATAATTTGTAATTTAAGTGACCTACGTGGCATTTAGAGTAATGATGATGGTTTCTTTCAGTTATTTTATGATTATTAATTGAAGACTAAAATTGGTAAACGCTATAAGTGCCACAATAATTCAAACAGCTGTTTTCCACGTTAAACTGCGAAATGTGCCATGCTTCATAATGTGGTAAACGTGAAATGTGGCTGGTAGCCCTCTAAGTAGTTCAAAGGGCGTGTAAAGAGGTCACTAGTGTGCACGTTCTTACGGGCTGATGTGCGGACCGATGCGATTTCCCAACACTTTCGCTTTTGGCACTTACAACGTTTACCACTTTTAGTCCTCAATTATCAGTATCATTGTGATCTTCTTTA
Source organism: Lepisma saccharinum (assembly GCF_977018435.1). Taxonomy (NCBI): domain Eukaryota; kingdom Metazoa; phylum Arthropoda; class Insecta; order Zygentoma; family Lepismatidae; genus Lepisma; species Lepisma saccharinum. Next base: position 44,265,984 of record NC_139233.1, on the reverse strand, counting down.
TGTGCTCATGAAGACACACATTGGTTATTGGTCTGCTGACATTCTTTCCTTCTGCTTTCCGAGAAGCACTAAGAAGCTCAGATTTTCTGTGAGGGTTGAGGTCCGTATCTCCAACAATATTTCACGATTCGCCATATGATCCTTTGGGTGCATTGCAGAGAGTCTGCTGCTTGTAACAGGCTGCTGAAGGAGTTTGAGGCCGTAAAATCTTGTGAAATCGATTGCGATGGAAACTAAATAAGGCTAAAACATTAAGTACATTAAATAATGTTTTAATAGTGCAAGCAGTGCTTGTACTATATCTTCGCCGCTGTCCCGGAGTGGTTACCACATCACGCTACGACGCCAGGGGTCCCTGATTCGAATCCCGACCTGGGCATTCTGTTCCTTGTGAGTGTTCCTTCATCATATCATCACTCATCCCCATCTTCTCGCGATTAACCAAAGGTGGCAAAAAAGCAAAGTAAAATAAATTAAATCAATTAAATAACATCCATGCCTATACCGGAACTCGAACCCGGAACTTAGATAGCGAGATAACAGGTGCCCTCGACCTCAAGCTGGACACGTGTTTGCAAGAGCATGCTCACCCGTTTTGCCCAAAAAACTTAATGTTCATTACTTGGGTTCATTACTTTTTTTAACTGCGTTATTCGGTTCAAATTTTTAAATATACCTCAGTTGAAGCCAGTGCATAATTATCCGTTGACAGATGACACATTCTCCGAGAGTATAGTGGAGAAAAAGTTATTACTATTTAAATCTATCGGATGCGCGACCTAGAGATGCACTTCGGCTACATAATCAAACTTGCAAGTATATACTTTTTATTCCACGCATCTGAGTTCCGCCGCGCCATGTTGCAAAGCAGACGGCCACAGACTTGCAGACGACAGTTGACCGCAGGTAGCGAGGGAATTTTATGCTGAATGAAGACGCGGTCGCTCCTTCTCAACAACCAGGTAGCAAGCGCATCCAGGGTTCTTGCTATTCAACAATGTTGGGTTGCTGAGTGATCCTGGAGGCGCCCAGTGTAAAAAATTCAATAACTTGAGTCAACATTTCTAAAAAACCTACCTATTACGAAAGTGGCTGCATATTCCTTGAAAGAGCAAAAATATGTTGAATATGACTGAAAGTCTTATCAAAATATGTTCAATCACATAGAAATGGCCAAAGAAGCCTAAATATGCCCTTAAAAGCACTTTAATGTAATTTGATTCTTCATAATATGAATTTTTATATATTTATGGAACTTATCATCCTTACCAAAAAGAAGAAAAATATGCTGTAATGAAAATCCTGGCCCTACTTACATATACATGTCGAGTTATTTCATTCATTCATAATTACCCGTCTCTGTGTGTATGTATGTGCGCGCGTGTGTGGGTGTGTATCTGTACTTTCTCCACAATTGCCCATAGGTATTTCTATATCTCTCACCAAGCCGTTAGTTTGCAAATGCAGCAGAGATCTGTTTTATTCTTCAGCGCGTACAAACGCAGTGTATTCACGCAGGCTACAGGGCCAGGTCATGAAAAATCGACGAGGACCGTGGTCTGAAATCGGAGGCAAGAGGAAACACTGAATAAATCAGTCTGGAGAACGGTGTTCCCCCGCAGTGCCCGGAAGAAACGACTACAAAGCCACACCCCTCATAATGGTTCCATTAATGTTATCAGATCTAAGGCACTTCTCTTAATTCTGCTCACTATGCTTGCATCCTTATACAGAGTGTCCCCATGAAAACCTACACTCCTTTAATGTGTTCCTGCTTCGAAAATCACGAGACTCATACTAACAAAACACATAGATAGTGACATCACATTTTCGATGATGTTTTGTTTTCAAAATTGACGTTATTTTTCCCAAGATTTTAGCACACATTTTCTACAAATATATCTAAAATTACACTTTCATTGTGCTTTAAAAGTAGTATTTTTATTTTTAAGTCACATGGTAAATACCTGTTAGTGATTCATTCGGTGAAACCAATTTGTGAGGAATTCATTTTCAATTTCTCCCGTGACAAGCACCGACGTTACGGCTCCCATGTAGAGGTAAGTGCGCATTATATCTCCGCTAAAACTTTACCGCTTCGCTCGGTATCACATAAAGGTTTCTCGCGCAACAAATACGGATGTTACGGTACACTAGTGACGTGTGACGGTAGGTGCGCATTCGATCTTCCGCCAGATCTCCACCGTTTTGCTCGGTGATGCAAAATATTCCCACACAAGGTGCACAATGGTATGGTTTCAAGTAGCTGTCGGAAATATTATGCGCGTTATGCATGTGTAAATATGGTACATTTTATTTTCTAAGCCTGTTGGATTTTTGTGATATTATTAGATGTTTAAAGCACAAAGCGTGTTGAAACTTGCCAATCAGGGCACAATTAGCATTTTATGTCAATTTCAAGATGTTTCACGGTTTCGAATGAATAACAAATATGTTTAGAACACGCCACTGCAAATATATAAACACAGTTTTGCAGAAATTAATATTTTTTCGTGTTAAAGCATTTGCGAAAAACCAATGCCTCTACAACAGTGCTGCAGTGAGAAGATTTCTCTCGAGCACCAAATATGTAGTTCGCACGGACGACGCTAGATAGCATTCGGAATTGAGAGCTTCCTCTCTCGAGCGATTAACACTCGAACAGGTAAAACGAGCGGTATACGCTCGAAGCTTAGTAGTACAAGTATAACCGTAATTTGCCTGTGGTAGTGGGCTCTCAAATATGGATCGTGAAATGAAAGATGCAGTGGAATTGAAACTTAAGTAAACGTACAGTAACTCTTGTCTCTATGCTAAAATGTTGTTTAGTCTATCTTATCAATACATAGTGATATAAGAGCTGTGGTGGTCTAGCCGGTAAGGCGTCTGACTGCCACGCGGGGGACCCAGGTTCAATTTCCGGGTTGGGGATCTAAGGTACGAATTTTACCGGCCTTGTCCCCGCATAAAGAGGCTCTGAGGCTCGCCCAGCCTCAAATCGATGGCTACCTGGGGGCCACCCTGGGGGTAAATGTGGTTGGAGCGTTGTGCTGATCACATCATCTTGAATATGACTGAGATCGAGAATGTTTGGGGCCCTACCCGCACATTCCCTAAAATGGCACGGTGAGGTTAACATTTACAGTGATATATGAAAATAAAATAGATGATTGTGGGCTGAAACTCCCAGTACGGACATTTTACATCCACGATTATTGTCACATCGAAATAATATTGCATTTTAAACGCTAGAGCAGAAGACACGAATGAATACGAGCGAGCGAAAGTGGTCCCATGCAGTACTTTAGCATCCGCACTTTTTCTCTCAACGTTTAACAAGTCGAGTACCAAGTCAGGTCTCGTAAGCATCATTGATACCGACACCGCGTGACAGGCCGAAGTACAAGCATTCGGCACGGAACAGCCTTAATGGAATAGTCAGAAATCTCAATTACCCCTTTTTTCCTCCGCAAGGCCTTATGTAAATTTTAATAATGCATTTGCATCGAGAGGGAAAAGGAAGCAAAGTGCTGCAACTCGCCGACGAAGGCAGAGAGAGAGTCGTGATTTGGAGCTGCGCTGGTGGGAATTGTGGGCACCGAATGCGGAACCCTGAGAGCAACTGGAACAAGTGTTCCAATGGGCAAACAAACTGGAGCTGGAACAGAAAGTTTGTCTTTTCGCTACCCGCTACGTTAATTAATCATAATTGCAGCTGCGAGAGCAGTATGCATGTCGCACAAAAAACACAAAAAAGTAATGTTTTTGCAAATCTAAATTTAATGTAATCATTTTCACAACTTTCTCGTTTCATCAAATTTACATTATTTTAGTTTAAAGTTTGCTTCTTTTAAGTCCACTTTACAGTAAGATAGGTTAATCGGGGGGCGGTGGAATAACCGCTGAAAGGGATTAAGCGTGAACGGAATAAACGCGAAGGAATAATCGCAAAAAGATAAACATCGAAACGGATTAAGTGCGAACGGAATAAACGCGAGGGAATAAGTGCGAAAGGTTTAAGCGCGAGAGGAACAATCGCGAAACGGATTAATTGCGAAACCAAAATTGAACACAGGAATAAGCGCGAAAGGAATAGCTGCGAAACGGATTAATCGCGAAACCAAAATTGAACACAGGAAAGAGCGCGAAAGGAATAACAGCGAAACGGATTAATCGCGAAACGAATTAATCGCGAAACGAAAATTGAACACCGGAATAAGCGCGAAAGGAACATCCGCGAAACGGATAGTAGTGTAAGTGCCCGGGTTCTACGCCCTCATTTGAGGCTCGAATCATCATTTGAGGCTCAGTGTTGCCAACTCACCCCACGAAAATTTCACCAACTGATATTTTGAAGCCTTCCACGGTGTATGTTAACCTCACAAGCAGTGTTGCCAACTCGGGCGAGGCGTAGCCTTTTATGGTGTATGTTAACCTCACCAGCAGTGTTTCCAACTCGGCGTAGCCTTTCACGGTGTATAATTTTTTAGCTTTTTTTGTGTGTGTGAGTGTACATGTGTTCGGGCGAGGCGTAGCTTTTTACGGTGTATGTTAACCCCACTAGCCTCAGCGTACATGAGAGTTCTGAATTTTTTTTTGAGGCTCGAATCATCATTTGAGGCTCGTCGTAGCTTTTTATGATGTATATTTTGAGGGCACAGAGTTGGCAACACTGTGGCCTATTACTGTAGCTTTTTATGATGTATATTTTGAGGACAGAGTTGGCAACACTGTGGGCTCTTACTGTAGCTTTTTATGAGGGGGTCTATTGCCCTCTGTTTACATCTGGCAATATTGCCGTAGATTATCTGACAGTGTTGTCAACCTACTGGGTTTTTCACTGTAAATTTTCAAAGGGGCCCGAGGGGCCCATGTACCCTGTTTGGCAACTCTGTTGAAGGCACAGAGTTGGCAACACTGTAGCTTTTTATGAGGGGGGTCTATGGCCCTGTTTATGTCTGGCAACTCTATTGGATGTTCTTTGAGGGGGTTTTGCCAACCCATCCGAAGAAAATTCCACTATATGATCTTTCACTGGCTAAGCTAACCTACAAATAGTGGCAGCACTGACAAGGCTCGAATTATTATTTGAGACTCGAATCATCATTTGACGCTCGAATCATTATTTGAGGCTTGAAACAAATTGCTAAATATAAAATAAAATAACAATGCCTATGAACCTGTTTGGCTTCAGGAAGCAGGCTATGGAGGCATCTGCCCAAAGCGCACCATCGCCACCTGCAAGCTGGGACCTGTTACCCTCCCTATTATCTAAACTCAACGGTTTGTTGATTATACACTTGAATAGCATCCTGACCCAGTACGACGAGGATGTGGGCAAGACTTTCTACATATTCAACAACAACTTGAATTATTACCAATTCCCCATCTCCGGCAAACTGCAGTTTGACATGAATCCCGAGAATAAAGGAGAGGCCAAAATTTCCTCCGGCAAGAACATCTATCGCATCAAACACGATAGGATGAACAGTACCACCACGTACGATGTATCTGCTGGCGATCGCCTGTACATAGAGCTCTTGGACGACTACGACAAACTCATTCCTCTTTTCATAGAAATGAAAATTAGCTATCCTATAATAAATAACAATGCCTAACGATATTTTTGGCCATACGAAACGCGACGACCATGGCGACGAGCTTCTCATGCTCGACGTCAGGGTCAAGAAGCTGCGAAGCGATCTGCAGGCCCTCCAGTCCACGCTCAACTCCAGCCTCCAGTCCGAGATAGCCAGCTTGCAGTCTCAGTGCTTGGACCCTGTACTCAAGATTGATGCAGAGCTAAAATCGCTGCTGCAAAAATACACCGACCTCGCGTCGATAGACAATCTCGACAAGCTGGCACTGAGTGTGGGCAATCTGCAGAACAAACTTCTGAAGCTGCAACAAACGCAAACCTCAGACGTTGAACAGCTGAAACAACGCTTGCAGGATCAAACAAGCAACATCCAGACCGAACTGCAAACTATCATCCAAAGCATTAAAACACAAGACGACTACGATCGCGTGAACGCTAGTATTGCTAAATTGCGCGAACAGTTTCAATCTTTCGAAATCCCTACGTTGGAAAGCATCAAGGCTGAGCTTCAAACGGATGCTTTGCATGCGGCCATCAACGAAGTAAAAACTAAACTCCAAACGCTGGAGGATTTTATCAACAATCTACCGTCGTCCAGCGAACTGAATGCCATTGCCCGTAGCGTGGCCAACATCAAACTCCAACTTGAGACCTACGAGGATTTCGGGAAGCTGCAAGGCACCATAACCCATATTGAGGATGCTCTTGCTGTCATTAGAAATGATCTGGCGAACGTTCACGATGAGCTGGAAACTAAACTGCCGGGCATCAGGGATACACTGGCCAACGTCCAACAGCAAATCACCAAACTGGAAAATCTGAATGCAGAATCCGAGTTGTCTCATTTCCATCACTTGATCGACGACATACAGACTAAGTTGGAAACCCTGCAGCAATCTACCCCCACCCAGGATGACATAACGCAACTGCAAGAAGGCATACGTGCTGCTGCCGATGCCTCCGAGTTGGACGCGGTGAAAAAAGCTTTGGAATCGCTCCAAAACACGGTGGCCACCCTGCCTACCTCTCAGGAACTGAAAAGCGTGAAGAGAACTCTCAACCGAATACTCAAATCCGACGACATCAAAAACATCCAATCCGAAATTGAATCGATACGGGGGTCTGTCGCGACTTTACCTACCAACCAGAACATCACCGAGCTGCATGAATTGTTTGCGGAAATTAGAACGCAGGTCCACGACCTTGTAATACAGAGCTCCAAGTTGACGCTTGTAGAAAGCCTGCAGCAGATTATTGCCAGTGTGAAAGAGCAAATTGGGAGTATCGAGGCAAGTCAGGAATCGACTATAGCTAATTTCAGCACACAACTACATGACTTAAATGAAAAATTCAAGAGCCTTATTGTTGATGTAAAGATCAAACCAAACTACGACACTGTTGTTCATGCTATCGAGGAACACCTGGAATCGGTGAATGGCAGATTGGAGGATGTGGAGACTGAGGTTCGAACCAATGTAAACACTCTAAATGCCAGCATCGACAATCTCAAGTCTACGATTGTCATCGAACTGTACAGCATACCAAACAGAGAGTTCTCCTCCCCTTTCAATCCAGGTTACAAACTCTACATGTTGACTCCTGCAAAAGCCTATCATCAATTTTTCCTCGCTGGCACACTTCAGTTCGTCAAGGTTTCCTACTGGTCTTTGCCTCACGCAACCCACTACCCAATCATGACCGTGACGAACATTGGCGATGAGCCTAAAATAAGAGGAGTTGAGCTGGTCGATTTCACACACCCTGAAAGTCGCGAGACTGCCTATGCCAAAGATGCCACTCAAATTATCGACATAGAAATAGGTGACAAGCTGTATATAGAAAACCCAGCATTGTCTGCAGCCAGAAATCCCATCCAGGCTATATTCTTATTTTCGCGCCATGTCTAGGCAGGGTATCGTGAACGAGCTGCATAAACCTGCACGACGAAACTACAGACGACTGGCGGTGGTGACCAAAGGCGTGGATGACCTTTGGCAGGCTGACCTTGTGGAAATGAGTAGCGGCAACCTAAAAAATTTACATAAAATCAACAAAGGATACAAGTATCTTCTTACTGTTATAGATACATTTTCAAAATTTGCGTGGGCTTTGCCCCTCAAGGCTAAAACAGGTGTGTGCGTAATGGAAGCATTCAAAACTATTTTCAATGAAAGTGGCAGGCGACCTCGATTTCTTCAAACGGATAACGGAAAGGAATTTTACAACTTGATATTTCAACGGTTTGTTCAGAAGCAAAATATTCAACATTACTCGACTTTCAGTCACATCAAAGCCAGCGTAGTGGAACGTTTTAACCGTACTCTCAAAACACGCATGTGGAAACGATTCACGCTTCAAGGTAACCACAAGTGGGTCAATGTGCTTCCGGAACTCGTAAACGACTATAATCACAGTTTGCATAGCACGATACGCATGAAGCCTGCCGATGTCAGCAAGTCTGATGAGGCACGACTGATCTCTACTGTTTATTGCCCCAAGTACCGGTCCACGAACAAAAAACCGAAATTCAAAATTGGAGACCAAGTAAGAATTAGTAAATTTAAGCGCATGTTTGAAAAAGGCTTTACCAAAAACTGGAGTACGGAACTTTTCACTGTTGCTCGATTGTTACCCGGTAACCGTCACACGTATATAATAAAAGATAATCGCGACGAAATTTTGAAAGGGCGATTCTACGAGGAGGAACTCTCCAAAACAAAATACCCCAATACGTATCTTATCGAAAAAGTATTACGTAGAAAAGGTGACAAACTGTTGGTGAAATGGTTGGGACTCGAGGAAAAAAGTTGGATCGACGCAAACGAGGTGATTGTGTAACGGGTGCTTGGGAAGTGGTGAGGCGAATGCCAGATTTTCCCCCGGAGCGTCAGGCTAGGAAAAACGGCGAATTGTTGCCGGACAACATTCGTTGCCTTATTGTCGGACCTTCAGGGTGTGGGAAAACAACTTTACTTATTGATAATTTTCTTCTTGCTCCCGACTGGTTAGATTGGAAGAACAGGCACTTGTATGTTTTTTCCAAAAGTTTGGAGCAAGCAAAATATCAACAGCTGACAAAACTGTACGAAGGGCTGAGCATAGCTACTTTCGCCTCCGAAGTAATGCCACTAGACTGCTGCCATGAAAATTCGGTGGTGGTCTTCGACGATGTCATCCTGGAAAACCATAACGAAATTCGCAATTTTTTTACACAGGGGCGGCACAGAGGCATGGACTGCTTCTACCTTGCTCAGACTTTTTCTAAAATTCCCAAGCAGCTTCTCCGAGACAACGCTAATTTTATTTGCTTGTTTCGTCAAGACCACACCAATTTAAAACATGCTTACGATGATTATGTAGGCGGGGACATGAACTACAATCAGTTTTCCAAATTTTGCTCTTCATGCTGGAATCAAGATGATTTCGGATTCACCACGATAGACATGACGAGGAAACCCAATGACGGAAAATACAGAAACAAAATAAACAACTTTCTAAACGTTGCGACGTTACAAGAAACGTCTTGACGTATTATAAATAACAAATAATGAAACGCAAACTCGCAGACGACAACTTGAAGCTGCGCGACTACCTGGCCAAACGCTTCAGGGGTTGGAAATCAGAGAATCGCGGAATTTACGAAGAGAAAAAGCGACAGGACCAACCTATTATTGATGCTATAAGTGGACTAGGTAAAGACATCAAAGATGTTACCGAGCAAAATAAAGATTTAATCAACGAGCTCGTGCCACTTGCTGCTCGAAATTATGCTGTGCCTACACCCATATCCAGTATTCACACTACCCCGTTCGAACTTGGAGCTGCACCTCTGAGACGTCAGGTTCTAGGCAGTACCTCTTCGGACAAGGTAGTTGAATTAGGTCCGTTGGCGAGAGATTACCTGAGCACCGGGAAATTTGAAAAGGACGAGGTGTTTGGATTGTACCCCTCTGTGGAACCTAACGAGGGTGTGGTTTGGAAAATTGGAAAGTCAAAAGTTACGTTCGAAGGTGACGACGTGAAAATTAATTTGGGCGAGAAGAACAGCTGGACTAGGTATCCTGGCACTGTGGGCCTGTGGGAACTTATCACCAAAAAGCAACCTAAAGATTATACAGACGAGGATTACCAAAGTTACACAGAAATTTTAATTATAACAGATGCCCTGTACCAAAACAACGATGCAACACAGAATCGCGTAAAATCAAGCAGTGGAGAAAAATACAGGAACCTCATCAAGCCAATATGGAACCAAATTAAAACTGGCAGCGGTGTCAAACTCTACAATACCCTACCTAAAGAGTTTGTTTGGGTAGACGACGTAAGGAAGCTTGTAGATCGATTGCTGGTTATCGCAGGCGAAGAAAATGCAGGCAATCGCAACTTCTACAACGAGAAGGTGGGCATCATGGACATGATTAGCACCAAGCTTAGCAACTTTATTGTCAACGACAACAAAGGTATAGGTTATCTTATCAAAATCATCAACACCCTGCCTCCCAAATTCTGGAATGTGGCCGAGGGTCGAGGTCTCGTGAACGACATCATCAACAAGCTACCCTTCGAGATGCATCTACCAGGTTACCAATACTGCGGACCGGGTACTAAACTGGAACGGCGACTGGAAAAAGGAGACAAGGGGGTAAATCTGCTGGATGCTGCATGCAAGGATCACGACATTGCTTACAACACATATACGAATTTAGATGCGCGTCACGATGCTGATAGAAAATTGGAGCATGCCGCTTTCGGGAGACTCGTCAGCAGAGACGCCTCGCTGGGAGAAAGAGTTGCAGCATTGGGCACGACCATTGCGATGAATACAAAACAAAAATTGGGGTGGGGGCTGTAATTAAATAACATACAGTAAAAAAATGTCTACGCATATAACAGACTTACCAACAGAAGTGTTATACAAAATATTTACATTTACTTTCGACGATAGTCACGAGGATGTTAAAAAGCTTATTGATTTAGTTAAAATAACACCACAATTTCGCTTGCCTTGTGAAATGCTACTTCTGGATCATCTGAGAAAAATAAGCGGTGTAAAATCTTCTTCTTTTCCCTATGCTTTTTTTTCGGGCTGCTGATGAAAAATTGGCTGATAAGATGGACGAACTTCACGAGTGGAGACAGAGGAGGAGACGATATACAGACGACTGGTATGCTTCAAATGCTGAAACCAGCAGGATCATCGATCACTTGATCGCATTAGGCAATGCCGAAATTTTTTTCTATAAATAACATACTGTAAAAAATCTACGAGACCAAAAAAAATATTTTTTCGATATGAGTGAAAAAATTAGTGACGTCCAGGCATTAAAACAAATGCTAAATTTGTCAGTCGAATATATAAAAATTCAGGAATTGGAAGTGGACAAACCTTATGCAATAACTTCTGGTTCAATTGTTGCAACCCAGTTTGGTCCTAAAGTACGTCTGTTGCTCAACGGACAATACAGTCTATTTTTACCAGATCGATACGCTAGCATGTTATCCGACGAGAAGCTATCCATTTTAATCGAGAACACAACTCGAATCGTGTACAAGGGGACAAAAGAACTTCTTGGTAAGAAAACAAAGCACATAATCGAATTTGTTTAATAGCTGCAAAGTATATATAAATAACATACCGTAAAAAAATTATACGAGTGAGAAACAAAAAAATCTCGGAACATATATAAAATAACATATCGTAAAAAAAAAAATACATCATGAAGCCCAAGGGCGTCGTGTACCAGATACCATATTCGAATCTGAAAACGCTGGGTGCCCTCGATGGGTTACTCACCAAGAAACAACGCGAGAAGAAACGTTCATGCTTGTCCAAAGGACATGGAATGAAATTGCTGCTCAGCACTCCACAATTGAAAAAGTTGCAGCATTCGCGGAAGCAGCAGAAGATTGGAGGTTTCATATTCAGCATTCCGGCCATCTTGGCAGCTTTGGGTGCAGTGGGCAGCTTGGCTGGAGGCAGTGCCGCTATCGCCAAAACCGTCATCGATGCAAAGAAGAACAAGGCCGAGCTGGAAGAACAGAAACGTCACAACCTGGCTATGGAAAAGAAGGGGAAAGGTGTGACCAAAAAGCGAAAAAACAACCTCGATGCTTTGAAGAAATATAAAAAAAAGAAGAAGCCCTGTCCAACTTCGATATTGAATCTCTGATCGAACCGCTGGGAATAAGGAACTTCAGGGGTGTTTTCATGTCCGATTCTCTACCCTCTGCTGTGAAGAAAAAGGAGTATGGCGTGGTCAACCTGGACAGTTACAAAAATCCTGGTACACATTGGATATGCTACCTCAAAATTGACGATGACAAAGCATTTGTTTTCGATTCATTCGGTAGCACACCGCCTGCCAGGTTGGTGAAGTATCTCAGTGTTGCCAACCTCTACTACAATGACAAACGCATCCAGGGTTTCACCGATGTTAACTGCGGCCACCTATGCCTTTCTGTTCTCGCATACATGTCTAAAATAAATAACCCCTCAGTGGAGCATTTTCAGAAAGCATTGTGGTACCTAAAACACCATGGGAGTGTTCCATCTCACCAGCGAGACTTCGGTCTTGAAACTCGCGTTGCATGACGACATCATCTATCCTAAATCTATTGCTCTTCGTGCATTCTACAGCATGTACCTGATACCCAATGTCACGGAGCACAATAACAAAATTACTGTTGGAAATGAAAAAATAGTTATCACGCCAGGACAGTACAATCTGTCTACCTTGCAAGCCCAATTGCCAAGAAATATACTACTATCTCAAAATTCTGTAACTCACAGAGTTGAAATTGTGTCTGCTACAGAAACAGTAGACCTAGGCACTGTTGGAGAGCTTCTGGGATTCGAGAACAACACAAAGCTCGAACCTGGCATCAAGCACATCGGTGCCAACATTCCTAAATTTCTAGCCATCGAGACTCTGAACATACATTGCAACGTGGCAGAAGGCATGATCACCAAATCCTCGGATGGCATCCCAGGCAGCCACAAGCAGACAGGTATCATCGCTACGTTCAAACCAAACTCTGAATTCATGGAACCGATTATCTACACACCCTCACCACCGATATACTTCCCTATATCTCGTAATCGCATAGACAACATAGAATTGGCAGTGACAAACGAAAAAGATGAGGTGGTGAATTTTGCCGGAGCTACTACCACCGCCGTCGTGGAGATTAACGTATAATAAATAACAATCATGGAGCAAATCGAAAGTTACGAGTTGCAGTCCTTCCCACCCAATCGTCGCACGTTTGCCAATTTGAACGAACCGAACAGGGAGATCGAATACGATGTGGACGTCGGGGATGGGTTTATTCACCCTCACAGAGCTGATTTGTATATCAAGTTTGATGTGGTGAAGAGAGACAACGGCGAAGCATTTAACGCCAATGCAAATTTAAGACTTGTGGACAATTTTGTGCCGCATCTCTTCTCGCAAGTGGAAGTTAGAAAGCATGGCACCGTCATCGATAGGGTTGACTACCCCGGGATTACTTCTACAGCTGTGGGAACACTGAAGCTCTCCAAGACGGATGCAGCATACTACCAGGCAGGGGGATTCGAAGCAGATACAAAAATCAAAACTCAAAGCCACACAGTACTGTTTCCCATGCGCTTGCTTCCAGGCTTTTTCTCCGACTACATGGAGATTATGTGGAAGGGTGGTTTACGCGTCACTTTTCGCAGAAGCGCCAACGACAACGATGTGCTGATGCGTTACAGCACCTTGGGTGCAGACGGTGCAGCACTTGCCAACACACTACCCGACGCTGCCAAGTGCGTCATCCAGTCCATGGAGCTGCGCATGCCTGTGGTAGAATACGAATCTAATTACGGTCTCAAGTACAAAGCCGACATCTTGAAGAACCCGCAAGTACCTATCCAATTTTACGGCTACCAGTGCGTGCAGAAACCTGCTTCCGGCAGCCATTTTGAATTTGATGTTACTACGCAGTTCAACAGCATCCGGTACGATATGCCAGAGTTTACCGTTGTGCTCTTCCAGACAGGGAAAGATAATAACCAAGAGAAAGATTCTAGCCAGTTCGATAATTGCAAAATTAAGAATGTTTACCTCAAAAATGGTAGGAATGAAGTTTTCCCACGCGAGAACTACAATCTAAACATTACGAACAACGATTACCTGAAACTTTACGAGGCGTACACAGCTTACAAGAGAGTGACCTCCAGCAATGTGGACGTGTACTACAACCCCAACGAGTTCATAGCTCGCAGACCCATGTTCGTCATCAACACATCTAAGAGGAAGCATGTGGTTGTCAACGATCGTACCAACATCAAGATTGTATGCGAGTTCCACGACGCCTTGCCTGCAGATACTCTGTGCAGTGTCATTCTTATTGCAGAGAAAACATTTGTGTATGACGTCAAGAATGAAAGAGTAACTGAACAGTTTTAGATACAAAAAAAAATTAAAAAAAATAGCACACAATAAGAAATGTGGAATTTTATATACACAAGTACAAATTGCAATTAGCAGTTTTCCAGAAGTTTAATTTTGCTGTGCCATGCATGTAATCGAGGAAGTGGAAGTAAATTAAAATTGTTTTTTTTTTTTCGCATTGCCTATTACTTTTTGTTGCACTCTGGGCAGGCCTTACTAGTTTGGAGGCGATAGTGGCCCCACGGAAGTGTGTGGACCCCACATTCAAGAATACACCTCTTGTCGTCGTGTGCATCCAGAGCAATTTTCCTAACAATATTAGTTGTAAGCACATGATCAACGCTTTGGATACGATGCTCTTTTTGTAGAATGGGCGATTTTGTTCTGAGGCACTCGAGGTAATCCTCAAACTTGAGGTGCTCCCGAACCACTTGCCTGCTTACACCCTTTGCCTTTTTTGTTACAGAACCCTCAGCCCGGATCGCATAGGCTTTGGCACGAAGTCCAGCAAACTCCACAATCACATCCCCGTCTTTCTCGTCCTTGAGTTTGCCGGGTATTTTTTTGTTCCGGGGCAGAATTCCATACTGGTTTAGCTGGGGATAGCCCGATGTGTCGAAAAGCTCTTCAAGAGCTGGAACTTTGGCTATATCGTCATACGCATCGACCGTGCGAACATGGTACACCAAGCTGTCTGTGTCTGTGTAGAGGAGCGAGATATTGTGGTTGTAGTGTGCACGTAATATGTCGTAATATGTCTCGAACATGCACAACTTGCTCAGATCCAAAACTGCAGCTCCCACATAGATGGGCTTGTTGAGTAGCACCTCGCGCCGGTTCATGTGAACCAGAGACATCTGTTCGTTGTAAATTGTTCGAGATCTGAACAGCGGGCTTGCAACAAGTCGACGACACTCTGTTTTCTTTGTCACCAACCTCACATCAACGCGATTTCGCACATTCTCCATGGTCTTCCCAAATACCGCATTGTTCATTAATTTGAAAAAATCGCGATCAAGTTCCGAAGTGGCATCAGTGCGATGGTTGGTGTTCAGTTCGATGTACGGCTTCAACCATGGAGACTGCCTGAACAAGAGCACGTGGTAAACTGCTTTGACCGAGACCCCTTGCTGTATTAACCACTGGAGGTTCCGGTAGTGTAGCACATAACGCTTTTTGGGCTCCAAGTCCATGACGAGCTTCGGTTGATCCGAGCCAGGTGGACACTTGAATTCCGGAGCAGGCGAAAGGTCACAGAATGTATCCTGCAGCTCCTCGGGGAAGTCAAGGTCCACCTCGGCAAAAAACCCATGTTCCGAATCGTCAAAACCTTTAACGTCGAAGTTGGAAGGATCAACCCTCTCAAACTGTCCTGTTGGGAGTGGCTGCATCATGGAGTGCCCGTAAAGATTATTCACGTCAGTGTACATGATGTAGCTTGATGGTTGGGAGGGGTCGTAACCAGTGGCCATGTGGTGATTGTTGGCGTGTGCGAAGCGTTGCGACACTTGGACCATGCCGCCCCGGATAGCTCTCTCGATGAAAAGCATGATATCAACATCGAAGATAAGTGAAAGTTTAACTTTAGTCAGCAGAAGCATGGCCGACCATGCCAGTCCAGGAAGGCTGTAAAAATATACTGGGTCCAGGTTGTAAATGTTTATCGCAGTCGCCCGAAACGCCTGGAACACATCGGCAAGAAGCGTCACATCAAGCTTCAGGTATGCATCGTGGTAATCACCGAAAGTTCGGCAACCCAACTCGACCCACATAAACTGAGCATGCTTGTACTCCTCGTCGGTAATACCTGAACCTCTCAGCTGGCTGTAGAACTTATCCTGGGGAGGCAGCAACTCTTCTTCGAACTTGGAACGGTCGGTGACGTATTCGTAGGGGTAGACCCCTTTACGTCTGATGAGTGCGACATCTAAGTTCGGGAAACTTGATGTGGTAATGGCTAGTTGGTCGTCTCTGAGCTTCCCAGCAAGAGCATCCAGGCTTGCCTGGAGGAACCTCAGAGAGTCGAGGAACCGAAGCTCGATGCTCCTGCTTGAGTCGGGGATCGGCACCCGCTTGCTGATGCTAATATAACGCTCCTCGTTCTGTGCCAGGACATTGATTCTCGCATCGTCGTACCCTAGATGTGTGACCAAGTGATGGAAATCATATCCCGAGCCATTGTGAAAAAAGACCGGTATGAAGCGCGGGTCCCAGGCTCTCAAGTTACACCTGTTGCACCACGGGCCAATGTAGCTTCCGGTCCCATAATGGTCATGGTGGTGGACCTTTTTGTTATCGTCAGTGAAGACCGAGTTGCAAACAGGACAATTTAGAGCTATTTCGTGCTGATGCTTGTCTTCCGGAGACAGAGGCAGCATGGGCTTGGGGGCCAACAGCACCTTCGCTATCTTGATGGCTTCCTGTTGCATTCTCTGCAGGAAGTGTTTGACCGGGTCGCGACCGCGATACACATAGGGCTCGGAGGCAATATGGTCTCGCCACACCACAACATAGGAGTAACTCGAGGCCTCGTGGATTTGGAAAGGAATGGTAGAGGATGTTTCGGGGTTGGGCTCGCAGTTAGACAGAGGTTGAAGAAAGGCCTCGAAGTCTGCTACAATATAGGCAGGATGCTTCACCATAGCACTGTGCATGCGAAAGCACTCTACTGCACCAGGTTCGGGCAGGATAGTTCGTGCAGGCTTGTTGGTACCACAGTAGAGCATGTGGCGAGCTAGCTTCTCAGCAGCAATGTTGGGACCTCTGATGCGCCGGTAATCCTGCTGTTCTCGATTATGAAATGTAGACAAGCACCTGCGACACACCTCGACGTGGGTTTTGTCTTTGCTCTGTTGACTTGAAACAAGCCGAGAGAGCGAGCGAATGAGGGTGTAGTGGTGATGGGTTTCGTCCTTGATGAGCAGAAGGTTGATTTCTCGTGCCTCGTTGTTGTTGCTCACGTTGCTCACCCGGATGGGGTGGACCTCATGTTTGTTCTCGGTGAGACCGTAAACATTGATGGCTAATTGCAGGCCCAACAAGTCACGAGCACGAACCTCAAACTTGCCAATATGCGAGACTTCTACAGGGTAGGCAATCCCGGCCATTGCATCCTCCAGTTCCGACTCATACTGCTTGTAGTGGTTAACACGGTACGGGTGGTTTTTCCAGTCCACGGGGTGCAACGCTGCCAGCACCGACCAGAGGAAGCATTTGGTGTCTTTGTTCCAAATATTGAGAACAGCTTTCCTTGCTTCAACCTCGGGTGGCAGGGCAATATAGCTAGACCCTGCCAGTGGCAGGAATTTGTTAAGTTTCAGACGAAGTTTGTGGGGCTCGCCACACAGCGAACCGCCCGAGCCTTCAGCCTGATGCTCCTCGTGCTTTGCCACAAGCTCCTCGACAAACTTGTCGTAGATGCTGTCGAGGTCAGTGACATCTGCCTGATGCAGTGTTTTTGCTTTTGTGGCATGGAAGAATTTATATATTTCATCAGACGGTTTTTTATACTTGCAGCATAGCACAGCATAGAATTTAGTGGAGTGTGTAGCCAATGCATCGTTGAGGATGGATATTATCTTAGCTCGCTCGCTCTCCAGAAAACTACGCACATCGCAGAAGCTGTCTGATGTTATGTTAAAGTCTTGTAATAAATGCTCAAACGCAAACCGGTCTGCTTTCTTCGCCAGCTTGACGCGTTTGGCAGGTGGCGATGCATCGAGGGAGGTTACTTCTACCTTTCGCTTGGAAGGTTGCGGTAGAGATGTTCCAGTGCTCTTGCAAGTAAGCTGGTGTCGCTTGAAGTTGGCAATAGAAATATTTTTTCCACACTTAGAGCACAGTTTGGTCGCACATATTCGCTTTTCCGGCACACAAGTACGACAGTGCCTTTGAAAATTTTTACTTGACACAGCAATTTGGCACGAAGGGCAATTTTTTACAGAACGCATAATGCAGAGATTTTTTGGGGGTATGTTATTTAATATCCAATGGTGTGCAATGCAAAATATAATTGTTTATTTTTTTTAACTATTCTCTATGACCTTACTTGGGTTGTTTTTTTCGCCAAATTATATGCTTCTAGTCTCCTATACAATACAATATACGTACAATATTGTCAAAAGCGTCATATTTGAGCATGTCGCTTGTCATCTAAACACTACATCTGACAGGTTGGTAAAATCTGACATCAAGGCAGATAATACACTTAAGTCTTATTTATATATAATTTTTACGGGTGTACAATATTGTTAAGAGCGTCATATTTGAGCATGTCGCTTGTCACCTAAACACTACAGCTGACAGGTTGGTAAAATCTGGCATGAAGGCAGATAATACACTTAAGTCTTATTTATATGTAATTTTTACGGGTGTACAATATTGTCAAGAGCGTCATATTTGAGCATGTCGCTTGTCACCTAAACACTACAGCTGACAGGTTGATAAAATCTGGCATGAAGGCAGATAATACACTTAAGTCTTATTTATATATAATTTTTACGGGTGTACAATATTGTTAAGAGCGTCATATTTGGGCATGTTGCTTGTCACCTAAACACTACAGCTGACAGGTTAGTAAAATCTGACATCAAAGCAGATAATATACTTAAGTCTTATTTATATATAATTTTTACGGGTGTACAATATTGTTAAGAGCGTCATATTTGGGCATGTCGCTTGTCACCTAAACACTACAGCTGACAGGTTGGTAAAATCTGGTATGAAGGCAGATAATACACTTAAGTCTTATTTATATATAATTTTCAGTGTTGCCAACACCTTACTCGAAATAAAATCACCAAGGTTTTTTCTTGGTCTAACCTATGTTATTGAACTGCGTCGTCACGTCCAAACCCGCATGAATTCCGGACACTATTGGTTCTATTCATATTTTTTCTTACGTATAGGTGTACATGATGAATCACCAAACAGATTTTTCCTAAGTCTTACAGTTTCCAAGATAACCCCACTTCCGGTCGCCATTTTGGATTTCCGAGCATAGGTTCTATTCATACTTTTTCTCACATATAGGTGTACGTGACGAATCCGCAAACAGATTTTACCTAAGTCTTACCGTTTCCAAGATAACCCCACTTCCGGTCGCCATTTTGGATTTCCGAGCATAGGTTCTATTCATACTTTTTCTCACATATAGGTGTACGTGACGAAATCCGCAAACAGATTTTACCTAAGTCTTACCGTTTCCAAGATAACCCCACTTCCGGTCGCCATTTTGGATTTCCGAGCATAGGTTCTATTCACATTTTACTCACATATAGGTGTACATGATGAATCCGCAAACAGATTTTTCTTAAGTCTTACCGTTTCCAAGATAACCCCACTTCCGGTCGCCATTTTGGATTTCCGATCATAGGTTCTATTCATACTTTTTCTCACGTATATGTGTACATGACGAATCCGCAAACAGATTTTTTCTAAGTCTTACCGTTTCCAAGATAACCCCACTTCCGGTCGCCATTTTGGATTTCCGAGCATAGGTTCTATTCACATTTTACTCACATATAGGTGTACATGATGAATCCGCAAACAGATTTTTCTTAAGTCTTACCGTTTCCAAGATAACCCCACTTCCGGTCGCCATTTTGGATTTCCGATCATAGGTTCTATTCATACTTTTTCTCACGTATATGTGTACATGACGAATCCGCAAACAGATTTTTTCTAAGTCTTACCGTTTCCAAGATAACCCCACTTCCGGTCGCCATTTTGGATTTCCGAACATAGGTTCTATTTACATTTTATTCATGTATAGGCGTACGTGATGAATCTTCAAACAGATTTTTCCTAAGTCTTACCGTTTCCAAAATAACCCCACTTCCGGTCGCCATTTTGGATTTCCGAGCATAGGTTCTATTCATACTTTTTCTCACATATAGGCGTACGTGATGAATCACCAAACAGATTTTTCCTAAGTCATGAATTGGAGGGTCTATGAAAACCTATATTAATTCTCGTAAGAGAACAGAAAACAAAAAAAAAAAACAAAAAAAAAAAACAATACTGTGGTCATTACAACAAATAGTCTTCTTCAACCCCTATCCAAGAAACCAAAAAATCATCATCCTAACTAGAACCATGTAACTATCTGCCATCTGTTAGAGGTTTTGTGAACTAAGTGGTGCTTTGTTTGTGTGTAAAAAAAATGCAATGCTTTTTGCACTTGGTTATCATCACCTAACATGTTATTAATTGTTTTTTAAAATTAATTACAACTGAAAAGTAATAATTAATATTATCTAAAGTTACTAATTAATATTATACAAGTAATTGATATAATTTTTTTGTTCTTGTAGCTGGTGTTGGGTAATTATAGTTGTTGCAAATTATTAGCTCTCGCGTATGACAGTTTCTGAGTTTTGTTGGGTATATATAGACGAATCGAAATTTTACTTGTTATGTTAAATTGTATGTTAGGGTACATTGTAGGAGAAATCATTGTATATTAGAGCGCTCTTTTAATGATTTGCCTATAACTGCATACAGGCAGCCGTAAATTTAGCATAAAATATCCTGATCCTGTTTCTTCTAGCATGTGCGACGTTTGTTGTGGTGGGATCATTGGGGGAAATGTGATTCTCCCATGATGTCATCTGACTTACTAGCATATGCGATACGAAGAACAGGTGTGTATGTGGCTTACTAGGATTAGGCTCATGGTAATGAGGTCCTAGTAGCTGAAACGTTGTCGGGGTATTTTGCATTTTTTTTTTATTACGTGCTAAACTACACGAGAGCCTCTACGTGATTTCTAACCCTTCTCGCAGATTAGTATTACGTCGCTTTGGATAACCGTATTTAAATAAAATTGGTGACATTTGAAAGAAAAAATAAACAGAGGGCCATAGACCCCTCTCATAAAAGGCTACAGTGGGCCCACAGGCCAACTCTGTGCCCTCAACAGTGTTGCCAGACAGGGTACATGGGCCCCTCGGGCCCTTTGAAAGTTTACAGTGAACCCAGTAGGTTGACAACACTGTCACACGGCAGTGCCAGATCATAAAAGGTTACAGTGGGCCCACAGTGTTGCCAACTCTGTGCCTTCAACAGAGTTGCCAAACAGGGTACATGGGCCCCTCGGGCCCCTTTGAAAATTTACAGTGAAAAACCCAGTAGGTTGACAACACTGTCAGAGGATCTACGGCAGTGTTGCCAGATCATAAAAGGTTACAGTGGGCCCACAGTGTTGCCAACTCTGTCCTCAAAATACACATCATAAGGCTACAGTGGGCCCACAGTGTTGCCAACTCTGTCCTCAAAATTTACATCATAAAAAGCTACAGTAAGGGCCCACAGTGTTGCCAGACGTAAACAGGGGGCCATAAACCCCCTCATAAAAGGCTACAGTAAGGGCCCACGACGAGCCTCAAATGATGATTCGAGCCTCAAATGAGGGCGTAGAACCCGGGCACCTACACTACTACGGATTAAGCGCGAAATCAAAATTGAACACCGGAATAAGCGCGAAAGGAAAAACAGCGAAACGGATTAATCGCGAAACCAAAGTTGAACACAAGAATAAGCGCGAAAGGAATAACAGCGAAACGGATTAATCGCGAAACCAAAATTGAACACAGGAATAAGCTCGAAAGGAATTGCAGCGAAACAAATTAAGCGATAACCAAAATTGAACAACGGAATAAGCGCGAAAGGAACAACCGCAAAACAGATTAAGCGCGAATCGAAAATTGAACACCGGAATAAGCGCGAAAGGAACAGCCGCGAAACAGATTAAGCGCGAAACGAAAATTGAACACCGGAATAAGCGCGAAAGGAACATCCGCGATACGGATTAAGCGCGAAATCAAAATTCAACACCGGAACAAGCGTGAAATAGATGAATCGCGAAACCAAAATTGAAAAATGGAATAAGCGCAAAAGGGACAACCGCGAAAGGGATTAAGCGCAAATGGAATAAGAGCGAAACGGATTAAGCGCGAAAGAAATAAGAGCGAAAAGATTAAGCTCGAAACGAATTAAACACGAACGGAATAACCCCGAAGGAATAAACGCGAAAGGAACAACAGCGGAACGGATTAACCGCGAAAATTTCACTTTCGCGGTAGTTCTGGCGTCCCCTAATCGGGAGTGAACCTACAGGTCACATCATGTGCCTCCACTGGGGATAGGAATTCAAGGACACTTGATTACAAGGTGACAGCGATACCACTACACCATTGGAGTGGACCAAAAGTTTAAAGTGGGATTTATACACTATGACTTCACTATCCTATCAGAAGGCCCAAGATTTTACTTTAAAGTATGTACAGTAAGAGGGACATATTTTGAGTAAATAAATATTCTTATTATATTTTCCAAATGTTTTCATTTGATTTGGTTTAATTTTTGTTATTTAGCGTGTGTTCCCTGCCACATTTTGCCTAATCCCGATGATGAGGATGAGTAATGATATAATGAAATTAATGAAGATACTCTCACAAAGACCACCTATGTCCAGGCCGGGATTCGAAATCGAGACCCATGGCGTAGTTGCGCCTTGCGCTAACCACTCCGCCACGGAAGTCGGCTATTGTCCAAAGGGAAACACACACATGCGGAGACCTTCACAGGATCTGAACCGTGGATAACATTGTATGTATCAATCTCGAGTTGCAGTACAAGAATGTAGCTGTACCTCATTGAAAATTGTGTGCATTATTTCCATTTTCGAAACCCAACGTAGATAATATTGGGTCGGTGCATACGTTCGTAACGTTTTATAACATACGTTAACAGGAATACAATAATTAATTAACACAAGTACACGGGTGGTAAGATGAAACATTGTTATTGTAGTCTAACAATAAGCAGTCACAACAACACTCACTCAGTCAGTGATGCAGTCGCCTTCATTGTCAATGACCATCTGCCAACGTTGCAGAGGAGTTCGATGTCTTGCCTGTAGAACTGCTGTGTTTCCAGTATGTGGCATTAGCCCCGTACACAGCACGAATTGTTTTTGAGTTGAAGAATCAGTTAGCCAAGTCTCAAGAGCAGCTTCATTAGGAAAGACTTCCTACTGCTGCACTTCAATCTCGGGTAAATTTGGTTAAACTTGAAGAGCAGAATGTGCCGGTAATGTTCGACTTTGTCCACTTGACACTCCATTTTAATTAGTACGCAAATTAGACAAAATGTGCTCACAATTAGAATACAATGTGTTTTCACGAACACAAAATTACAAACTAAGCAGTAACAATAACGAACAAGGAACTCTTGGCAATGCAGTGTTGCCAACTCATAACAAAACGATACGAACTTATGCACAATCCAAATATTTTAGAACACTCGATCATCGCTGTAGCTATACCGGGTGTCCGAGAAGTCTTTGTATGAAAACAAAAATTAACTGTATCCGCTATATGAAACATAGACATGAAAAAATGGTACCAAAATGTTCGAAAACTTATGACCGACTTACATTTCCAGCTCGGTCTTCCCAGAGATTTCTTTTTGCTCCCTGAAAAACGACACAAATGTCTCTAACAAGCCAGCATTCTTCCCACAGATCCAACGATCCATTTAATCAAGGAAAACTACGTTGAGAGAAGGATGCCAGTGTGTTACCACTATAAACTGCAATCTCCCTTCATTATTCATTTGGACCCGTCAACATAAAACTTCATACTCTGCAGTGGGTGGAAGGTTAAGGATTCAGACGGAGAGGAAAGAAGGACCATTAACAACCAAGTTCCAGAAGTTTAATTTAAAGTTATCCAAACAATCCCTGCTAGGATATAACGTGAACTTTGCGGACAACGAATCCTCTGTTTCCTGAAGGTCGAACATCTCACAGGGATTGGGAGCCCTCCTTACAGACTGGTAAAAACAATGACTCCCTCTGTCTTCATGAGGGTGTGCGGTTGCCCCAGACGTAACCAAAACAACAGCTCGTCACATAGAAGACTGGAGCAGACGTCATATAACTCCCGCGAGCGCGCCAGCCAGTCTATGGTTTGAATATTTCCCTGTCAATATTACGGATATGAAAATTTGAACTACAACCCTGCCCGAAAATATCTCTTCGCCTCAGTGAAGTTTAGACAGCCACAGAACGCGTAACTTTAACGAATTGTCCGAAGTGAGTTACTCGCACCAAAGTTATGAGCAGCTAAAATTAATTAGAGCGAGATACTTCTTGCCCTCCAAATCAACCCCGCAAACAAGGAGTTATTGTGTTTCCATGCTACGCGATTATCACTCCTCAGTGCAAACTTTAAGTCACGTTGGGTGGAGCTATAGTAGACTGGCCAATAACGAAGAAGCAATTCCACCCCGGTGGCAGCGTAGCCGGAGAATCAAGGGTGAAACGAACACATCAGAAACAGTTCCGATACATCGCTCCAACCCTACGGGAGAGAAAAACTTTGCTCCAACCATTTCCGTGCATCGCTTGAAGTTACAAGACTGACAAGTCTCTTCAACATAACACTCCAGCAGATACATTCACTTCAGTGCGAACAGTCTATAAGTGTGTGCTCTCTAATCTACAGTCTAACTTTATTGTTTATTAAGAAGTGCATCAGTATTAGTGTTTTTTTATGTGTACGGAACGTCGCAAGCACGACTCGCGACCGTCTCTTGTTTTCACCCAGTGCATGATGGGCCTGTCGACTCGTTGCGAGAGTCAGCTGTTTTGGTAAAGTGACGGTGTAAGTATTCGACGACTCATTAAAATGTCTTCTCATAATTATTCTGGTGTTCTGATTTTCTTGTTAATAATAATAGTAATGATTACTGAACTTGGCTCGTGAATAAAGACCAGCGAATAAGGACTTGAATGGCCTTCTCCGCTGGCTGAATTACTGGCCGTTAACAAAACATAACATACACGTATTTGATATTGAACACATGTCAATTGTTGTGTTTACTTTCAGGTCTGTTGTATGTAAACAGACATCCATACGAAACTAAGATTTGAACCTACTATTTTCAATTATAAACTATTCAAGTTTTTTTGTTTCAGGTTTCTGCAACGTTGCAATAGTGTAGAAGTGCCAGTGTCCAGCAAACCGGAAATGTACACAAATCAGGAAAAAGCTGAGTGTGTCCTGTGGTTTCACGAGAGCAGGTCACAGAAAACAGTGCAGAGACAGTTTCAAACATCGTACGGAAAGGTGCCGCCCGATGGTAGGAGCATTAAGTCGTGATATGACAAATTCAAGACTACAGGATCGGACCACGCACCGAGAAATGGCCGACCATCAACCTCAGACGAAAGAGTGGAAGATGTCAGAGTGGCTTTTGTGCGCAGTTAGAAGAAATCCGTGAGTACGGCCTCACGTGAATTACGGATGTTAAAAAGTTCTGTTCATGATGCGTTACACAAACGTTTACTGTTTTGTGCATACATAGTGCAAATCCTGCAGGCTTTGTTGCCCAATGACGGCAAACTTCGGTATAACTTTGCGGTGAAAATGTTATAACGCATTGACGCTGATAATGGCTCTCTGGAACGTGTTGCTTTTTTAGATGAGCCGGACTTTCATGTCAGTGGTTTAGTAAATAGACACAACATGCGTATGTGGGGTAAAGAGTCCCCTCATGAGGTGAGGGAGTCGAAAAAGTCAGCCCGAAGGTGAATGTTTGGTGCGCTCTGCTGCATGACAGAATAATCGGACCATTCTTTTTCAGTGAGGACACCGTAACATCTGGAGTGTATCTCGACATGTTGCAATTGTTTGCTGTTCCTCAATTGCTAGAATACCATCCAGATGTTATCCTTCAACACGACGGTGCACCGCCACATTGGAGTCTGGAGGTTCGTTCCTACCTTAATCAGACATTTCCTGAAAAATTGATTGGTCGAGATGGACCGACAGCGTGGCCTTCACGATCTGCAGACATAACCCCTTTAGATTTTTTTCTATGGGGTTATGTGAAAGACAATGTCTACAGAACTCCTGCATCCGATCTTGCAACTCTGCAACAACGGATAACCCAAGTCATCACATCAATCCCTCCTGTGATGTTGGCTAATGCATGGCGAGAAGTTGAATGTCGACTAGATTTACTCCTTGCTACCAAGGGTGCTCACGTGGAGATTTATTGTTTTCTTTCCCATTGCCAATAAAACTTCAATAGTTTTCGAACATTTTGGTACAATTTTTTCATGTCTATGTTGCGTATAAAGGATGCAGTTAATTTTTGTTTTCATACAAATACTTCTGACAACACAATACATAATACATATGATTCATGGTTTAAGAACGACAAATATAGGGAGTTCAACCACCAATTTAACATCGATAATAGCTGAAAATATAAAAGTATTCCTCTGAAAGTTTTGCATCAGGTATATACCTTGTAGGGTTAATGCATTTTTACATTGAAACGAATTCGACCAACAGCTTTTGTGATACCAGACGAAAAGAAATATTTTCCACAGAAATTTCACGGACACCCTGGAACTAAAACTTAGCACTACATCATTGAAACTTCGGAACAAAATTGTGATTAAAGAGCATAATTTTGAGGCCTTGATAACTATTGCGAAATTCATTGTTTCTCAGTTGAAATGGTTACGTCATCTTAATACCAAGGTGTCTCAAGATGGCGGACGCCTCACAGAATTTTGGTTGTCGCTGTGGAGAAGTGGTTATCCAATTGGGTTAATATTAAATCATAGGTTGTAAATTCGATTCCCACCACTGGTAAATAAAATTCATTTGCATACCAGACAAAATGTGCATCGAAACGTAAGATTAGAATAAGTAAAAAGCAGCATAGGCAATGGACGATGCCCAATTAAGATGCATATTATTTTCCACAGGTGGCGATGTAAATTTTTTGTTTTATATTCCGCTCGAAATATGCGTAATCCCAATCGACTAAATAATGAGGGATATTAAGTAATTATACTTTAAAACAAGTATGATATTTCTGCTTGATAGTACAACTTAGTATTATAACATTATGTGACGTCATGCAGTGTGACACAATCGGCTCGCGTCAAGTTTATTATTAAATAATTATGAAATATAAAACTGTTAATAGTTTAAGTAACATTTCCTAGCATATAACTTTAAATTGTGCATTTCATTTTAAATAGTTTTAGAATGGTGAATGGGTTAAGTTGTCTAAAGAGTAGAAATTTAATTTTGTAACACAAAGTAAAGCAAACTACAAAGAGCGAATGCGTTGTACTTGATCGTTTATGTACAGTCACCGGCAATAAAAGTAGAACACATCTACCCTGAAATACTAGCTTCCATGCAAGGGGTTGTGTGTGTTGCCTAACTGTAAGGCGGTGGTAGAAGTTACCATTGCAAACTTGCTATTGAATCCATTTATCACGCTAGAGTTAGGCAAAACACACAACGCTTTACAGGGAAACGAGCATTTCAGCATATATGTGCCCCATTTTTATTGCCGGTGAGTGTACATCTAGGCTTGCATACATAATACAGGTAGACAGGTAAAGTTCTCAAGAGCTCGCTGCGCAGTGCCATAAATGCACATCTGGGGATGCGGAGGTGATGTGATCAGCACCACGATCTGGTCGTCTTTACCTAGCAGGGTTGCTCCCAGGTACATGTTTTATGAAAGGCTGAGTGAACCTCAGAGCAGCTTTATACATTGGCCCCACACCGGGTCTCCCGCTTTTCAGTCAGACGAAAAGATTGTACCACTACGTCTCTGAATACATGTAATTTCTGAGTTAATGTCGCTTGAAAACATTGACACTTTACGCGTCACACTTTTACACTGGTGGACCGTCACGTATAAATGTTAGTGCTGATCAAAAGTTACTTGAGAAACTTGCTTTTGAATAAAATAATTTTACCTGCAGTTTGTATTTAGTGTGTACAATGCGGTGTTATTCGAACAAAGGAAAGCCTGCCTCCTTGACCTTCTCAAACACATTACACACTCGATTCTGCTTTCCTTACGCCAATCTCCGTGGAGGAGTGATTAGCAGAGCGCGCTACGATATCAGATGATCCGGGCCGTTATGAGAATGGTTGTACTTTGTGAGTGTCGCTTGATTAATTTCATTATATCATCCCTCATCCTCATCGTCGCAATTAACCGAAATTGGCAAACAGTGCTGCAGTCCCAAAATCTTCACAGGGTATACGCTAAGTTTAGTGAATCCTTAAATAGAGACCATGTTTCCACTAACTTTGGATTTTGTTTTCATCAAAGGAAACAAAAAAGAACAGAAAAAGGAACAATTCCCTTTTCATTCATGGAACACTGACAATGTTTAAAACTGAAAAACAACAGTCCTCAATTGTCTCGTATAATGATAACAGCCTTTACGTTCGCCGTCAGTTGTTTCGGGAAAAAAAGGAAGAACAATTTTAGGGGGATTTCACACCGAAGCAACAAGCGACACGTGTCGCTTCAGGATTATGATTTCACTGAAGGAATGGCCTAATTACATATTAAATAGAAACGAGACGAAAGTAAAAGGTACACCCTACAGTATTGCATAGAATCAGGGACGACCGATTCTTCGGGACTAGAAAACTCACTTGAATTTGTATTCGATGTGTGTATCAAAGAATGCCGCGTATTGCATTTTCAATCATATCAATATGTACAATATGGCGGCAAGTGTATCTGATAAAACTATTTTTTTTTAGACAGCTTGTAACTTGCAGGAAAATGGATATACCTTCTGAGAACGGAGGCATCTTTTGAAAATGCAAACACTTCTTGTGAAGGAGAAAGTATACTAAGTGATCTTTCTGTGAGTTTCATAAACATAAGCGAGAAACCATTATTAACATCTACGCCCACATCAAAATCTGCTAGACAGCGTTTACAGGAAAATCATGTCTGCGAGAGATACAATATTTACGCTCACTTTTACAACATATCCGATGAATGCACATCCTACTTGCTCTTAAAACATTTAAAGGGGATTTGTTTTTCGTAATTTTGTCTCTTACGTGGAAAATATCATTTCAGCATTTCACATTAGGCCATAAGTTTTCAACTTCCGAGTTGTTAACGAATTTCTTACGAAAACATGGGACTGTAGATGCTTATTGACATTTCTCTACAATCTGACATATTTTGCAAACCAAATTAACCACTCGCTTGCTCTTCACCTAGTCTCATTAAAACTCCTTTACAAAATTAACGGGACTTTGTTTGTACATTATTTCGCCATTTCCGACACGCAAGCCTTCAAAATAGTATATTTTAATAATTATCATTGACGTAATGTGAAACAACGATGGTTTTACTACACTCGAAACGGCTCATGGTATTTGAAAAATATACGAAAACAACTTAATTTTTATAATAAACGAGCTTATTCAACGAAACTTACCTTGAATTTAGCCAGTTTTCACTACATTCACCATGGAATCTTCCTCGTTAATAACCGATTCACCAGTAAAACACCTCAAACACATAACTGCAATTACATACCTCTATATACCAGACTCGAAATGTGGGTCGAAGCCAAAAATTTCAAAGCCTGGGGATATTATCATGGCTCCGAGCATACCTTCATATTTCCAACAACTATTTTAAAAATTGTGAGTCATTGCAGCACACATGATTGCAATTTTGAAGTTTACTAATAAGAATATAACTCTACACATTCCAATCCGCAAGTGAAAACAAATAATTTCTTCATAAATATGAAACCAATAACAAGCTATAATGTGCAGCTCCGCCATATTTCTATCCCCCTGGATATGCGCTTAAAACAAAAGCGCATTGTTTCCAGTCTGTATCTAGAGGTCTGTGGCTGCAATGTACTCGGAACGAAGTTGCGAGTCTCGTACGAATCGGTCGTTCCTGATAGAACCACTCTCACTCGCTTGTACCCGCTAGAGTCTCCCACTTGGAGCGTTCACAATGGAATATCTTTTTGATTTGATAATAATGGTATGTAAAATATCCGTCCTGGCAGTTTCAACCCACAATCATGTGCTTCATTTTCATATGTCACTGAATTGGTAAGATGGACCGAACAACATTTTAAAATGGAGATAATTACTATGTTTACTTCGGTTTCAATTTCTCTGCGTTTTTCACTTTACGATTCATATTTAAGGGCCCCACTACAACAGAAAAATGACGGTTATACGTGTACTACTGGGCTTCGAGCACATGCCACTCGTTTTGTCTGCTCTCGGTTCCGTACGCTATCTAGCGTCGACCGTGCGAACTATTTGGCGCTCGAGCGAAATCTTCTTCTTGCAACACTCTAGAGCAAGCATTGGTAACATAAGGTATACGCTGAGTAAGATACGGTGCATACCACCGTATACTCTCGAGTACAGCCCTGGTGGCAGAAAGTGACGTAAGATAACCTAACCAAATCAATCAGTTTTCAAAATCTCTTTTCTCTGTTATCGTTGCAAAATTCAAGACCCTTATCCATATCAAGCTATAAACACAGCTCCAACTTTGAAGTAATCGCTACACTTCAGGGCGTTAAAGTTAGCCCTTTAACTAAGCTCAGTAAATCGTGAAGCCCGCACGCGTATCTTTTGTGCGTTAGAACTTTTGTTTTATCCCAAAACCGCCCTCTCCGCCTCTCAGTGTTGTTCCCTTGCTATAATTTATTTCTCCGTTCTCCCCCGCAAAATGCTGAAAGCTCCGCGCCGCAGGGCTGACGATTAGTGTCAAAAAAGCGAGCACCAGATGTCCTTCGTGTAGCTTTCTCCATCCCTACCACCCCTCTCCTCTCTCGCAAACATTTTCTTCTTATTAAAAATTTACCCCTTCGCGTCAGCTCCAAGAGGAAGGGAGCCATCTGACTCCATTGCTTCTTCTTACTTTTCAAAAAAAAATATCCATTTTTTTTCGACAGGAGCCGTCGTTTCATGTACCGATATTTTATTTTGTAACTAATTTCATTATTTACATCATGGTTAAAGCACTATATTTTATTTTGAGCCTAATTTCATTATTTATATCTTACTTAAGGCACTATGTTTTATTTTGTAGCCACTTTCAATATTTACATCTTACTTAAGGCGCTATGATTTATTTTATAGCTAATTTCATTATTTACATCTTGCTTAAGGCACTATGTTTTAGTTTGTAGCCAATTTCATTATTTACATCTTAGTTAAAGCACTACATTTTACCTTGTAGCTAATTTCATTATTTTACATCTTCTTAAAGGCACTATGTTTTAGTTTGTAGTCAATTTCATTATTTACATGGGGTGTAAGGGATGACCTTCCACATTGTACACCCAAATGTCAACCTCACTTCCACGTTAGTACACCCTGGACTGAAGACTAACGAGGCTCTGGCGACTGGCTCCATGGCCAGTATAATTTTGTTTGTGTTGTCCTGTTCTTTTGTCCTTATGTGTGCTGAGGGCCTCTTTACAGCCTCAGCTTTTAACAGAAGTCAGAACATTTTAAATGTTTTAGTTATGCAACGTTAGAGTTGTTCTTTGTAATGGTAAGGGGCTGGCCCCCGTATAATGTGACGGGAGCAAAATAGCCTAAGTGCTGACGCTCCCAAAATTTCAAATTCAAATCAAATCAATCATTATTTACATCTTAGTTAAAACATTATATTTTACTTTGTAGCTAATTGCATTATTTACATCTTAGTTAAAGCACTATATTTTACTTTGTAGCTAATTGCATTATTTACATCTTACTTCAGGCATTAGAAACAGTATATTCAAGGAAACATTAATTTATGTTTTCCTTGTTGAATAGTCGAGTTGAGTAGTTCAGAGCTATTAAAGTTTCCTACTCACCAATGCCTTCTATTTTAAAGATTTAAATGTTTTTTCAATTAATTTTTTTGATAGATGGATGCCATACATGAAAAAGGTTTAATGTATATTTTACAGTTCAGAGCTGTTAAATAGCTAAAAAATGAAAGGCATTTATGAGTAGGAAACTTTAATAGCTCTGAACTGTAAGATATACATCACTTTGAACTTTTTCAAGTAGCACTCATACTTGGGAGATCATCACATCCTAACAAATTCAGAGACTGGATATGATGTTGATGAGAATAAGACAAGAAAGTTTACTTTTTATAAAAAAGTGTTGTTGGCGCTATCTAGTGAGCAGTGGTGTAACTTCTAAACCAGTAAAATTACAGAATATTAATGCTATTCTGCCTCCGCCTATTCTGTCACAGTCTCCTCCTTGCAATGAATGACGAAGAAGTGACGTCACGAGCGTGTGACCGCGGAGAAGGATTATTTTTATACCAGTTGCCGCGGCCACCTGTAAAGGTTTTTATAGTTTTGATATGTTTTGAAGTTTCGCAGTACAAGAAGTAATTTTGACTGTTTTGTACATACTGATTGTGTTTCTTACAAATTACATTATCTATGTGTGTCACACTCACTCAAGAAATACAATACATAGTACCTACAGTGTACATGCAAATGTAAAACAGAATAACACTGAAGACATTGGTGCACTATAACTAACCTGGGATTGAGGTCAGCAAGAGTCTACTATATATTTTTTCTGCTGAGGCCTCCGTGGCGGAGGGGTTAGTCCAGCGCTCTGCGACGCCAGGGATCCTTGGTTCTTTGTGAGTCCCCTTTCATCAATTTCATCATATCATCGCTCATCCTCATCTTCACGATTATCCAAAAAGTGGCAGAAAAGCGAAGTTAAATAATCCAAATCAATCATTCTCTTTTGTGTGAATTTTCGTTAAATTCTCCGCAGTGGCAGTCTTGGAGGGACCGCCCTGCACATACACACCTTACAAGGAAGGAAACAGCTAAACTTTCCTCAACTTGTCCCCCCGTAAACAAGAAACAAGTGGAACTCAAAGGAGGAGAAGCCGCGAAGCAAACTCAAGAATCAGATCAATGTATTTCTCTGGAAGAGACATTTTCGCCAAAGCTAGGCAAAAAACGAAGGTAAGAGGGTGGGGAAAGGAGGAAGAGAAGAAGAGGGAGGCAAAAGCGGGAATGATTCAGGAAGAGAAGAACAAATGCTTAACAAGGGAACGCTTGGTTGGATGATTCATTAATTAATGGCTTTGAAGCAGGTCTGAAAAACACAATGGCGGTAAACCTCATTAATTTTCTCCGGCCTCCCAGTCATTCTCCGTTGTAAGATTTTCCCCATAAAGGAACTAACAAAAGGAAGCTGGTTTGCACGCGAGTGAATCTAATATAAGAAACAAATACCTCTGCGAAGGGAACAAGGAGAAATAATCTTAAGAAGATTAGGGGAGAGAGAAAGAGTGAATAAAAAGACACACACCAAGTTTCGTAAGCAAGCAGAAATAAGAGACAAAGAAACTGGGTAACACAATAAGCTAATATTAGAAAGATTGGCGCAGTTAGAAGGTGCAAGTCTTGTGGTTGATAGACGAAAGAAGTTAGGTCCGAGTTGCACGTGGAGGAGTAAAGTGAACTTCATTAAACTAAAACTTGAATCATGATAAATGATGAAATGGCAGAATATTCACTAAAGTTTCTCTTTTACGTGTACTATCAATACGAGTTCAATTCGTGTCATTCTATAGAATGAAGGGATCCGAACCAGTTAACTGATGGGGTGATGTAAACTACTCATCATTCATCCTCTTGATGAGACCACTCGTCATTAGCATGACGAGTTATTGCTTGGCATGCGAAAGGTACAAATTACACAAAAGGAATTAAACTACTGAAAAGACAATGGCAACTCGTTGGATTTTGTGAACCGTTGAACCTGTATCATGGCTGGGTGTAGGATAATTACCTGTCTAACTGAAGTCTCTGAGCTGAATGAAAATAGCGAAGTCCTCTGTGAGCTTCTCTCTAACTGTTGACCAAAGCGTGCTTCCACTATCGACCTCCTGTCTTGCTGACCTCCTCTCTCTACCAACTCAATTCCCAAAGTCCAGTCACTCCCCAGCTTGTCTCACCTCTATATTCCCTGGCCATCGAGCTCTTCCTCGATGCCGAATCGCCGAATCGTGTTTATTATAATTGCTACCATGCAAACCGCTGACACCAAACCCAGAAGTGTTACCTGTTTCCTGAATGCTCAGGAGGTTTGCATGGCACAACACAATGCATTGTAAACATGCCTAAGAGGCTTGAGACAGCTGAGAAAAACAAGTGAATGCCCTGGTCAACATGAAGCGTTCAGAGAGACTTAATAAAATAAACATACAATCTTAGGGATTGATACGTTCGCGCCTCCTAGGAAAAATTTTCTCCTTTGAAAATTTAAAAGTCAAATCGCAAAGCTTGACATGACTCAGGTTCGCCAATTCCATATATTTTCTTAAAAAACCCAAATATACAAACGAAATCCACCATAACAGAACTCTTGTTTACTGCATCCTGAAGGAATGAAAATTTTCATTCCCTAAACTTTATAATGAATAATACCCTTAATACTAACAAATTCGTATGTTTATACGATGTAAAAAAAACAATAATATATACTATTATAGGACTAGAAATCACAAACGTTCGTGTCGTTAAGCAAGAAAACTCTTAATGTATCACATTTTGTGCGTACGTAATGTGTATTATGTATAATTGCTCATCCATTTGCTCCTAGTCAAGAGTCTGTGATGCCTCGCCACGCGGTAACGACTCTGTGTGTTCCGCGAGGCTAACGGCTGGAGCGTCTTGCAAGATGGAACAAAATTCACAATGTTTGTTTATATTGCCCCTCGATATAGACTCTTCAAATAAAATAGAAAAACCTTAAAAAGGTGCACAAGTAAGTACACGTAAGTAAGCATGTAAAACATTGTCACTTCTCACTGTTTTGTCCGTGTAAAAACCTGATCATATCAAAGTGCGTATGTTTTACGAACTACGTAGCACTGCACTCCTAACATCGCCAAATATATAAACTTGCATGGCTGTGTTGCACATTCCAATGTATTATTATACAATATTCAATGCATATAGTGAGTTACACTGAAAACTGTCGCTGGTAAAAACTTAATTATAGCGTTCAATTTTCTCTTCTACATTAAACTGTACACTGTATACATATATATGGCTTGGTGAATACCTTTGTATGACTGCACACACAAATCAATAATCTTCCAAGTGACAAAACTATGTGCTTGAGTTATAAATATCAAATAAATGTGCTGCGAACAAATGTGTCGCTTTCAATATTCCATGTTGGTGAGAAGAGAAAAAAAATAACAATAATACCTGCATGCGACAAACATATGCATAAAATATTGGCACTAAAGCATGCTTTCTAAAATGTTCGAAAGTGCTGGAATTATGTTTTTTATTGCTTGCATGTCCGTTTATTATTCAAAGTGCAAAATTTCATCGTAAAAAAAATTATGCACTAATTGATGCACTGGTCAATTGACACCACTGATGCTTGTCGCTTCCTTGTAGTATACTGTAAACTTGCATGCATATAAAACTGGTTCTCATGCATGGCACAAAACTGAAAATGTGTATAAGGGCTATGGAAAAGTATTGTTTCCCATAATGCATGTTAGATGACCAAATAGATACACATGATAGAAGCTCGCATGTGTATGTGTAGAAACACTGTATCACAATTCTGTAATTATTGTTTGTGACCAGAACTGCTGTTTGTAGAAAGTACGTTTGCTATGCTGCTTCTTCTCTCTGGATTGCTTGTCGTCTTGACTGCATGGGGGCAATGTAAAAATGTAATAAATTACCCGTAGAACTTGGGAGATGGGGAAAAGTTGTTGTTTTAACTGCAAACAGTGTGGAGGGAAATTGTATCTAGCTCCATCACTATGTGTTGTTGATAATGTGTAGTCCGCTATACTGGGAAATGTATGGTTGACTACATCCTTCCTGTAAAAGGTAGTCTCCGTGCAGTAATAAGTAGAAATGTCTGCATGTCTCCCTCAAATTGGTGGTGACGAGTCTCTTCTTGAAATAGTACTTAAAATGTCTGCATGTCTCCCTCGTAGAATGATACTCAGTCTTTCTGCCTGGTAATAATAGACTGCCTGCGGATGTCCGTCATGAAAATGCCCATGGATGGTGTAGGTATTGCTTGTCCATGGCGCTCCGTATAGACAGGTTAGGTTGAATAAAGGAAAAATTATGACAAAGAAAGGAAATTGCAATAGGATGGGTATATATAATTCAAGTATGCATGTACACAAAACCAACTAATTTCCACTGCCTTTTCTTTAAAATTAAATTAAATTGTCTCATCAAAAATAAAATATGATTAAAATAAATTGATAAAATAATTGCCATAACTCTTTGAAAATAAATAAGGAAAAATTTAAATAAAATATCCAACCGTAATTAAAATATTAATGTCCATGATTAATGTGTTGCCTTAACCTATTAATTATTACTGCGCTGCTCTAATAATTTATTGTCAGTAATAGACTTCACTTCAAAATTACAAAATGTAAAATTAATAAACAAAAGTAAGTGTTGCAAGCATGTTCTAAATTCTGTTGAAATTATAAAAATAAATTATTATGTTGTGAACCCGAAAAATAAATATATAAAATTTGAGTTGTGCAAAGCAAGCTATTAGAGTGCTAAAAAGTTGCTTTGACAAGCCTCTAATGGCCTCCTAATAA
Source organism: Lepisma saccharinum (assembly GCF_977018435.1). Lineage (NCBI taxonomy): Eukaryota > Metazoa > Arthropoda > Insecta > Zygentoma > Lepismatidae > Lepisma > Lepisma saccharinum. The sequence goes on along the minus strand of NC_139233.1, from coordinate 44,229,471 downwards.
ATGAGAGGCCGGTGCAATTTACCGTGGTTGAATATAATGCAATATAAAACAAAAATTTCAGTAAATGCTACTTCTGAGTTTCGTTGAAACTCCAGGTGGTCACAAAATATGGCATTAGGGAATTAAAAAAGGTGATATTCAAATTTGAAACACAATAAAAATAATAAAACTTTCTCAATTTCAAATTTTCTTTAAACAAAAGAAATTTAATCACTCAAAACTTCTTGAGTCCGCCGTATACCTCAAATCACTTGGTCGTGTAAACAGACCCGCCGCGGAAAGGTATACTTGACTATATAAGAAAAGTGTGTCAATCCCTTAGGTATGTTTAAACAAAATAGATAGAGAATAGTTATGCAATATATTAGAATATAAATACAAATTAATAGTTATTACCTACTGTACTAACATTAACATGAAGTTAATCAGTAAGAAGTAATGAATTTATTGCTGCATTGTCGAATAAGGTGCAAATTGGGTAAATAAGCTAATTTTCCTAATAATAAATATTAATAATAATAATAAATTCCCAAATTATAACATTTGTGGTAAACCACACTGTTTAAATTTGGAAAGGCTAACGATGCCATGGCGACTTTTGCTGCACATGCCTGTGCCAATCACCGAGGCTTAGCCTGGCATGTTGCTAATAATCTTGATTACTCTAAGTGCATAAAGTGCTAAAATTGCCCTTTTGTAGAAATTTCCCTGATTTTATCAAAATTTCGTTTGACTTTATCCTGATTTTAATGAAAAAAAATGCGTCGATTTCCCAAAAAATTTACTTACTATAAATATCTCTATGAAAAACGGTAAAATTTTGCGAGAAAAACGCAAAAAATTCGTCTTGTTGTTCCTTTTGTAAAATTATTGGTCGTGATTAACCTGAAGTGCATAAATGCGACGTTTTACGGAAAAAAATTATCTATATAGAACAAAATATCCCTAACATTGTTTACATGAACTTCTATCGTAAAAATCAAATTCTGATGGCTATATGCGTAACTAAACTGATGCCCTACAATTTTACTGAACGAACGCCACTAACTCAAAAAAAAAAATATGCAAAGCCTGTGGTAAGTGTTTCTGAGCTTCTAGCGTGTTCAAAGTACTCGGGAGAGAGCTTGAGTGCAGAAAAGGAATTTGCTGATACGAGACATTCTAAATTGTGCAAGGTTGCATTTGTGGTCGCTGGACGTAACTGAAAATTTCTCTATGGCGACAACGAGAGCTCTGGCAAGTTCGCTGCCGTGCTCGGCGACTTCGGGTACGTTCGGGTGCCGTCGGAGAGGTGGAGGGGAAAAGGTCGCTGCTTCGGGCAGCGGGCATAGGAACGGAGAAAGAAAATGCAAGGCGATGGTTCGCTGATACCTTGAATGACGCGTAACTGTTTACAAAACTTTAACTTACTACGAACAAAGTCTAGTAAGCGCTGCGGGAGTTCGAAATAAAGTCAAGGACTTTTGAAATGACGTAATAAATTGGATGGAAAAAAAAAACTTCGTTGCGCTTGCGAGAGTGTGTTACTTGAACACTTCCGTGCTCGGAACAACAACAGTTGGGAAGCTGTTAGCCAACTAAATGACTAATAAACCTTGCATAAGGTACAATTAAACGTAAAAAAAAATGAATCATACTTAAAATTTGAATCGTAATTAATATAAAATTCTAGGCGAACATGAAGTCGTAGAAAATATGGTCTGTAAACGATACAACAGGTTCAGGAACCTGAAAATTTGGCTTACTTTCTGCTTTTAAAGTAACACTTGAAACTTTCTTGACTTTTACTGGTAACTGATTCGCAAATAACTCTTTAACTTTTACAACTGGCTGAACACAGGATGAAATAGGCAATTCACTTTCCATTTTGCGATTGTTTTGATCAAAATTAGGACCCTTGTTTACGGCAAATTTCTGAACTCTATCTTTAACGGATAAAATATTCTTCGGCAAATCTATATTGTCGTCTTTAGTGACAAACATATTTCTGGATACATCTTGAACTTCTTGTTGTACCCTAGGTTGAATAATAATGGACTGAGGCCGTGGAGGAATTGGCGGGTGACTCGTTTTTAATGGTACCACTTCAACAATCGGTGCAACATCGTCGTAAATCTGGTCAATGGGCGGTGAATCATTATTAAGTTTGCTTAACTGTAACTCGTTGGTACACTCATGGTCATAAGTAATAGATTTCTTGCGCTGACATTGAAAATAACAGATTATGAAAATTATAAAAATACTAATAATAAATGTTGTTAATAATAAAATTGTAATTATATTATAAGGATAGTCAAAGGACTTGTTCAACAGATAAATAAAATTATAAGCTTTTACGTATGGAAGAAATCCGTTTAAAATAACTAAAATCGCAATGATTTTCATGTTGCTTAGGCAATCAAAACAAACAGTTCTTCAAAACTAATACGTACTTTCAAATTATCTGCGTGATTTATTTATTTAATATAATGTATTTATTCTCTAAATTTATTAGCACTGTTTAACTTATGTTATTTGAAATTTTACTGCAAACTTATCTTATTTTAATTTCAGGTGTTATGTTTAAATACTTAAAATTAATTGAACCGTACTAAGGTACAAGGTAAGGAAAAATTGAGTCTGATTTACTCCTGACTACCTGAAATAAAATAATAATTATTATTTATGCGATCTTTAAATGCATTAAAATACTAACATCACTAAAACTTGAAGAATCTTTAATTCTCTCTACTCATTCTAAAATATGCTTAGCATATTATTGTGGCAAAGCTTTAAACTAAAACCTTTGTGGTTTAATCATAATCATTCTGCGATGGCAGAATGGATTTCCGGGATTATCGGTTGCAATCCAATATCCGAAGGAAAATACTTGTTAGTGGAGCGCAATAAAATCTTGACGTCGACGTCTACATATTCATATAATATAAATATTCTCATAATTGGCGCTTAAAAATAAACTTTGCTAATATAATCATATACCTTCTTCTGAAGAGTAACTATAAAATTCTAGTGATATATTCGCTGAGCTAGTATTATTATATACTGCAAAAAACTTTTGTGCCTAAAGCACATTATTAAATAATAAGTCTGCTTTTAATCTTTAATATTATTAGTGCTATTCTATGATAAATTATTATTATTATTATGTCATGCAAGTGAAATTAAAATGTTAAACCTGTTACTTATATGAATTTTCAATTTTAGTGACCATTATCCGTGCGTGAGTCCGCGTTGTCCTCTTGATGATCTTCATCTTCACCTGCCAAATTCTCTTCGCCTTCACCGTCATCAGGCGCATAATATTTTTTGAGTCTCTGGACGGCAATAGAGTCCACTAATGTCTTTCCGCGCTTGTTTTGGAATTCCACCAGGTATGTATTCGGATTCTCTTCTCGGATAACTGTGGCTGGGCCTTTATAAATACCTGAAAAGCACCGTGCGGTTCCAATTTTCTGGGTGCTGTCAAAAATTAATACTTGATCGCCTGGTTGAAACTTGATCTGTTTCCTCTTCTGATCATAATATTTCTTCACTTCAACATGTCGCTTCGCCAAGTTATCCGTAGCATTGGTTCTTGCTTTTTCCAATACTCGGAACCGTACATCGTTCTCCACATTTTCACAGCTTGGTGTGTGTAATGCAAGCTCCCAGGGCAAAGTAGGTTGGAATCCATGTACTAAAAAGAATGGGCTATACCGCAAATTCTGATTCCTTGTAGTATTATAACTAAATACACTTGGCTGTAAATATTGGACCCAATCAGTGTGTTTTGAGTTGACATAACACTTCATTATACTCTGTAAGACCCCGTGGTTACGTTCCGAAAGACCTATAGAGTTATGAAGACCGACTGGTGAAAACTTGATGGTGATTCCCAATTTATTGCCAAGTTCCTGGAAAAGCTTAGATTTAAATGCAGATCCGCGATCCGTGTAAATATCCTGTGGGGCTCCGTAGCGTAACACTATCTCTTCATACACAAATTCTGCTGCTGTACTGGCCGTGCAATCTGCAACTGGTTTGGCTATTAAATAGCGCGTCCCAAAATCTGTGGCAGCGATTATGTATCTATGACGAAGATTGGATGAAGGAGGATATGGACCTGAAAAGTCCAGGCAAATCCGCTGAAATGGCTTCTGTGCAGGAAAAGTGCACAGTTCCCCTGCTGGTAGACCTGGACGGCGTTTATTCTGCTGGCATGTTATACATTCCCTAATTTTCCTCTGTATAAATAACTTCATATTTGGAAAATAAATTCTTGGTAAGGCCACATTGTAACACTTGGTAAACCCAAGATGAGAACCTCCTATGGGTGAAGCATGGAGTGTCTCAACGACAGAATCACGTAATGTCATTGGAATGCATAATAATTTCTTGGCAGTAGCTCCTAATTTCTGCTGTCTATACAATAATCCATCTTCCAACACATGATGATAGACCTGCCTCTGGATGTGTAAAGGTAATGTTCCATCGTCCCTGTCTGGGTCCTCCAAAACTTTAATGATTGGGCCAAAAAATGAATCCTGTCTCTGATGTTCCGCGACATCTGTGCTTGCATCAAATAAAGTAAGTGTCCTGGGTTCGGGAATGTCCTCTTCAGTGTTGCCATCCTCTACGTTTTCTCCACATTCTCTGCTGAGGGGATCGGCGATATTCTCCGTAGTTTTAACATGGATCGGTGTAAATGAAAAATCCTCCAAAAGGTTGCTCCATCGAAGAAGCTTTGAGCTCAAATTACGGGATGTCCTAATGTACGTAATTGCTTTGTTGTCTGTGTATAAATCAAAATGGCGGCCAACAAGATAAAATCTAAATGATTTGAAAGCATATAAAATTGCTGTTAATTCTTGCTCAATAACACTCAATCTTTTTTCAGTGTCGGTCAACGTTCTACTGCAGTACGCACATGGCAAGTACTCTCCTTCTGCATTGGGCTGCATTAATACGCCACTGACCGCATGAGATGAAGCATCGGTGAAAACCTTGGTGTTCTTCGCTGGATCGTACGGTAACAAAACAGGTGCAGTAATTAGAGCTTCCTTTAATTTCTCAAATGCTGATTGTTGTTCAGGACCCCATGTAAATTTCTTGCCCTTACGAATTAAACCCTGTAATGGTGATGCAATATCGGAAAAATTCTTGACATATTTCCTCACGTAGCTGCAAAGACCTAAAAACATTTTAACCTTCTTCGTGGTGGTGGGAACCTTATAATTCTTAATGGATGACAGTATTCTATCACTTATACGATAGCCATATTTGCCCACATTGTGGCCCAAGGCAATTGTCTCATAATATCCAAATGAACATTTAGGTACAGCCAATTTCAATCCGGCAGATCGTAAACATTGAAACATTTTCTCTAAATTGACCAACATATCCTTAAATGTATTGGCAAAAACAAACATGTCATCGATATAGAAGGCGAAATTATTGTCGTTCATCCCCGCTGTAGCGAGCTGAACACATCGGGTCATTGCCGCAGGAGAAGTCACATGTCCCATAGGTGTAAAGTTCATCGCAAATTGTCCCCTGGCTGGTATAGTAAAGGCAGTGTACTTTTTCGATTGTTCTTCCAATGGTATTTGAAAAAATCCTTGTTTCAAGTCAGCACTACAGTAGTAGCTCTTACCGGCCATATTGTGCAATATCTCTGAGATGTTTCCTATAGAAACTGCATCGAAAACAGACCTAGCATTAAGTAATCGGAAATCCTGCACCATGCGATAAGCTCCTGATTTCTTCTTGACAAGAAAAACTGGTGAATTGTAGGGTGATGTTGTAGGACTGATGACCCCTGCTTCTAGCAAGTTGTCAATTTGCTGGTTAATTTCCTTACGCAGGTGAACTGGTATCGGGTAGGCTGGGACGTGAAATTCCGAATCGTCCTTTAACTTTATACGATGCTTATAATTAGTGGCACAACCAATGTCTTGCTCAGACCAAGAAAATACATCTACATATTTCTCTAATAATTGTCTAAGTTGCAACTTCTGATCGGGTTCTAATGCTGGATTTATGTCAAATTTAGTAATATCGTGCACTGGTTTTGTCACGGTGCCAGTCTCCTTGGTCACCATAACGTTAGGTCCTTTGTCGTCTGCAATATGACGTGAAGCTGGTACTGGATTTTGCCATGCCTCTGCGGTACCTAAGCGTGCCCCTTTCCTAATTTTAATTTTGTAAGAATTTGGATTAGTAATCCAAATTAAAAATGACTCCGGATTTACAATGGCTCGAGGCACCATTAAGCCTGTGTCCATTTGAAACTGTAAATCTGGTTCCAAATAAGTTAAGTTTTGATTACTAGAATTTGTCAATTTGACAGGAATGCACAAATGAGATCTAGGTTTGATTCTAATTTGTCTGGAAGTTACAAATTCCGGCACATATAAATCCCTGATCAGACTAGCAACTTTTATGGAAACGTCAAAGGTCTTTCTGTGTTCCGTCCTTAACTGGTTCCGCGGAGGAGTACCAAATCTCCTCAATGTGAGTCGATTTTGATCAAAATCCAAATTTGCCTTGTGAGCTCTTAAAAAATCATTTCCTAGGATTGTCCCATGTTCAAAATTTGGAATCATCCGAAAAGGATGGGTAAAATTGCGGCCGTTTATTGCAAAAGTTAATAGGACAATCTCTTTAATTTCAATTTGTTCTTTTGCTACTCCCCTTATGGCCGTATGAATTTTAAAACGTTTGGCGGTTGAAGGAATGCCTCGATCACTGGTGACGGATACTTGGCTTCCGGAATCCACGAGAAACCTCTGACGTTGTCCCCCTAACACTGCGTTAATATAAATTAATTCCTCATAGGGGAAAGTAGAGACTGATATCTGTTTGCCAACGAAATCTGCGCATACGTCTCTTCTATGGGCAGTCATTGTTCGTTTAAAGCCTCCGTGTTCTGAAAACAAGTGGCTGCTGTGTGATTAGGGTAATTACAAATTGAGCAGCGTGGTCTCCCCCGTTGCTCTTCCCTGTTTTCCTGGTCTCGCCCTGCTGACGACGAGGAACCCCGCGAGTTCTGTCCGCGGAAGTTTCCACGTCCTCGCCATTGTTGGGTATTACCATATCGCCTATTGTGATCTGAGTTGTTGCCATTATTATTACGTCCATTCCTGTACCCCCTATTGAATTGTCGTCTATTATTATTACCCCGATAGGGGCCTCTATAATTATTACTTGACTGATAATTATCCTTATTATAAGGTTCTCTAAATTGTTTTGGAGTAGATGAGTCGGTGCCAGGGTTCCGTTTTTGATCCTCCATGCTATCCAATCTCAAAGTGAGACTGGCTAATCTCGCTTCCAGACCAGTTTCCTGAGCCTGGACTTGAGCTTTGGTATTGTGAGGATTGTTAAATAATTTTAGTTGCTCAACCTCCTTTTGCAATGCTTTGAATTTTGCCGCAATGTCTGAAGTGGGTCGCGCTTGCGCTGACTCAGCAGTAGCCAGATTGTTACTCTGCAGTAAAATCTGCTGCTGTTGCGAAAGTGCTGATGGATTATGCAAAGAAGAGAATAAACTCTCTCTTTGATCTTCGTACCTCAATTCCTTCAGCTTGCGCTGTCTCATCAAAAATTGGAGTTTCTCAAAGGATTTTAAATCTTTAAGCAACCCATGCACGGACTCATACTCTTTATGGTGGATATCTTTCATGTAATCCACCTGTAAACCCAATATGATCTGTTTGATCTGTTGTTGAATACTCATTTTAGGGTCTGCCTTGAGTAGAAGTAATTGTTTGTCCCGAACATAATTCGTAACTGGCTCAGTTTCTTTGTGTAATCTATATCGAATTTGTTCCTCGATCTGGAGTTGATCCAAGGACCCTGTAAATTCGTCTTTAAATTTTCGCCGTATCTCCTCGTAAGTAACTTCCTGATTTTCTGTACCATCTTTCCAGGTCTGGTACCATCGTAACGCTGGCCCGGCCAGAAGGGCTGGAAATAATTCCTGCTTACGGGCATTATTCCATCCATTTAATATGGCAAGGCTATCCACTTTATCTAAAAATTTTGAAACGTCCTCCCCGGCTATCCCCTGAAATGGGATACCCTCTAAAATAGTTGGGGGAACAAACTGCGACTGAGCCATTGTTGCGAATTGTGTTTGGTCTAAATCTCTAAAATCCTGATCTTGTAGCTCTAATTGTGGTTCACATTTCTGTTTTTCCAATAATTCTCGCTGAAGGCGTCTAGTTAAGATTGGGCTACGTTTAAACTTGGGGGTGGAACTTGCAGCTGGGCCGCTGACATCTAAATGAAAACTTGTAGTCCCTCGTGCTATATCTAACAATTGATCTAAAGTTTCGTCGAGTTCATCAGCAAGGTGAAAGCTCGACATCTATCATGGCACAAATAAATTCTTCTCCCCCCATAAATGCAAAAGCTTTAAGCCCTATGTATTTTCAAAATTAATTTTGGCAAGGACATACCAAAAAACTAAACAAATGAGCCAAATGTTTGGGGTGGGTAACAAACTAACACTCCACTACGTGTCAAAATTTGGGGTGGGGTTTAATCCTAAACTGGTTAACAAACTCTTTTCTCATTGCATTTCCGAAAAAATGCATGAGAAGCCCAAATCTCCACCACGTGTCAAAATTTGAGGTGGGGTTTAATTTAAACTGGTTAAAAATGAACTGCAACTCTTTTCATTTTCTGTGAAAAAAAATGAAATGGCCCACGTATCTCCACCACGTGTCATTCTATAGAATGAAGGGATCCGAACCAGTTAACTGATGGGGTGATGTAAACTACTCATCATTCATCCTCTTGATGAGACCACTCGTCATTAGCATGACGAGTTATTGCTTGGCATGCGAAAGGTACAAATTACACAAAAGGAATTAAACTACTGAAAAGACAATGGCAACTCGTTGGATTTTGTGAACCGTTGAACCTGTATCATGGCTGGGTGTAGGATAATTACCTGTCTAACTGAAGTCTCTGAGCTGAATGAAAATAGCGAAGTCCTCTGTGAGCTTCTCTCTAACTGTTGACCAAAGCGTGCTTCCACTATCGACCTCCTGTCTTGCTGACCTCCTCTCTCTACCAACTCAATTCCCAAAGTCCAGTCACTCCCCAGCTTGTCTCACCTCTATATTCCCTGGCCATCGAGCTCTTCCTCGATGCCGAATCGCCGAATCGTGTTTATTATAATTGCTACCATGCAAACCGCTGACACCAAACCCAGAAGTGTTACCTGTTTCCTGAATGCTCAGGAGGTTTGCATGGCACAACACAATGCATTGTAAACATGCCTAAGAGGCTTGAGACAGCTGAGAAAAACAAGTGAATGCCCTGGTCAACATGAAGCGTTCAGAGAGACTTAATAAAATAAACATACAATCTTAGGGATTGATACGAATTTATGTATCGAATTCAATCGATAGAAGAACATTTCCCAAAGAGGAAAGAAAGACAGAAGAAGAAGAAAGACAGAGAATCATAGAGAGAGAGAGAGAGAGGATAAGGAGAAAGAGATAAGTAGAGAGAGACAGTTAGTGAGGAGAGAGAGAGAGGGGGGGGGATATGTTCGGAAATGTTCCGTATGTGAGAATGGGATAAAAGGAGATGATTGCTTTTGATGTACTAACTTTAACCTGTCCTAAAAGATTAAAGCTATTTTATGGAAAGTAATGTCTCTTATCTCAATCTCATCTACGGTGTTACCAGACACAGACACAACCAGGGGGAGAGAGAGAAACAGGAAATAGACAGAGAGGGAGAGATAAATAGGCAGTGAGTCCAGAAGTCTTGGTAGTCTCCAATATCGATTTCCAGATACATTGATTGATTGATTTGGTGTTTTAAGTCCACTTTATGTACAGTAAGGCTAATCGGGACTAGACCTACAGTTTAAAGTGGGATCCGAACCACTATGAGCCTCCACCGGGTATCGAACCCGGGACCCCTAGATTACAAGGCGACAACGCTACCACTGCGTCATCGAAATTTCAATATGCATTAGGAGGGCGGTATAGAAAGAGGGTTTGAAGGGTCGTGGAAAGGGACGTTACAAATAGAGAAAGAGGAGAAGATGAAAAAGAGAGACAGAATTCTTCAGAAGCAAGATAGAAATAATCGGGGAGAAACTGTTAGAGAGAGCTATAATCAAAGGAAGAATAGAAAGAGGGAGAGAGAGAGAGAGAGATAGGAGGGGATAAGTTGGGAAGAGGCACATATGGTGGGAGAGGCATACGGAGGATAGGTGAGAAAACGAGAAGGGGAGAGAGGCAGATAAATAGCGAGAAAGCTCAGACAGAGAGGGCGAGAAAAGATAGATGAAGGGACAGAGAATGAACAAGGGTGAAAGAAAAAAAGTCCAACAAGAACATTATGAGTGAGAGAGTGTCAGTGCCAGATAGAGAGTGGCTTTTTAATGAAATACAACAGATTCAAATCTATTTAACATTGCACTGTGTAGAAAGCTTTCATGGAAAATAAATTACAGTCCCCCACACGAGAAAGAAACAGTTCTCGGTAAATAGTTTGGCGTTAAATAGTCAATCAAATAAGCACAGAGAACCGACTGGAGAGGTTCTCTCTCTGTCTCTCGTGTACAAATCGAATAACGTCTCCGGTCTCATATTTCTCCGACGGTCCATTCCCGCAACACCACCAACCCTGGCCCTTCATCAGCGGAGAGACGGACGCTTGCATGCGAGCGGGGCAATTATTCTCTTAAGAGATGCAGTGAAATTGTCACCACGTACACCACACTGTTTAACGGGTGACGCGAAATTCTCTCGTCGCCATAGGAAACGCGATTTCCGGTACAGTGATCAACGGTAACGAATGATTTCCGAATGATGCTGGAGTTGCGTTCGTTACAGTGGTGTCATCAGAGAGATTTGATTGGTTTTCGCTGCTAAGATTCTCTTTCTGTCTCTCTCCTCTTTCTCTCTTGCACCACGTCACTTCATATCTTATTCTTTTCCTTACTTCCCTCTCATCTTCCTCTTCCTGTCTTTCTTTTACCATTCCTTTCTCTCTCTCTCGCACTCTTTCCCTTCCTCTCACTGTTTCCCTCACATTGTTTCTCTTTCTCCCTCTCTCATATTTTATCTCTCTTTCTTTCATTTCTCTCTCTCTCTCTCTCTCTTTCGCTATCACTATCTTCGTTTATGAGGGCCTTCCCAATGGGCAGTAGTTACGTTGTTCCCTTGTAATTAAGATAAACCGGTTCGATACTCGGTGGAGGCACATAGTTGTTCGGATTGCACTTAAACTGTAGGCACAGTCCCGATTAACCTACCTGTTAAACAAACATTTATAAAAACTCAAACTATTTTCCTTTATTTCCCTACATTTCTCTTTCTGTTTCTCACTTTACCACCCTCTACCTACTTCTCTCTCTCTCTCTCTCTCTCTCTCTCTCACTTCATTTTCTCAATTTCTATCTCTTTTTTTTTGTTCTCTTTCTCATCTCTCACTCTCTACTTCCATTTCTATGTCCCACTTTATTTTCCTTCTCTCTCTTTCTCTCTTGCCCTCTACATATCAGTTTCCCATTGCGAAAGTTCAGTTAAAATGTCACTTAATGTAAACTTCTCACGTTTCTAAAGAACGTCTAAGCATGATTCAAGCGCAATTTCTTGATTGATTTGGTTAAATTTACTTCACTTTTCTGCCACTTTTAGCTAATTTTGAAGATGAGGATGAGTGATGATATGATGAAATTGATGAAGGCACATTAACAAAGAACACCCATGCCCACGCCGAGATTCGAACCCGAGATATCTAGCGTCGTAGTGAGGTCGTCTCAAGCGTGATTTCTCCTGGTGAAAAATTCCTAGATGTGTGCCACTATAGCAGGAAGTGATACGACAACCATAGCTGTTGGCTTGGCGTATTCGTTTAGTGGACAATGCAAAGTGTATTTCCATGACAAATATAAAAGTTCGTAGGTTTCTTGAAATGTTTCTGAACTTCCTGGGAAGCCTTAACAGCCCATAACAAGTCCACAAACCACATATTAAGAATCCTGTAGTCAGCGACTCCTAGCAGCACGCAGAACGTACTAGAAAATATATTTTATAATCTTCTCAATTAACCCATCAAAACCATATGCTTTAGGGCAATATTCTGTGGATACGACCTGTCATGTTACTAATAAGCAAAATACATCAACAACGCTGGTTTCAGAATTAAGCAAATGAAAAAAAGGCAACAAGCATTTATCCTCTTTCAAACTATCACAAACAAAATCAATTAACAATTCACATCCATGTAGCCTGGATCAATAAACATGTGAGTGACTAAATGCCAAACTATTCTAGCACCACATGTAACAACGTATAATTAAACAATTTAGCCATTATCTTCCCTTTGTGACACACGTTAACCCCCCTTCCCTCACAGGGGAGCTCATATATCACCAAAACACAATTCGCTGTTCAGTGGAACAACCACCTATGTCCATGTATCATTCCGACGGAAGTAATAATATACTGCACGACCGTGATATGCTACTAACCAGAAACTGGCAAAAAGGAATTTCTCTAGTTGCCTATTCCTTAACAAGTCATTGGGTGGGCAAGGAAGGACTCTTGCCCACCTTGAAGTGCTATTAGCTCACGCGTCCACGAAAAATTTGAGAATCATATGTAGTAAGAATCACAAAGAGAAACATAGAAAAAAATCGAGATAGAAGTGGGAAGAAAGAAACAAAAATATAGGACAAATATAAGGAGAGAAAACGTGCGTGGTGTAAGAGACAAAACAAGAAAGGAAAGAGGGATAGAAATATGTAGTGAAAGAAAGAAATAAATAAACTGGAAAACAATAAGAATGAAAGCGTAGATAGAAAGAAAAAAGAAATAGCCATAGAAACAGAGGAAGAAATAAATAAAGGGTTTTAGAAACAGACGAAGGGAGATAAATATAGGATTGAAGAAAGAAAGAAAATGGGAAGAAAAAGAAAGACAGACACAGAGGAAGAAAAAAGAGAAAACAGAGTAAGATAAAAAGGGAGAAATAGAACTAAAGAAAATAAAGATGAAGAAAGCAAAATATGAGATTGGAGTAAAGAGAGAAACAAAGAAAAATATAGAAAGAAATAACGAGTAAAGAAGGATAAAAGGAAAAGAAGAAGAAAGAAAAGGGTGAGAGAAGAGATGAAGATAGATATAGGATAAAGACAGAGGAAAATAAAGATAAAATAAATTGAATAAAAAAGAAAGAGAAGAAAAATAGAAAGAAAATAAAGGGAGACAGGGAGATAAAATATTAGTAGCAATGACCACCGAATCATACCCACCTGAAAACACTCCACCAACCCAAACGATGTTCTTGGTTGATTAGTCAATATTTACTGATTCCTTGGATTGGTGAGTTAAACACTCAATCAGGAATACTATAACGCCTTAATTTAGTAATTCATAGGTCTCTCGCACGTGTAAGTAAATTTAAATAATATCTTCCATGTACACGTGAATATGCTTATCAAGATAAATCTAGTCGCATTAAAGACTGTATAGGGTAGGTCTTTCAGTTCAGTGTTATTTTTATCTTTGTGTGTCTCTGCATCCCTAGTTGTTAAGTGGAGCAGACAAACACAACAAAATCACCATTTTTGCCTTGACTAGTAGATATTACATCATCTATTTTTGACTTCTAGTTATTCTACTTCTATAGGGTCTACCAATTTATATGGATCTTTAAAATTAGATAGAATGAAAACCACAAGTGATAATGACTAACCAACTAACTCTCTAGCCTTCTTGAACCCGAAGGTTCATGGCTGCAGCAACACAGGCCATCCATCTGTCCCTATCCTGAGCAAGATCTATATACTCAAGTGATAATGACATATATATTTTTATTTTATTTTGAAGAGCAAACAATGGGATTATGTTTTGAACAATATGGAATGGATTCCGAATGTCCAATTTGCTAGCACGTCTGCACACACATTGAGCGATATAGCCTCAATGGCTCGTTCGATGTTCGGTTTCAGGTCACGAACTGTGCGTGGCTTAGTCTCATAGACCTTAGATTTGACATAACCCCATAGAAAATAATCCAGGGGGTTAGGTCACATGATCTTGGTGGCCAGTTAACATCACCCGTTCTGGACAGAACTCGTCCGGGAACCTTTTCCTGCAATAAAATCCATTGTTTGGCGAGCTGTGTGGCATCCTGTTGAAAAAACACATTGTTGATGTCAAGATTTGCTAGTTTAGGCCACAAAAACTGTACCACCATATTCCTGTATCGCTCCTCATTGACAGTCACGTGATTTCCATGTTGGTCCTTAAAAAAATAAGGCCCGATCACGCCATTGGCACAAAAACCACACCACACAGTCACTTTAATAGAATGAAGGGGTACGTCCAGAATTACTTAAGGATTCTCCTCTGCCCCAGTCCTACAGTTTTGTTTGTTCTGTCGGTCGATTATGTTGACCACAAATTCCTCTAAATTCACGACATAAATGTCTGTCGAACTGAACACGAATTTTGATAATAAATTCGATTCTATGAGTTGTTGCATTGTGTATCTCTCCATCATAATTTCCCACAGACTACTGCACACAGATGTCACAGTTCCATCTCGTCATTCCAGTCAGTGTTGCCACAACACTCTTTCAACGTTCTGACGTCCAAATTGGTAGACCCTTTAAAAACATATTTTTTAGTTTCTGAGATACAGAAATATCATATTCGATAAGCTAGTCTTTCTCGTATCCGATAAAGCAACTACAGCTAATATGGATGCAACAGATGCATAAGCGTCCTCTTCTCACCTTTTGCTACGTAGTAACCAAAAATAATGAAAATATTGTCTGTTACAACATAAGCAATCAGCACCTGGATAAATGCTTGTGCGAAATTTTAATATAAAAAAATATTTCTTTTGAAATGTACAAACACCAATTAATTTTCACTTTTACCATTTTAGAGATAAGCAAGCAATATTAACTAACCATAGTGCCTAGCTTTGCCTTTGCTGTAAGGAAAAGAAATGCGGTATTGATATTAGTTTTCATAATAGTATGGCAGTCCATTAATTGTTCATATTGTATAAGTATACATGTAGTATATAAGTAGTATGCTTTATTTTTCTTCTACATATTATTTCTTCGACTGCAAGTGATTTTCAGAAACTGCAATGTAAATTACTATTGCAATACTATTTAACAAGGGTACGTTATAAAATCGCACAGCAAGACCAAAACAAGTCCGTTCGATAAATAATATCCTATTCTATTCCATGCTGTTATTAAATTATTGTAAGTAGAATACAGAACCCCAGTGGTCCAGGCAATTGGGTGTAGGATTGTCACGCGAGAGGCACTGGTTGGATGATTTCAATTGATAATATTTCCAACAATATGCACACGTGAAGCTGTTCTGAGTTTCACCTAAGCTCTTAATAAATGGGTACGTGGAGGCAAGTCTGTAAGTTGCCTTGCGATGATGCTGATCACATAACCTATACAAATGGTCGAGATTGAGAATGTGTGGGACCTTACCTTCACATCCCCTACTTTGCAATGTCAACAATAAGAAGCTCAACATACCAAAGCAGCAAGTTACTAAGTATCCTCCACGTACCTGAAAATATGAAACGAGAAAAAATTAAAACTTCCATAATGAAAGATACCCATACACATAGTTAAATATGTAGCAAACATTTAGGAAATGTTATTAACAATGTTACAAACAGAAATCTTAAAGGTTATTTTTTATTTCCAATATTCGGCACTACGATACACATAACGCTGTTACAGAAGGAAAGACAACAAGTAGGAGCTGCTTATACTGCATAACCGCGATAAGCCCTATGGGTGATACAGAAACTGATATACACATAATCTGAAGAATAAAATAATTATAATTTCAATTATGCGATTAAGTACTCAAATGGTATGGACATGAACGTTGAATATCGCTCGTAGAGTCTTGAATGGATAAAATATCATATTTTTCTAAGTTTGTAAGGACTTGACGTCATACGAAAATTTCAGAATATGCCTACGAATTCGAGTAGCCAATTAGGGATCTTCATGAAGTTAAAGACGTACCTTAATTTCAACAACTTGTTACTATGTCTCAGATTTACGTGTAATAAGAAACTTCTTTAAGGACAGAAATGATTGGAAATGCATTGTTTTAATACTCGTAGAATAATCTTTTAAAATATAATACGTTTGATAGATAAATGAAGAAAATATTTTACCGAACTGGAAGTAGAACGTAGCATATCATAATGACTAAGTAATTGAGAAAAAAGTTATACAGTATTTGAAATTTGTATTTCTCCTAGATTTTTCATAACCAAAAAAAAATCATACGTCAGTGCTTATTTGTTAGCAATAAGTCACTATGATATAAATTGTTTCTCTGGATTTCTAGGTTTTAGGTGGTTGAGGTTGGGATCTAACACATCATCAAATAGCATAAACCCAAAAAAATAGCCTACATAAGAAATATTCAGAATAATTTATAATATAGCAAGAATTACACACAGCCACGGCAGTAGAAAATGTGATAACGTGAAAGAATGAGAGAGACACACAAACTATAGACAGTGATGAAGAAACGTGGAAGAACGAAAAATGAAAAGATATAAAGAACAGTGGAAAATAAGAAATATAATGGAAGAGTAGAAGCAAACGTGCAGAAAAAGAGAGACAGTTGAGACGAAAGAGGGAACAACGAGGAAGAACGAAAGCAATAGGTTGAAAAAGATACATAATAAGATACAAAAATCGACAGCAAATGACGGAAAAATGATAGAGATACGGAGGAAGAAAGAAAGATGAAAATAAAGAGATTAAATACAGAGGAAGAAAGAAAATTATGGGAGAATAGAAGGGAACAAGCAGAGGAAGAGAAGCAGTTGGAACAAAGAGAGAGAATGGAAGAAAGTACGATAGAGAGAGGAAGAAAGAAGAGGAGCAAGATGGATAGCTGGGAAGTAGACAGAGAAAGAGACGGAAGAAAGAGGCAACGTTTGGAATGAAGCAAGAGATAGAGAAGCGGGTAAGAAAGAAAGATGAAAGTGAAAGAGAACAGGCGTAGGAGGAAAAATGACAGAACGATAGAAAAGAAATGAGCAAAATTGAAGGAAGAAAAAAAGAGAGAAACAAAGGAGTAAAGGGATCGAGAAAGATAGAAAGAAAAAGAGGAAGAGAGAGGAAGACAGAAAAGAGGGAAGCAGATAAGAGAAGGGAAAGAAAGAGAACGAGAGACAAAAGAATGCAGAGAGGATGAAAGAATGAGCCATCCTAACCATCCAAACAGAGCCCACCTCAAAATGTTTCGTTCACCTTAATTCCACACGAACGAATTTCGCTGGCATTACCACTAATTACAGTGGCGGTGTGGACATACCGCCAAATGACAGTCCAACCCTTCCCAATTCGTACACGTAGTAACAGCGTCTGTCTCCAACGTCGCGACCACCGTCCTCAAAGATTTACTTCCCAGGCGAGGCCTCGCGTGTTACAGAGTATCGCGAGGCAGGATCTCCGCTGCATAAAAATCCCCCTCCCCCTCCCCTGCTAAACCCACACGCTTCCACCAAACGTTATCATCTTAAACAAGTCCTTTACATGTCAAGTGCCTGATTCCCGGCTCCCTTTTACGTTGACGGAGGGATAATATGTGCGCTTCTTTCTTCTCGGATTGGAGGCAGACTTATTGTTCCTGCCCCGCCGAGAAGAGGTTTAAAGGGAATGTGGTTGAAATCGGAACATTCTGGTTTAACCGTGGTATTCCAACCGTCTTCGCACCATCACATTTACATATTCTTCTTTCATTTCCACATTCTGTATCATGTGCTGCTTACCTCTTTACTTTAGGCAATTTATATGCGGTTTCAGATATAAACAGGGCGATCATAAAAAACTGCACTTGTATATGTTTCTGAAGAATGAATCTTACATCGGGTTTCATTCATTTTTGTAGTTGATTTTATCCAGTCGTAGAATTTCTATACTGCTGTTAAAGGTTCTCGCCAATACAATCGCTGTGACTGCTACTCCCATACCCTCACCCCCCCCAAAAAACAATATTTCAATTCGGTCCTCGCACTTGTTCTAAATGTTGCAAATGTTTGTGTTATTGCAGGTTTCTCTGTAAAGGACGCTTGGAAACTGTAATGATGATACTTTAGCAGAATTGGTAACTACACAACCTAGGAAGTCTATGTTTCAAATCGGCTACGAAAAGACAAAGCTAAATTGAAACTCGTACGTAAAGAGTTCAAGATAAAAGTAATACATGGCGTTTGCAACGTGCCACCACAATCGTAACTCAAGGGTATGGAGTCACGAATTGGCAACACTGCTCCTTGCTCAGGCTAGTCAGTTGGAGCTACCAGTTGTCACCCAGGGATCGGGATTAAGGCGATCCCCAATCTACCAGGAAGGAAACCACAGAGTTGCAACAGGTCACCGCAAATAAAATCAAATATGTTATAATAAAAATGTCCATAAACTTTAATTAACATTCGCGCGCCTACATGCTTCTTCGCACAAGCCAAAAATATAATGTGTTGGGTCCTGTTCGCTTGTAGGCAGTGATGAGTAACTTATTTATCACGACAGAATCCGCGCACGGCTTTCACCGTTAACAGCAAGACCTCACCTGCTACCTCAGGCGCGAGGCACAGCTTAACAGATTCTTTCTTTTACAATCCTACAAACTCATAACATAAAAATAACACAATAAAAACTTATAATTTATATGACAGATCAATGCTAATTAGCTATAGTAAGCTTTGGTTATGGTTGGCAACAATTAAGAATGCCAACGTGGAACTTTTGACGTCACCATATACACGTAGCGTCATTCCCCACTCCTAGCATAAACAGCCAATAGGATAACGTTGTATTATTGAAAGCGAGAGAGAATTGCTTTTCTATAATGTTATAATATTACACTTTGTAGGAATACAGAAACTGATTTTATAAATAATTCATATTTGCCCTTGCACATACAATTATTAAATGAAGGTTTGTTTAGTCTACGGATTTTTAACGAAGACTAAATTACTTGGATCTTGTCTATTGTTGAGAAATATCGATATTAGGTAGAAATGTATTTTACATGTGCTTAAACGACAACATTTTCGTGAAAGATAGAAATAATCCTTAGCATCTTGTATCTGAGAAATAATGAAAACTTTGCATAAACTAGGAAGAATAATTATTAGCCTATAAAATATGAACTAATGTTGCAAGAATACCTGAATAATATAATAAGATAAATCATAAATATATACACGCATTATGAAAACAATTAAGTATAAATAATTTAATTCAAGTTATTAACTTGAAAGCATAAATTACATAATATGGTTGAAATTTGCCTAACAAGACGGTCGTTACACGTTCTTATAAAGGTACATTTTCTTAGAAGTGTCACCTGACAGCACATTCTACCGAATGGCCTTGATGGGCCTCCTATTCTTTCAATCGCTATGTTTTCTCACCTGCGTCCCTTTCGTCAAACAAAACGACAAGTTGTCAAGTCGAGACCCACCTCTTCAGAGCAGTTAGACGACGATTTGCTCGAGACCGAAATAAGTTTGGTTGGCTAAAGTCATGGCAAAGTAATATTTCAGTCACATTGAAGAGCAGCAGGTAATTGAACAGGCATTTACGTATCCTGCACTCCAGCATGCTTAGAATACAATAAGCCATTAGAAAAAAAAAAGGATTTTGGTGGACATTGGAATAGTATTAAATAAGTCTGGCAAATTTTAAACAATACAAATTTTAGTGTTATGTTTAGTCATTTAGTTCAATTACTGTGAATAATTTACTATTAAAGACACTTTTCAAAGAAAATTCAAGTTTTGTCGCGATCGTTACAGAAATTTACTTGCGTGTTCTAACATCATGGTATTTCTTTCCATAAAAAAATAAGGAGTTATTTATTTCATTGAACGTACTTGTATTTCGTTATTGGATAACTTAACCCATCTCAGCGTAACTGCAAGTTTCTCAAACCGAGTTCTTAGTTACGGACTCTGAATATTATCCTGAATTAAGTGCATTGTAAATACAGCTGCTCACAATTTTCAATCACTTTGTGTCCGTATCAGCAATAGAAGATTCGTGTATCTACTAAACCATCATTTAAGGGCTCCAAACGCTTTCGTTTCTGTCTGTAATTGAATACAACATTAGAAGAAGGGGAAATTGCACTCTATAAAAACCAATTAATAGTGGAACATTTGACACGTCATATGGATATACTGCAACTAACGTCACACTGTTTCCCCTTGGTAAACGTGTCTCCCTTTTCGCACAACGCGCTAACAACCTTGCTTTCTGACGTCACCGCGGAATACTTACATTGTTAGGCTAAATGCGTAAGTTGTTAGGTTAGACTTGTAAGGTTTAATTCTCAGCATAAATAATACATTTGCAGAGTATTTATGCTAAGAAAACCAAACCTAGCAGACCTGACCTAACAACGTCTGACGTCAGAGCACGAAGTTGGTAGCGCGTTGTGCGATAAAGAAGAACCTTGGTAAACTGTCCGTGGAAAGTGATGTGGCCGCAAAATAAATTTGTTACTATTAAGCTAGCTTGAAGACAAATACTGAACAATTAAATTGATCGTGACTTCCATAAGTAATAAACTGTTGCCGATACTACTTTTCTTTCACAATTTGAAAATATTTACAACTGTGTCACTAAAGATATAAGAGCACTTGCAGATGCTAGCGTTACGTAGTAAGGTACCCAGAATTTTCTTGACGTGGGTGAGAAAACGACGACAATTGATTTGTCTAATTAGAGCTATTTTTTTCTCATGACTACACGAAGGCTACGTTTCTTTTCCAGATTTTTTAAAAAAGTGAAACAACACGGACCACCGTATATCTGCTCCGCATCCTTTCCATACTATGTTCAGGATCATTAGAAAAAAATATTTGTGTATAGACTTCCAAGGAAAGTAAAGAACAACATATGTGTAAAGGTGTCGGTCATATTTGATATTTCAATATATTTTATTCAACTGCAATGTTATTACAGAATGATCTTTAAATCTACTTTTCGTTTCCTACTCCAAGCACTACTTGAATCTACAATAATATGTAATTATTAGTGGTAGCGTCGTCGCCTCGTAATCAAGGGGTCCCGGGTTCGATACCCGGTGCAGGCAAATAGTTGTTCGGATCCCACGTAGGTCCAGTCCCTATTAGCCTTACTGTACCTAAAGTGGACTTAAAACACCAAATCAATCAATCAATTTTCCATAATTATTATTTACAATAAGCACATATTTCCGAGTAATAAAGATGAAACGTGCATCACATAGTAGTAAATATTATGAGAAATCATTAAAGTACTAAAAACAGTAGACACAAGAATCGAAAAGCAAACCATCTGATAGTCCAGACAATAAAAAAAGAAATTTACACCTACTCTCATGACGTGATATGTCAATCCAAATACTTCTTACGTCAGTTAGTAAGGACAAGATTCGTTGAGAAAGTTTGTTCCAATTCAGATCCTCTGTCTCTCTTAAGTTGTGATCCCGGAAAAGTTTTAACGCTCGTAAACAACTCCTCTCTCTCTGGTTCTTGTTGTAACAGCCCAAACACATGCTACGCAATCTCAGCAAAAAAAAAAAAAAATCACGCTGATCGGATACATGTAGCAAGAAGAGCTGCAAAGCAATTTCATCCTAAGTCTTATACAACCCAACTAACAATACTGGTTAGTGGGTTCCATAACATCCAGGCTGACACTAAACATTTTGCACATTCTCCAGTGAAATTTTCTTTTGTTCATGATATGCACAGATAGGCTAATTGGAACTGTACCTACAGTTTCAAGTGTGCATCCCGGGTGTAGAACCCGAACTGTGTTTAGCTCATAGACCACACTATTCCTCCTGTGAACTTAAATATTTCTATCGTATTCATCTCTCCAGTACAAATCTGTAATGGTATTTGTTGGAAATTTCATATGCAGTGAATTAATATTGGCATTTGTCTTATATGACGTTACTTATCTAAATATTTTTGCTACAGGTCAGATAAATGATGACTGATAATTAGATGAAAATTGATAGAGACTCTCACATCCATGCCCTGACCAGTATTCGAACCTGAAACTTCTGTAGCAAGATCGTGTGTGGAATGCCTGGACACTGAGGCAGCTAGTGGAGTAACATAGGAATAATAACAGCAATGAATAGATTAAGAAAACAAGATGTTCCAAATTATCTCAGAGCAAAGATAACTTGTACAAATTGATTCTGCAAAGTATGAGCACAAGCGAGAGTTATATTCTGATACATGATGGAATAGTGAAAACTACAATTGAATAAAATATACCTGAGAAATTTGAGTTAGCAAGATTTTCTGGGGAGGAACCCAACCTTCGATATATGGGGAGTCAGGAATTAAAGATATAGAAGGAGAGAGAGAAACAAGTACGGATATATATATAGAAATGCGTGGTAAGAAGAGAAAAAAGAGAAATATAGAAATATAAAATCAAAGAGGGATGGAGGCAAAAAATAGATAGATAGAGAGAGAGATACAGAGAGACAAAGAGTGAGTGTGTGTGTGTGTGTGTGACAGAGAGAGAGATAGAGAGAGAGAAGGAATATGGAAATAGGAAAATGAATGTGGGCGTAGTACATTATGGCACGTAAGTTGTATCTCATGTACGTACAAGAGGAAAATTAGCCACTGACGAGTCACCGGCAGGAATCGAACCCCAGAATCTTCTAAGAATTAACAAGCACGGTAACACCAATACACATTCACACTTTGTGCAGTAATTTGATTTTATGTTTGTTATTTAGCGTCGCTATTGTGCCACGGTTGGCTACTCACGACGATGCGGATGACAGATGGGATGAACATCATGAACACACATAGGATACCCACTTCCAAGCTTGTATTCGAACCCGGGCCCCTGGCGTCGTAGGGCACTCTGCTAACCACTCCAGCGCGCAGTAAGTAATCGATAACATAATTCTCAGTCTTGAACTATACGCAATGCGATTCACTGGAAGAACAAAGTGAATAAAGAAGGAAATAATGAAGCAAGATTTGAAAACGGGAGAAGAATGATGAAGAGTTTTCGCTCACTAGAAGATGAAGATATGACACGCAATTATTTATGAGAAGAATTATCACAGCCAGCGTCAGCTCCTTTTTTGTGGAAATTTAAGTCATCTCTGCCCCGACATTTTGTAATACTAAGACATTCCACAGAGATTTTTCAAGCTACAGCAGCGCCACGGGCTTGGAGGCGGTAAGAAAAATAAACCGAGGTCAAGGATAGAGGTGAAAGCTTCCGTTTATTCTGTCTCTATTAAATATGTACAGTTGGAGAGAGAAAATGATGGCGTCGTTTGGAATTTGGAATTTTTTATGCAGAGGAGGAATATTGTAATAGCTGAGGTACCAGTGTAGTGTTGATATCTATTTTAAAGGGGAGTACAACTGACAAATTCAATATATAAGCGCACACACACACACACATACGAGACCCAACTCAAAAGAAAGGACCGATTGATTATATAAAACAATAAAAGAGGGGTGGCAACACTGTATTAGTGCTTACACACACGTACATATCCACTTCATTTTTCAACATAGTCACCATTATATTAAAGCACTTTTGGTACCGTTGAATGGACTTTTTATACCCTCTGCATAGAAGTTCAGCCAATCCAACACTGCCGTTTCTCACTATATCAATTTCTTTAAATCGTTGAGACGAAAGCCACTTTTTAAGGTTTACGAAGACGTGATAGTGAGTTGGAAAAAAGTCCTGACTATTCTAGGAGTGATCAAAAATTTCCCTTCGCAACCTCTGAATCGTCTACAGAGTGAGAGTGTGTTTTAGAGTTGTCATGGATAAGGACAGTTCCTGAGAGCAGAATTTCACGTCGTTGTCGTATTTTTCCTTCACTCATTACACTCGGACCATACACTTCACACAATTCTGTTGACCTTCGACAGTATTATCACCTTTCGCGTTAAGAAATCGAATCACAGACCGTACTTCCAAACTGGCGGGATTGCGTAAACGAAAAACAATTTTATTACTCTACGACTCACAGGATAACGAACAATTTACTAGCAAAAATATAACTCCTGAGTAGTTAAATGTAGTATATATAGTAGTTGATGATATTACGCAAGCGTGATCCGATCATTGTTGCCAGTCACATTTTATAAATAATCGACCCTTTTTTTAATGTGCCTAGTGTGTATAATATATATATATATATATATATATATATATATATATATGTATATATATATATATATATGTGTGTGTGTGTGTTTTGTGTGTGTGTGTGTGTGTAAATATACCCCCAATAACTTACCGTATCATGAAGGAACAAAATATGGGATGTGGAACATGTGGGATATTGTTGTAGAAGTCATGTGGTCATCACCACGCTCCGACCGCCTCAACCGTCAGGGCTTCCATACGATGCCCATGTACTACAGGATGGGTGAAATCTAGAGTAACTTTATGCAGGTACAGAACGTTGGCTACCTGGGATGAACCACTCCTAGAATCGAGGCTGGGTTTCCCACATGGAAACCGATACTTTGTATATAATAAACTGTCGTGACTTTTGAAACATTCTGTATGTAATTGTAATGATATCGTATACACACACACACACACACACATTTCGCGATTTTATATTCTCATTATACACACACACATAAATATATATGCACATATATATTTGTGTATATTTCAGCAATGACTTTTGCCGAGATATTCTTAAATCTAATGATTATTATATGAGGCAGTATCTTGTGCAATGCGAGAAATATATCAAGTAACGCTAAATAATATTAGCGGAATTTACGAGAGATCAGTGCAATCCCTGTAGAGGTTGGTAATTCGATATCAACATTTCTGGATATGTGCTTACCGTCATTTTTATATCGTTTTTCTATTATTCTACGTTTAATGGCTCACATGAGTTCTCACAATGATTTCATGACATAGGAAAAGGAATAATGTGAACATTACTTCCTTCGATTCGAACGTAGGATCCTCATTAGATAGGCAACAACTTCTTTGCCACGAAGGTCGTCTGAAACTCTGTTCAATGTATTTATACATATTTATTTATTTATTTATTTATTCATTCATTTTTGCTCGACATACAATTCCGAATAGCAGCTTTTTAACATTAATGCTTGTGCCAGATCTTAGATATTTAAAACATATTTAATAGCCTTTTCACACAATATTTATAAACATTTCATGGAGTGAATATGTCATCAGTATATGTACTTCTGTCATTATATATTGGCTGAAGATTTCATGATGTTTGCAGCACTAGATGTTAGCTGCACTAGAGCTATTTTCCAGTCTTACGGCGTGCGCCCTACATGCTGGCAAGATAAGTGGAGAACGGGGAAGTGACCAATCCAGCGCGATAAGAAACGCAGCAGCATGTACACGAGTTGTGGGCAAAACTTCCCCCGCTCGACGTCGTAACTCCCGGCGCCACAGGTGTTGTCTGGTTTGTCTGCTGCGTATTCCCCGCTCCCCACTTCCCTTGCCAGCATATAGGCCGCCCGCCGTAACAGTAGAAAAGTCCTTGATACGTTCATATCCTGTATTATTATACTATTAAATGTATTATTATATTTATTAATAACTTAATAATACTCAGCGGTGAACGATGAGATTCGGTGAAGTACACAGACTCCCCTCAGGTTGTTAGGCAAAGACAATATTCACAGCACAGAGAAATAAAACCACATTGTGCAGTAGATAAACTGAAAGGTTTTATTCTTTATTTATTGCAATTATAATGCAAATATACTTGAGACGAAAGCAAGGATTTCGCTTTGTCGATGAATTGACTCAACTAAAACGCATAAACTCAATGCGTGGCTATCGGCAAGCCTATGATCACATAGACCTAGCTTGCGCCCCGAACTACCACACCAAGAGATATGCAATAATAACTGAGCCAATATTTGCTCTTTAGCCTTTTATTTCCAAATTAATCCTTAGGCTAGCTTTATTATTTAACGTAGAATGGTTGCAGTATTGTGCATAGCATCCACAGTGCACTCTCGCAAACGTGAAGACACATTAAACTCCTCATACTAGAGCATAAAATACAATAAACATTATACAAAAGTTATACATTACAAACAAGGTGCATTATTACATATAATAACACAACATTTACGTGTTCTTTCCTAAAAATATAATATATCAGTGACATATTTTTAAGTTGTGACGTCACATAAAAATATGGATCATATCAACCTATAGAATAATTGGGTTAATATTTTAAAACGCTAATACCTCATGACCTTTAAGTAGTACGGCATACAATCCTATGTAAATAAAATGGTAATTAACGGGCCTTCCCCCCTATATAACTTAGTTTTTTGTACTTTTAAGTTTTACATATTGTTGCAAGATTAACAAAACACATGTAACAATTCCCAGTTATTATACATATACCCACTGATCATTCTCAGACTACAAGAGATATACCTAGACCTATTAACGATAAAATACTACATTGAGACGATCTTTCAAAACTTGCAAACAGATTTTTGCTAATGTTAAGAGTTGGAAAATTTAATCCTATACTGTATGACGTCGCATAGTGATAAAATAAGTTGTAATAGCTCACAGTAACAATTTAATATTCCCCATTTTTTAGTTGGGCCCGTTGTTAGTGGTAATTTAAAGCTGCATTAAAGGTTCAGAACTATTATACCGGGTGTCCGAGAAGTGTTTGTATGAAAACAAAAATTAACTGTATCCGCTATATGCAACATAGACATGAAAAAATAGTACCAAAATGTTCGGAAACTATTCAAGTTTTTTTTGTTTCAGATTTCTGTACCGTTGCAGTAGTGTAGCAGTGCCAGTGTCCAGCAAACCGGAAATGTACACAAATCAGAAAAAGGCTGAGTGTGTCCTGTGGTTTCACGAGAGCAGGTCACAAAAAACAGTGCAGAGACAGTTTCAAACATCGTACGTATCTGGGGTAAAGAGCCCCCTCATGAGGTGAGGAAGTCGACCATGGGCAACCCGAAGGTGAACGTTTGGTGCGCGCTGCTGCATGACAGAATAATCGAACCATTCTTTTTCTGTGAGGACACCGTAACATCTGGAGTGTATCTCGACATGTTGCAATTGTTTGCTGTTCCTCAATTGCTAGAATACCACCCAGATGTTATCTTTCAACAAGACGGTGCACCGCCACATTGGAGTCTGGAGGTTCGTTCCTACCTTGAACAGACATTTCCTGGAAAATGGATTGGTCGAGATGGACCGACGGCGTGGCCTGAACGATCTCCAGACATAACCCCTTTAGATTTTTCTATGGAGTTATGTGAAAGACAATGTCTACAGAACTCCTGCATCCGATCTTGCAACTCTGCAACAACGGATAACCCAAGTCATCACATCAATCCCTCCTTTGATGT
Source organism: Lepisma saccharinum (assembly GCF_977018435.1). NCBI lineage: Eukaryota > Metazoa > Arthropoda > Insecta > Zygentoma > Lepismatidae > Lepisma > Lepisma saccharinum. The sequence continues at coordinate 44,202,030 of NC_139233.1, read as the reverse complement.
TGGCTAATGCATGGCGAAAAGTTGAATTTCGACTAGATGTACTCCGTGCTACCAAGGGTGCTCACGTGGAAATTTATTGATTTCTTTCCCATTGCCAATAAAACTTGAATAGTTTCCGAACATTTTGGTACCATTTTTTCATGTCTATGTTGCATATAGAGGATGCAGTTAATTTTTGTTTTCATACAAAGACTTCTCGGAAACCCGATATATTATATTCATACAACACATTGTTGATTCCGTTTATCTACCAACACTACACTGGAAAATTTAACTTCTGTTTAGTATACACAAGCGATTTTTAATATATTGAAAGTCAGTGACAAATTGGCTTTGAATGTTAACAAATAGAGAGGAGATTTTAAAGGGAGGTCCTTGTTTTATTTTACAACACGGATCATTGAATAAATTACAACAGTGTTGATAATTATCTTCCACCAACAAGATTACAAAGTTCGGACTTTCCTTTTTTCCCATTTCTCAGACCAGATTACTTTCTTTAAAACGTTTTCCTTTCTGGTCCCTTTATTGACTAGTTTTTCAGCCTACATTCCTTTCCCCCCTTTTTTTTTTTAAAAAAAAACATCTTCCTTGGTCCCTTTATTGACAAGATATCAAATATTTTGTACGACTGTTTTTCCCTGAAGAAAACATTCAAAACTTGTCTATTTGGTGCAGTTTAGAGGAAAGAAATAACAAGCGACTTATAGCGTACCTTTTATCCATGATAGTCCATGGGCCAGACCAGATATCGGTACCACCCAAAGTGGCAAATCTTCAATGGTATTGAAATATCTGTTGCACCAATATAAGTAAAATAATATGTGATAACCTTTACAAATTAGTAGCTTTTTCATTTTTCTCAGAGGTAACATGTCTTCTCATTAGTTGGATCTGTTACGCATCAATTGTGATTATTCAAGTTTACAACTTACACGAAAGTACCATATTCTGTGGAATATTTCACGATGTTTATATAACTATTTAACCGAATTTTATGCACATAATATTAGTAATAGTATTAATTTTATAATGAAAACCATAAACAGCGTTTTTGAACTTTTCCTCATCTAAACGTTTTGTTAATATTTGCCTTAGTTCATCATGAAACCTCAACAAATTAAACTTGATAAAAACGTGATAAATAGAACAATGTGTATTTGTTCTTGATATGACATCTGTGACAGAAGTTGGCCGGGGAAAGTAATCTTCCATCAAATAGTCCCGTGTGGAGCGCATCAAGCATTGTTGTGATGATGGTACAGATAAACTGGTTTCGACATAGGTTACTGACTCGTGTAGAACTTTGCTGAGGTCAGTTGAAATTCGGAAACACACACTACTTTTGGAACTTGTAAACGACATCCATGACGAACAGATTCCGGCAGTCAAGTATCACAGAAAGTGTCGCAATATTTCTACCACGAAGAAACGTCTCCTGTCTAGCCTTGAAAAAGGATCAGAAAAATCAGCTTGACAGTGTATAAGTGGCTCTAGGACTTATGCTTCAGAGTACATATTTTGTCAGAAAGGACGGAAGTACGTCAAGGAACATTAAATGCAGTGTCTTAAAGTGCGAGCATAGAAGATAGAAAGTGTAGTTTATTGTAGGATTAGGAATTCGTCATCCTTCTGGATGCCGTATTTGGATGTGGTGGAGATATTGATAGACCCGATCCTAGCATCTGGATAGGATGCTACATTTATTAATCCTCTGAGCAATAATACCATTTTGCTTTGAATATGACAGACCGAATTATGTGCGCAAGTTTCCTTTACTTTGCACATTTATGTCAGCAAACCATTACATATCAACACATACACTCTACATTCACGAGAGGAGGCCTTTTCAGTTCGACTCAGCTCTACCAACACTTTTGTCCAAACAAATATTTACGATACAGGTCATTGTTCTCCCGTTTTAGCGTTATTGGGCAGACGTTATATTCTACAAGTGTAACATTACACTGAAATGACATTGAAGTACTTACCTGCTAATTACTCAGTCCCTGCCAGCCGCTTGTTACTTCCTTCATGCTAATACACAACCTTCCGCACTGCTGCTTGCTAACGTCTAGAAGCTACCATCCCACAATGTTGCCAACTTTGGAAATTGGCACTGCGTACTTTTTCAAGACCGCGTGCTCTTATAAGAACCTACCCCGCATGAGAAGTTTCTCATCGCTTAATGAGAATGAAGATTTCCTGTCAGTTACATATCCGAAGGTCAATTAATTGTACTATGAAGAAAGGAATTAAAGTAATATTGTTTCGCGATATATAGAAGAAAAACGCACATAAATATAGGGGTTAGAATACAATTGCTCTACCTGTAGATACCAACCTTGGAGAAACAATTAAACATTGTTCGGAACGTGCTCTGTATACTCTAAAGAAAGGGAAATCGCAGCACTCTTGTTACACCCGTCAACGTTCATCTCCCCTTCTTTTCCTTCGACCGCTTGGCTAGTCATTGCGTTTTTTTTCTTTAAATCATTTCTGTCCTTCCGCTTTTTCGCTATTTGCGTATTCAGGTCTCAAAGAGCAGACCCGAAGAGAGTAAGGGAATTCAAAATGAAACGTGTTGTGCAGGTTGCCGGGGGAACCTACCTCCAGGATGGAAACATGACAAACGAATTTTGACGTTGAAAGATTTGCCGGCTCCCCGGTCGTAGACAAGGATGCGAGGGGAGGAAATAGGACTGCGTACGTGTGTGTGTGTGTCTGTTAGAGAGAGAGAGAGAGAAGGAAAGATTTGTAGAAAGGAGACAAAAAAAGAGACGATGCGAAACGGCAGGAGAGAGGGGAGGAATATTTTTTAACGTAGGTTCATAATTCTAAAAATAAATAAAGGTGCCCGTCTAGAAAAAAAATGCCTATCACTGTGTGTGGGTGAGGGTGAGAACTTGTTCCTTCTCGGCATACAGATGTACCATAATGAGATAACTGTGAGAGCTGAATGATCTGTTGCGAAAAGAGCCTTGCATTCAAGATTATGTCTCCTGAGAGATTATCCGCTCATACAGAGTGTTCACTGAACAATGAGATACGATACAGTAATATCTGAACTACTAAAATTTGAAATAAATAGGTATTGCTATTTTTCAACAATTTCCAGTAATTGAATATTGTTACAGGAGATACGTTCTTAATAAGTTTCGTCAGCCTCTTTTGGGGAATGTTCTCGAATGAGCTGTCAAAACACAATTTTGAAGACTAGAAAGATATCCGTTCATTCATCCGCTATTTATTTATTTATTTACGAGTTAGCATACATAACGAAGTTATGTCTCTAATGCCTTGTCTTCCACTTAACCATTAACTACAGTATTCATTGTATATTCTAAAGCAATAAATTTTACAGATGAAAACAAACAATAAAAACGAATCCGCAGACACATACATTTGTGCTGCCACCTGGAATGCATTTGAGGAACTAACTGGCACACCGTTGGACACACTGTTTTTAACGAATTTACGGTATGTGAGTAATTTCTCTCAATAAGCTGAAAATTTTACCAGAGCATTATCTCATGATTTTCTAATGTTTTTGTTTCAGGTGAAAACATTACTGAACCTGAAAATTCCCTAGTGTGACTTTGCTTACCAGGTGCAAGGTGTATAGCCTTAGTTCCACAAAACCGAAAATCTGTCAACACATACAGGCCCGTACCCAGAATTGTCTTGAGAGGGTAAGCCAGAAATTAATATACCGGATGTCCATAAAATTCCTTTACAACTTCAAAAATTCACTACAAATGCAAATGATGAGATATTTGAGTGATTTTTTTAATTGTACACGTTTACTATTAAAGTTTGTACTAATAGTCAATTTGTGTATTTCAGGTAACATTGTGAAGAAAGAGAGGTCCTCGAAAGAAAAATGGCTACTCCGCAAGAAAAGGCACAATATGTGGCGTGGTTCATTGACACAAAATGTGATACTCAGACTCAGCGAAACTTCAGGACTAGGTATGGGAAACAACCACCAGCACGTCCATCAATTCGTGAATGACACAGGAAATTCATGGAGACCGGTACAATTTTGGATAAAGCAAGAAGTGGAAGGAAACGAGTATCAGAGGAAGACATCGAACGTGTAAGACAAGCCTTTGTTAATTCTCCAAAGAAATCCATTCGCACTGCTGCCAGACAGTTACAGCTACCACGATCAACAGTGCACAAGGGCCTACACCACAACCTGCTATTGTATGCGTATAAAATGCAACTCTTGCATGCCATCGAGCCCAATGATAAACCGAAACGCAAAATGTTTGCAGTGGACATGCTTCATCGAATATCGGAGGATGCAATGTTCCTCAACCGAGTGTGTTTTACTGTTGAGGCAACATTTCATGTTTCCGGTAAACTGAACACGTACAATGCGAGAATTTGGGGCTCAGAAAACCCCCATGCGACATTGGACCTCAAACGAGACAGTCCAAAGGTGAATGTTTGGGGTGGACTGATGTTCGATCGAATCATTGGTCCAATTTTCTTTGCGGAGCAAACAACTACTGCAAATGTTTACCTTGACCTTTTGACTGAATATGTGACACCACAACTGGCTGACCTTCAACCAACCGTCCTTTACCAACAGGATGGTGCACTACCACATTGGGAATTAAATGTCCGTGAATTCCTGGACCAAACATTTCCCGGTAGGTGTGATTGGACGGGATGGCTCTATTCCCTGGCCACCTCGTTCACCAGACATAATGCCCCTATAATTCGGAACAAAGGTATGGAGCATTACTGACCTCAAGCAAAGGATCACCAATGCCACAGCCACCATTGATGAGGCTATGCTAGAGCGGACATGGCGCGAAATCGATTTTCGCCTTGACGTCCTTCGTGCAAACAATGGTGCCCACATAGAGGTTTATTAAGTTATGAAAAAAACTTCAACATATACTGCTACTATGTGACAAATTTAATTTAATTATCTCTTTCATATGTGTTTGGAATAAAAGCTTCAAGTTGTAAAGAGACTTTATGGACACCCTATATGTATGTGTATATATATATATATATATATATATATATATATATATATATATATATATATTTGTTTCGTATTAATATTGATCAATTAAAATGTCATACTTTTACACTTCAATTCATGCTTTCCTTTTATTTTGTATATGTTGCTGTCATGGTGTAGATCTCTTAATGGTCTCTCGGAAAGAGACATATCTTTATCAGAGCTGCAGCTAGAGATTTCAGCGCCCAAAACGAGAATACATTCTCTCATCCCCTTCACCAAATTTTCACTCTTTGCCCAAATATAGCTGACATATTAGACATTAAAGAAATATTATGTACCTACTCTTTTCCGTTGAATCCAACGAAATAAAAACTTAGCATTCAAGAAATGTGGCTAATAAAAGAGAAGTCTCGGTTGTGCATCCCACCTCATTTTCATTCAAGCGGTGTGTGTTATTGTTCACATCTGAAAATTCGATTGCAAATTTAAGATCTGATGTACTAATACTATGAATAATGTTTTACGTATCTAGGTGGAGTGACAAAACATACGAGACATTAGAAAGACATTAGTTTCGGATGTAAATTCTATATTTTATTTATATATTTGTATACTTTGTGGTAGCTGATGAAAGGAAGTGGGAAATTAACAACAAATAACAGGTCTGTCTAATTTCTGTGTTCCAGGGAGAGTTGTGTTCAATTTCCATACACATGTACGAGGGGTGACTGAAAAGTTCTCGGCCTACCCATGATGCATTTATCGTAGCTGAATGTAACTTTAGCTAATCATAATATCTGCCTTTGCAAAGCCCAATACCAAATTTCATACTACTATCTTCTTTTGTTTTTCATATTTTGATGTTTGAAGTGAAGACGGTGAGCATTTTCTGAAAAATGGATAAAGTGAGCATTCGTGCGGTTATACAATACCTCCTGAAAAAAGGCATGAGTGGACAGGACATCCACAAGGACATTATGGAAACATTGGGGGAGGATGCCCCATCGTATTCTACTGTGAAAAAGTGGGTGGCGGAATTCATGAAGGGGAGCACCTCTGTCCAAGATGCACCTCGCAGTGGAAGGCCGGCAACGGCCTGTACTGAAGAAAACATTACAGCAATACAGGATCTTGTTATGGCAGACCGGCGAGTGTCAGAACGTTACATCGCAGAGAAAGTGGGGATGTTCCAGGAACGCGTTGGACACATACTAACAGTTGTACTGGACATGCACAAGGTGTCATGTCGATGGGTCCCGAAAATGTTGAGTGCTGAGAACAAACATCAGAGACACCTCTTGTCTGCAGCAAATTTGACCCTCCTTCAGGCTGATCCTGAGACATTTCTCCAACGTTTTGTAACCATGGACAAAGCATGGGTCCACCACTTTCAGCCAGAGACCAAAGTGCATCCAAAACAGTGGAAACACCCCTCCTCCCCCACACCCAAAAAGTTCAAGTCAGTGAAATCAGCTCGCAATGTGATGGTATCTGATTTTTTGGGGTGCGAGGGGTGTCATCCTGGCTGAGTATCTAAAAAAAGGTGAAACGGTGAACGGTGCATATTATGCTGCTCAACTGAAACGTTTGAGGGAGGCCATCAAGGTGAAACGTCGTGGAATGTTGAAGAAGCGCGTCCTTTTCCACCACGACAATGCACCCGCGCACACGTCCACCATTGCAATGTCCGCCATCGAGTCCTGCGGCTTCGAACTGCTTCGACACCCTACCTATTCGCCAGACTTGGCTCCCTCAGACTTTCATCTGTTCCCTAAACTCAAGCAACACCTCGGTGGAATCTATTTTCCATCAGATGCCATTTTTGTTGCTGTCCATGGAAACGGACGTTGCTAGGGAACTTAATGGAGTTCATTTTCACGCCAAAAACTACGGTAATTGAGTTGTACTAGACTTTTCGTATTTTAAAATATGAGCGTCAGAATTTTACAGAGGCAAGGTAGGAAAGAATTTGAGGGGAATGATCGAAAACAATTAAGCCTCAATTACGTTTAAAAATGTGAAAATGACAAGAAGAGGTAAATATTATTGCTTTTCCAATTTAGTGTCGCTGTTGAATTCTTTTACGCAAAACATCTAACTAACTATCTTGAAACGGATTTTTCTTACCCAGTTTATTATTTGAAACTAGACAATAATGTTTTGACTATTTGTACCATATTAGAGCCCGTACACACATGACGTTACGTTCAAAACTTTTCAAGTAAGCGAACCAGCTCGGCGAGTAAGCCAGTCTATGACTATAAAGCTACGTTTTAACCCCATGCTGTTACCAGCTCTAAAGAAGGAAAGAGCAAGAGATGTATGCAACATTCATACATAGACAGATACCGTCTTTGTTCTTGCTTCTTTGCGTGTGTTTGTCATATTATTCTTAGTAAAGTATGTTTGAAGTGAAAACTAATTGCTTATCATTGTTGTTTTAACACAAACTCCCGCCCTAGAAAAATTTTGGTGAGGGAAAATTTCAGAAGATCGTTGTGGGAAGGTAGGAGATCCACGTACCCTGAATGTGACCACTAACGCTATGGTAGTATGGTAGTATTGCAGTTACAATTGTAGTTACAATATTATGGTCCATAGCGACGGGAAAATAATTAACTGAGCAATAGACCCCCACCCCTCTCCCTGACCCGATAATCAACAATACAGTCGCTTACAGACAAAGGCTATCACACGGCGTACAGCTTGCTGCTTATTGCTTACATTCAATTCTCAAAAGTATTCAAATAGTACATCATTCCCAAAATAACAATATTTGCAAGTTTCCTTTAATTGTATTAGGCCAGCACCACTGAACAGCCATGGTTTGTTTTGATTCATAATAATGATAATTCTATGTTTTGAAAATAAGTTAAATGTTACGTATTTGGAATAATTCTTATAATGAAGAACATGTCTGAATGTGAAGAAAACAAAAGTACATTTTCGCATCAAGATAGTTCGAGAAAAGTCAGGACAGGGATTAAAGATAATATACTGTCTTGTCTAGTAGGCTTACATCAATGCTTATAAAACCAAAATTACTAAATATAGTAGGCTGTAGACTTCTAGAGTCTGCCCAGAAAATCGAAATTCTTGCAAACTCTGAAAAATCGTAACGTTATTTTTGTAGGTTTCTTTGGTTCATATTAAAATATTTCATGGTTCGAGGGGGTGGCATGGCCTCTTTGACCCCCCCCCCCCGCCTTGTGTGCGGGCCTGTACACATACATACATAGAAAACAACTTCAAGAATTAAAACCGTTATTCATTATTTTCCTCTTTTTTCTATGTACACGCCATCCTGTCTGGGAATTCAATTTCCACAGCAACCGAAAATAACGAAAACATAAAAAGCTCAGTACAGCTGATGTGTTGCTATTCCGACAATGATACAAACTTTTCTAATTGTCAATTTATAAAATTAGGCTGCAAATAGTCCCACGGAAGTTGTACTTCTCACGCATTATTTAACCTTATGCTGGCAACACAATGACTGAGAACGAGACAACTTAAACTTTTTCCTGCTCCTTAAAAAAATATGCAACTAGACTTGATTGGGCCTTTTTGCCTATTTTAAGGGAAGAAAAAGTGAAGTACCCTAATGTGTTCCCAGTCTGAGCAGACCAATTTTCAATTATCCAAAATGTGTTCAAGTTTAATCACACCAGTAAGATATTAGCAAGCTAATATTTTATTCAGAAAAGATAAAAATTCGCGACATAATAGGAAGTATATTTTTGTAAGATAAAACTGAAGCTTTTCAGCGGCATTTATAAGGTGCTAGACGTCACCAACATTAAGCACAATAATTGTAACACACTGCCATCTATGGACAAGCAGGAAAAACATCTAACTTCTGTCTCCTTGACGGTTGAATTGCGCTGTAAATAAGGTCTGAACATACAGATGAACGAAGCGTGAACAATCAGATGGTATGAACTTCTCGCTCAAATGATTCCCGCTTCGAAAACATACGATTCAAGCAAGCTGCGACTACCAGTTTATAAAGCAAACCCTTCCGTCGCTAAAACCACAACAAGGAATCCGAGACTAGAGCCGCCATGATTTCACCACGCTTATCTGCGGTGTTTGGCTAGAGGAAATCTGCACTACGTGGAAGCAACAGGGTGTGTATACAATGCTGAATCTGCCCTCCCTCCTTCCTTCTCGATAACCATTTCCCCCGTTCCTGCAACAGCCCGTACAAGTCTCCCTCCCTCTTTTGTCACAATCTCGCGTACAACTCTATTCTCGCTCGATCCGGCTCGGAGTTCCGAAAACAACAAGCGCAAAATCTGTTGCGATGAAGACACAAGCGCCGAAAATAGCGACCGGCTCCTGGCGCTGATTAACACACTTCATGGAGCGCTCGGTCACCCAGATGTAGCCGAGTCAGCTGGAACGGCACGTAATTTGTCATATTGCAGAGGGGGAGAGATTGGAGACAAGGATGGGAGAGGATTTTCTCATGCGAGAAGTACACTGTTTCCTAACACCCGCATCCACTTCCACAAGGAATGTATCGTGCTGTATTTATGTTCCGGGATATGCAAAATGCAGGAATATTTTAGGAGCGTCTGAGATATTTGATTTTGAATATGCTCTCCATGAACATGGTTGAAACAACACGGCCCAAGTTGGGCGCCAATGGTGATTGAACGTAAGTGATGGCCATTGAAAAACCGGTTAACTCTTATTCACACTACGATCTTGTGCCTACAGCAGGAAAGTTGTTGTCTTTATTCGAACGCCACTTTACCTCAAAGTTTTCCTCTGACAACCATATGTCAAGTCCACGTGGAGCCCAGTATATCCTCCCCTCAAGTCTTTCCCACCAATAGCGTTCCTTTTAGGAACTGACTGTACTTGTCCAGTCCACGTGGAGTAAATGAAATGTTGCCAAGTCAGTTTCTTTAGAGATTTCACAACGTGAGGTTGCGGTTATGATATCTTTGCCAGGTTGTGTTATTGTGTGGTGCTATTTTTGTGGATACCTTGGGTGTGTAACGTGCTCGCAGTTCGTCTAAACACTGCAGGTAAAATTGAAAACAGCGATCGGCTTCCTCTAGAGGTATGTAAAAAATACCGAACTGACGTTCGAATCAGGACTTCAACTATACAAGCAAACAGAACACTAGAAAGATGCAAAAATAATTATAGGGGTTTCCTATTTTTATGGTTCATTTCCCGCTATTGTGTTCCATATTATTTCTTTCGGTAAGGACTTTGACTGACACGCGGGGGACCCGGGTTCGATTTCAGGGTTTAGGTGATTTCAGAATGGAATTAGTCAACAATCTTCAAGCATGTAGCGGTTCTGTGATTAACCTCGCCCCTAATTAAAGCGTACATGGAGATAAAAGCAGCAGGAGATCACATAACCTCCATTAAATGGACGAGATGGTGAAGGCTTAGCGCTCATGCCTCCATATCATACCCATTTACATGTTGCATTGTCCAATGAGTTAACATTTGTGTATATGTATGTACTTCCGAAGACAGTTCTTTAGTTCCGTCTATTATTGCTGAATGATTTAATATGAGAATGGGAATCCGTATCGATGAAAGAGATGAAAATTGACCTTTGCTTACTCGGTTCTAGTATAGGAAACAGCCGCTAAACCCACGACCATTACCAGCCGTAAACTTAGCTCCAACATGTCCAGCAACGTTCATTTGGCCAAGGATGATACACTGGTCTCTGTCGATACAGATGCTACCTTAATCCAGCCTCCCTCAAAATCAATCCCCCCTCCCTGGGGCCTCTACCTACACTCCAATTCGTTCCCAATCTTCCACCGATCTGTTCTTTGACCATCCTTGCCTCCCCCTCCTAAAGCCCGCAGCAACAGTCCCACTTGAAGGCCGAGGAATCAATTCCCTCCGGCTACAGGGGGCGACCGCAGAATGTAATATATCACCGGGAACAGGTAGGATTTGGGAAGCCTGGCGACTCTATAGCCAAGTACAAGACAGCCTGGTCCACCACGAGGGCATAGTTATGCATCAACTGAGTGTGTCGTGCTGCTTTGTGTGTATTCATTTATTGGTACAGGTACGAGGAATTTCTATTTCGGATATTTTTGCCACTTGGGTTAATCTCACTGATGGAGGAAAATAATGATCTGATGAAATGGATGTTGGGGCAAATCCAGAGTTCAAGCCTGTAAACACGATGCCTTCGAAATACCTGTAATGGCAAGATCTTGATCGACTTGTAACTGAGAGACTTCAGAATCTACGAGATTGTAAAGATTTGTTAACCTTGAGCTAATTGTAACCAGAAATCTTTGAGTAAACTGTAATCGCGAAGCCTTGAAAAACCCGTATCGACAAGGTCTTGAACAACCTGTAAACGGGAGATTTCTAACGAACTGTAACCGCAATGCTTAACACAAAGTGCAACTCCTTAGCCTTAATCTGACTGAGGCGAATTTGAGCGAACTCTAACCGCGAAGCTTTGGACTACCTGTAACCTTGAGCGACTTGCAAGACCCAGACTGCGAACGAATTGTAAAACCAATGGCTTAAACACCGTGTAGCTGTGAGGAGATACGCGAACTGCAATCAGGAAGCTGTTTTTGCCAAGTGTAAACCAGAGGCCTTGAACGATGTGTAAATTCAAGGCCTTAGGCGAACTGTAACCACAAGGCTTTGAACAACCTATAACGAAAAAGCCTTGAACGACCTATAACGGCAAGGTCTTGAGCGACTTTTAACCTGTAGAATTTCTTGCAAACTGTTACCGTGAGACCTTATGCAACTGTATACGTGATGCCTTGCACAACCTATAAATGTAATGCGTTGAGCAACCTGTAACTAGGAAGGTTCGAACCAACTGTATATTCCTTTCCCGGATTCTCTGGAGTAAGAGAACGCGAACGCGTTCTGTGCGCATGTTGAAGGGTGTGCGCCTCGTCCAATGAACGCGCGGAGGTGAGGGGCATCCACAGGAGGGGGCTCATTCGCGGTCCAGTAGTTCCGTAGTAAACATGTCAGCTCGCAAGTCTAGGGGAACTCTGCATTCAGAAGAGCGCCTCATAGTGTGGAATGTGTTCGAGAACAACTTGTTTGAAAAGTTTAAAACACATGGCTTTGTTTTTTTTTACAAATGTTTAAAACAAAGTGTTTGAAACATGTTTTTCAGACTTGTTTAAAACACATTTTGATACATGATGTTTCATAGTTTGTGGTTATTTGTTAAATTTGTTTTAATTTTTTTCTGCTCTTCGTAGCATCAAAAGACAAATAAACGTGCAATATTATTTGTTCTTTGTGTAAAACAATACACTTGCCATTGTTAAGAATAAAAGAAGATATTGGCAGCAGATAGCGTTTTGCTTTACGGCCGTTACACCGCGCAGCACTTCGTTGCTTTCATCCCGCACCCTTCCTCACCCAGTTTGGCCCCGCCCACAAGCTTTCCCCTCTGCGCGTCGCTACTCCAGAGAATCCGGAAAAGCAGTATAATCGCAAGTTTTGCGCGACCTGTAACGGTAAGGCTGTCTTGCGCACTCTAAGAGTGGAAGCTTCTGTAACTGTAAACACGATGAATTGAACCATCTATAACTCTGTAACTTAGGTAACTTGAAACAGCTAGACTTGTAAGAACTGCAATGTGTCACCCTGAACAACATGTAGCTGAGAGGATTCGAGCAAACTCTATCCGTAAGAAACTCAGACAGATACAGTATAAACAATACTAAATTAGTTAAGAGAAAAGAGCATTAATTATTATAAAAACACACTCGTGTAGGGCGGGGAACACATGCTGAAAAACAGTACCACTTTTGTTGAAACCTAACGGAAGACTTCATACAGGGAGGTTTATCTTCACGTGTATATGCAAAAACAAAACAAGATATCGCCATTTGAGGGCGAAACAGATCTCCGCTCGTCCGCTAACAGCCACTCCTCCACGGAAAGCGGAACCCCACGAATTATGTATGCCGGTAAAAGCCAGCTCGAAGCGGGATGTGCAGTGTCTCCATAGAAAGAAAAAGCGAAATGTAATACCGACTGCATTATGCATGGATGCATAAATCATTAGAATTGCGCCTGGTGGGACGTTCCACCGGTACTCTATCGTTGGGGTAAAAAAAATTGTTGAAGAGATGAAGGGGACACAGATCTTGTCTTAAAACTGCTTTATTTCAGTAGTTTCGTGCTCTTAAAGTAAATTCGAAGCATGTTCCTTTGTAATTAGATAGGTTAGTCATTTGTAATTCAACAGATCATCGTATGTAGAAATCCATCTCGAGGCGAGAATGATTTTCAGTAGCAAAAGAAAAGATGTCATTATTAATAGCTATAGAGTGTCTGACTGCCACGCGGGATAATCTGGCTGTCTTCCGGGGTTGGTGGTTTCAGGTGAAGTGCAGCGGGTAGCATTACCTTGAACATTGCCTTGCAGCCGATCTGCGTGTCGGAGTGGGTAGCACAGCGTCCAACGACGCCAGGGGTCCCGGATTCGAATCCTTACCCGGGTCAGGGGTGTTGTGGGTATCCTTTCACCAGTTTCATTACATCATTACTCATTCTCATCGTCGAGATTAGACAAAGGTGTCAGAAAAGCGACGTAAAATAACCTAATTCAATCAACCTTACTTTCAAGGGCTTGCGGTTACAGTTCGCTTAATAAAGATTCCTGCTTACCTGCCGCTCAAGGCCACCCACTTGCAAGTGGTTCTAAGCATTGCGTTTACAGTTGCAAAAGTCCCCTCGGTTACATTTTGCAAGAAAGTCTAAGGGTTAAAAGACGGTGAAAGTCTTGGAGTTACAGTGCACTCAAAGCTTCCTCGTTACAGGCTACTAATTGTTTCTCATTTACATGTCTTTCAAAGCATCGCTTTGCACAAGCCCTTTGGATTACAATTTGCATGGAAGTCTATCTGCTAAATGTTGCTCAAGACCTTGTCATTACAGGTCGTTCAAGGTCTTGTGGTTACAGTTCGCTCTAATTGGTTACAGTTCGCTTTAAGCCTTCTGGTTACAGTTTGCCCAAAGCCTTATGGTTACAGTTCGCCCAAATCCTTCTGATTACAGTTCGGCCAAAGCCTTCTGGTTACAGTTCGCCCAAAGCCTTCTGATTACAGTTCGCCCAAAGCCTTATGGCTACAGTTCGCCCAAAGCCTTCTGATTACAGTTCGTCCAAAGCCTTATGGTTACAGTTCGCCCAAAGCCTTTTGGTTACAGTTCGCCCTAAGCCTTCTGGTTACAGTTCACCCAAAGCCTTCTGATTACAGTTCGCACTAGTACTCGCAGCTACAGGTCGTTCAAGGCATCGCGTTTACAGTTCCGTCGAAGTCTGCCAGTTACATATCTTTCAATGCCTCGCGGTTACAGTTCGCTCAAGGTCTTGCATTTACAGATATGGTGCGACAAACTTCACGATGAGATACTGTTTACAGAATCATAACGTATTATTCGCGAGGGAAATTGACATAAAAAGTTGTCGTAGGTTGAAAGAACGTTTTTCCTCCTCACGTAGCTACGCTGTGTGGTACTAATTCGTCTTTTTCCAATAGTGTAGTCTCAATACTACGGTTAAGATTCAAGATTTACCGATAGATGTCCATCCGAATGCTGCGGTTAGAAACTGGACTGATGTTAGTCTTATAAATATTCTTGTCCTATTTCACTAGAGTATAGAAATGTTCATTTTAATATAGTTTTACTACTGGTTATCGTATTTTCTTTTATGATAATAACAATACGAATTTCCGATCGTGATTTTTGGCCAACCCTGTTCAACTATTACAAATGTATGACAATATAAAGAGGAAGTAATTGTATTGGATCAAGATAGTTTTAAGTATAGGTACATTTCCTCTTTTAAATTTACAGGGCAGAAAATTATTGTATAAGGTAACACTGCATTCCTGGACCATTGTGCATTGTGGGGATAAGATATCCTCGTTTTGTTTCAGCGGGAGGTATCTTACAGGTACTGTGTAGGATTACTGAGGGATCTAAGCACCAATTGCACGTTCCCTGACAGGTAAAGGGGGTTGCAATCACATTTCATATATCCGTTTTCTCTGTCTGCTGTACGGATAGTGCAGGTAGCATCTACAAGGTCCTATTGGTTGTGCGAATGGTAGCTGCGCAAGAATATTGCACGTAGGGATAAAGTGAATGTGATAAAGCCATAGCACTGAACGTACACTCACCGGCAATAAAAATGGGACACCTACATCCTGAAATACTGGCTTCCGTGCAATGCGTGATGTGTGTAACCTAGATGTATGAGCAGAGTTTTATACATACTATACAACATACAACTATGTGTATTGCATGTTTTATACATGCAATACACATAGCGCATCGCAGGAAAGTCAGTGTTTCAGGATCTAGGTGTCCCATTGTTATTATTACCGCTGTCTGTACCTGCTATATCGAAGCTGTGTGATCTTATACTGGGTGTACACACATTAAGTATAAAACTTTAGAGAGTAATTAAAATACAAACGCAATATATAGGAACTTGTCTGTCATAATTGGTCATAGTTGGTAGCTGTGAAAGTTACTTTGTAGACTGGCAACATTGCGCTAATTCAAAACTCTAGCGAGTGGCTACGAGCAGCATGTGTCTTGTGGTTTTCAGACACAAGATCTCCAACTCAAGTGTAGCGACATTTCAGATTGTACTACAGACAGCTTCCGACACGAGAGGGTATTGGTCAGTTTAAAGATATGTTTAAAGAGACAGGCTTAGATTAAGACCTTTGCGGGTCTAAACATGTTGTAACAATTTGTAATTCCTCGAATCCAGATTGTACCCAACATTATTTACCAACAGGACGGAGCGCCCCACACTGGTCTTGACAGGTTAGAACTTGTTTAAACCGACATTTCCCTTGAACGCAGTGTTCCGATTGGCCACTCCGTTCTCCCGACATTACTCCCTCTGATTTCTTTCTTTGGGGCTTCATAAAGCTCCAAACGACAAAGATGACGTCAATCATGGACCTTCGAGCATGTATTTCAATAGACTTTCGACAGGTAACGCTTGACATCGTGCAGCGTACATGTGTGGAACTAGTTTATTGTCTATATATTCTCATTGTAACCAACGGAGCATACGTGGTGATCCACTGAGCATGTCATATGAACCCTTCACAGTTCGTATGTGTGAAGTATAATGTTTTGATTCTTTCGTGTAGTTTTTCTATTACGATCAGAAATTGTATACTTATTCCATGTATACCCTGTATTATGAGCTGTGAGTATCTATTTCTGAAAAAGCTTCAATCTTGCAGTGGATGGCAACCATCACTACATCACGTAGATTCTCCAATGTATATATTCTGCATATTTTGTTATTTCATGTCTATACTACTTTGAATACACAAACGTACATATTCGCAAAATGAGAAAAATGCGCATTTTGTATTCAATCATAAAGGAAATAAAGACACTTGTGTATTTGCACATCCATGGCCGTTCCCCTTGGCAATATTTCTCTAAAAATATGGTTTTCGTAAACGAGGTAACATTTTAACCAACTTTATACTAGTCTGCAGCACACAGGGAGAGTGTATATATATTTTTTCCTCCATAAAACCCCGGCGAAGCTACCGCCTCCCTCTTCCCCCACAGAGCACCGTTAATGAACTGTCACAACCAGATGGCAGCACTTGAGGCGAGTCAACAGCCGAAATGCATGCAGGGAATATTGCGGTTGTATTAAAACGACACAAAACAAGGGTCGTTCCGCACAAAGCATTAGGCTGAAATTTCATTCTAAATTGATTTTCGCTTCGAAAAGGGTTCCTCCAGGTTGCTATTACGCTTGTATAATGCAGAAGTCTTCTTGTATTTCTGCATTTTCTTCCCTCGTCACAGAGGAGAGTTCAGGAATGGATGCATTATTTTATTGAGGCCTACATGCTTTCTTCTTGTTACACTATTTCTTTACTTTCTTTCTCTTCTTCTAGCGCTCAGTCGTATTATCAAATAATGATTGCTCAAAGAAAGGAGCCGAAACGCTTACAAAAGTGAAATTCAAGTCATTCATGATACAGCCTTGAGGTGTCAGGACAAACTAGCACGCCATGTCGCTAAAATTGTTCTATCTATAGCCTTTGGAACACCTCTCTTAATGTAGCATGTCAGTTTCTGCAGGATCTGCACTGACAGCCAAGTCTGGCATATAGGAAGGCTGTTCAAGCTGGAAGGTAAGCTCGCAAGAATCCAGCAGTCATATTCGCTAAACTTTTGTACAAATGGTAAAACAATTCTTTCTTTCACAAATCAAATGCATTATTCTAGAGTACTTACTTACAGTTTTTTACCAGCTCGGTGGTCTTTCATCAGTTTCAAGTAATAATCTCTCATATCCTCCCCTCCGTCATTAGTCAAAAGAGGCAGAAATGAGACACTAAATAGTTATATATATATATATATATATATATATATATATATATATATATATATATATATATATATATATATATATATATCACACAAATAAATACATACATACATAGTACATACACACGTAATTATTGATAATTTATTTTTACACGGCTCTCCTGCCACTTTTGGCTAATTGTGAGAATGCATGATGATTAGAAAAAAATATGAATGGACATTACAAAACTACACTCATGGCCAGGTCAGGACTTGAAACCAGACCTTTAGGTATTATTTTCAATTTTCATGCTTTTACTATGATTTTTCTACTTCTTGGGTTAATTGTGATGAATGAAATACATATTAGAACAAACGAAATGCATCCTTGCATGCGTTGTCCAAGATTCGAACTTCGGAACTTCGACATCCCAGCGCATTATGCTGACGATTTCACCTTGGCGGTCAACGTCATTAATCGTATATGCAACTTTTTAAAATTACACCACCTGTAAAATATGGGTGTAACTTTCAATAATTTGCACTGTACGCGCGATAGTGCTATTTCCGTCACTTGTATACGTCCCTATGTTAATCGCAACGATAAGCATAGATGATTAACTCACAACATACATAATGGAATAAACAGAATGAAATTTCCGTTCTTTAACCTGGTTTTGAACCAAGAATCCCTGGTTTTGTATGACGCTACGTAAACCTGTATTATTTTATTGAGGCCTACATGCTTTCTTCTTGTTACACTATTTCATAAAGGAGACTGCGTGTAATAACCTGCAAAGTAATAACTTAAGATTTAATAATTTGAGTCTGCCACGGAAAACAATGCTCCGTAAGGTACCGAGAAATACCTTAGCTGAAGCCAATCACAATAAGGAACAACAATGGATCCTTTGTCGTGGTTTTCTGCGAAATGTCAGCTTTTGATCTTCAGCTTTGACGGTCAGCTAAAGATCAATCACCAAATATTGCAACGTCCTAGTGGTCTAGTTTTCTTGGGGTTTCTATTACCTCATTGCCACGGCAGGGTGTTTCAAAAGTTACTTAACCTTATTATGATAACACGCTTTGAGATATTTCTATCGGATTTTTGCTTAGTTAATGGCTCAAGCCTGAGTTTTTTTTTCCTCCCATTTCGGGGTGAGAAAAGTGTTTAAGAAATTATGGATGGGTAATATTTCGAAGATTTACAACTGTCAGCAGGTCAATCTGTGACCCATAGGAGCCTGTGCATCACTCAACCGTTTTAGAAATAGCGATTTTATGGTTGGAGACGAAAAAGTGAGTTAACAACACTGATAGTCCAGGAGTTTGACAGCCTTTGCAGGCAACATGTACTCACGTACTGACAATACAAATGCATGAAATATTGATTGATTAATTGACTTGGTGTTTAAAGTCCACTTTATGCACAGTAAGGCTAATCGGGACTGGACCTACAGTTTAAAGTGGTATCCGAACCACTATGTGCCTCCACCAGGTATCGAACACGGGACCCCTTGATTACATGGCGACGACGCTACCACTGCGCCACCGGGGAGGCAAATGCATGAAATAAAATCAAAATTGTGATTATGGTGTAACCCTTGGTCGAACTGATAAGAGATCTTGTCGTTGCTTTTCTACCTCTGCACTTAAACCGGGGCGATTATGGTGATTAGATGCATCAACAGAAATTTGATTTATTTTGATTTTTGTTATCTACCGTCGCTTCTCTGCAACTTTTGGCTAATGGTGACGATGAGTGATGATTATCGAACGGATTTTAAGGTGGAAAATTATGATCGGGAAAGGGAATAAAAGGTTATGAAAATGTTTTCAAAAAGGTGCAAAAAATGTGCTGATTAAATGTCTTTATTCAGATCTAAACCAGTTACATTAACATTTGTATTCAATACTGTAGCAAATAACATAAGTAGTAATCATTAAATGAAAGAAACGAGTATTTAGAAAGTAGACGTGGCATTTACTGGGTTTCAATTGGCTTGTTACATAGGGTTACGCTCCACATTTCTATGGTTTCGAATGTACGTCGCTGACACTTTCAGCTCAGCGAGTTACATTATCTTGCTACGTTATCTTGGGAACTATTGGGGGTGCAATGATTATATTACACCATTCTATAGCTCTCGTTCTCTACAAAATGAGACTATAGGACGTTACGTAGCTGGTCAAAAATAATGAATAAGATTTATTTTTCTGTTCAATTTGTTAACACAACATGATAGAAAAGGAAGGGGAAAGATGCTGAAGCATCAAAGAGGGGTAAAAAGCGGATAAATGTGCTAATCTCACGAAAATGTTAAAAAAGGTGATGAAGCATCAAATAGGGGTAAAAATCGGATAAATGTGCTAATCTCACGAAAATGTTAAAAAAGGTGCTGAAGCATCAAAGAGGGGTAAAAAGCGGATAAATGTGCTAATCTCACGAAAATGTTAAAAAAGATGATGAAGCATCAGAGAGGGGTAAAAAGCGGATAAATGTGCTAATCTCACGAAAATGTGAAAAAAGGTGCTGAAGCATCAGAGAGGAGTAAAAATCGGATAAATGTGCTAATCTCACGAAAATATTAAAAAAGGTGCTGAAGCATCAAAGAGGGGTAAAAAGCGGATAAATGTGCTAATCTCACGAAAATGTTAAAAAAGGTGCTGAAGCATCAAAGAGGGGTAAAAAGCGGATAAATGTGCTAATCTCACGAAAATGTGAAAAAAGGTGCTGAAGCATCAGAGAGGGGTAAAAAGCGGGTAAATGTGCTTATCTCACAAAAATGTGAACAAAGTGCTGATTCATCAGAGAGGGGTAAGAAGCGGATAAATGTGCTAATCTCAAGAAAATGTGAAAAATGGTGCTGAAGCATCAAAGAGGTGTAAAAATCGGATAAATGTGCTAATCTCACGAAAATGTTAAAAAAGGTGCTGAAGGATCAAAGAGGGGTGAAAAGCGGATAAATGTGCTAATCTCACGAAAATGTGAAAAAAGGTGCTGAAGCATCAGAGAGGAGTAAATAGCGGATAAATGTGCTAATCTCACGAAAATGTGAAAAAAGGTGCTGAAGCATCAAAGAGGGGTAAAAAGCGGATAAATGTGCTAATCTCACGAAAATGTTAAAAAAGGTGCTGAAGCATCAAAGAGGGGTAAAAAGCGGATAAATGTGCTAATCTCACGAAAATGTTAAAAAAAAGATGCTGAAGCATCAGAGAGGAGTAAAAAGCGGATAAATGTGCTAATCTCACGAAAATGTGAAAAAAGATGCTGAAGCATCAGAGAGGCACCAAATATTGCAACGTCCTAGTGGTCTAGTTTTCACGGAGTTTCTATTACCTCATTGCCACGGCAGGGTGTTTCAAAAGTCCCATAACCTTATTATGATAACACGTATTGAGATATTTCTATCGGATTTTTGCTTAGTTAATGGCTCAAGCCTTTATTTTTCTCGAATACCCATTTCAGGGAGAGAAAAGGGTTTAAGAAATTATGGGTGGGTAATATTTCGAAGATTTGAAACTGTCACCAGGTCAATCTGTGACCCATAGGAGCCTGTGCATCACTCAACTGTTTTAGAAATAGCGATTTTATGGTTGAAGTCGCGAAAAGGTGAGTTGACAACACTGGTAGTCCAAGAGTTTGTCAGCCTTTGCAGGCAACATGTACTCAAGTACTGACAATACAAATGCATGAAATATTGATTGATTAATTGACTTGGTGTTTAAAGTCCACTTTATGCACAGTAAGGCTAATCGGGACTGGACCTACAGTTTAAAGTGGTATCCGAACCACTATGTGCCTCCACCAGGTATCGAACACGGGACCCCTTGATTACATGGCGACGACGCTACCACTGCGCCACCGGGGAGGCAAATGCATGAAATAAAATCAAAATTGTGATTATGGTGTAACCCTTGGTCGAACTGATAAGAGATCTTGTCGTTGCTTTTCTACCTCTGCACTTAAACCGGGGCGATTATGGTGATTAGATGCATCAACAGAAATTTGATTTATTTTGATTTTTGTTATCTACCGTCGCTTCTCTGCAACTTTTGGCTAATGGTGACGATGAGTGATGATTATCGAACGGATTTTAAGGTGGAAAATTATGATCGGGAAAGGGAATAAAAGGTTATGAAAATGTTTTCAAAAAGGTGCAAAAAATGTGCTGATTAAATGTCTTTATTCAGATCTAAACCAGTTACATTAACATTTGTATTCAATACTGTAGCAAATAACATAAGTAGTAATCATTAAATGAAAGAAACGAGTATTTAGAAAGTAGACGTGGCATTTACTGGGTTTCAATTGGCTTGTTACATAGGGTTACGCTCCACATTTCTATGGTTTCGAATGTACGTCGCTGACACTTTCAGCTCAGCGAGTTACATTATCTTGCTACGTTATCTTGGGAACTATTGGGGGTGCAATGATTATATTACACCATTCTATAGCTCTCGTTCTCTACAAAATGAGACTATAGGACGTTACGTAGCTGGTCAAAAATAATGAATAAGATTTATTTTTCTGTTCAATTTGTTAACACAACATGATAGAAAAGGAAGGGGAAAGATGCTGAAGCATCAAAGAGGGGTAAAAAGCGGATAAATGTGCTAATCTCACGAAAATGTTAAAAAAGGTGATGAAGCATCAAATAGGGGTAAAAATCGGATAAATGTGCTAATCTCACGAAAATGTTAAAAAAGGTGCTGAAGCATCAAAGAGGGGTAAAAAGCGGATAAATGTGCTAATCTCACGAAAATGTTAAAAAAGATGATGAAGCATCAGAGAGGGGTAAAAAGCGGATAAATGTGCTAATCTCACGAAAATGTGAAAAAAGGTGCTGAAGCATCAGAGAGGAGTAAAAATCGGATAAATGTGCTAATCTCACGAAAATATTAAAAAAGGTGCTGAAGCATCAAAGAGGGGTAAAAAGCGGATAAATGTGCTAATCTCACGAAAATGTTAAAAAAGGTGCTGAAGCATCAAAGAGGGGTAAAAAGCGGATAAATGTGCTAATCTCACGAAAATGTGAAAAAAGGTGCTGAAGCATCAGAGAGGGGTAAAAAGCGGGTAAATGTGCTTATCTCACAAAAATGTGAACAAAGTGCTGATTCATCAGAGAGGGGTAAGAAGCGGATAAATGTGCTAATCTCAAGAAAATGTGAAAAATGGTGCTGAAGCATCAAAGAGGTGTAAAAATCGGATAAATGTGCTAATCTCACGAAAATGTTAAAAAAGGTGCTGAAGGATCAAAGAGGGGTGAAAAGCGGATAAATGTGCTAATCTCACGAAAATGTGAAAAAAGGTGCTGAAGCATCAGAGAGGAGTAAATAGCGGATAAATGTGCTAATCTCACGAAAATGTGAAAAAAGGTGCTGAAGCATCAAAGAGGGGTAAAAAGCGGATAAATGTGCTAATCTCACGAAAATGTTAAAAAAGGTGCTGAAGCATCAAAGAGGGGTAAAAAGCGGATAAATGTGCTAATCTCACGAAAATGTTAAAAAAAAGATGCTGAAGCATCAGAGAGGAGTAAAAAGCGGATAAATGTGCTAATCTCACGAAAATGTGAAAAAAGATGCTGAAGCATCAGAGAGGCACCAAATATTGCAACGTCCTAGTGGTCTAGTTTTCACGGAGTTTCTATTACCTCATTGCCACGGCAGGGTGTTTCAAAAGTCCCATAACCTTATTATGATAACACGTATTGAGATATTTCTATCGGATTTTTGCTTAGTTAATGGCTCAAGCCTTTATTTTTCTCGAATACCCATTTCAGGGAGAGAAAAGGGTTTAAGAAATTATGGGTGGGTAATATTTCGAAGATTTGAAACTGTCACCAGGTCAATCTGTGACCCATAGGAGCCTGTGCATCACTCAACTGTTTTAGAAATAGCGATTTTATGGTTGAAGTCGCGAAAAGGTGAGTTGACAACACTGGTAGTCCAAGAGTTTGTCAGCCTTTGCAGGCAACATGTACTCAAGTACTGACAATACAAATGCATGAAATATTGATTGATTAATTGACTTGGTGTTTAAAGTCCACTTTATGCACAGTAAGGCTAATCGGGACTGGACCTACAGTTTAAAGTGGTATCCGAACCACTATGTGCCTCCACCAGGTATCGAACACGGGACCCCTTGATTACATGGCGACGACGCTACCACTGCGCCACCGGGGAGGCAAATGCATGAAATAAAATCAAAATTGTGATTATGGTGTAACCCTTGGTCGAACTGATAAGAGATCTTGTCGTTGCTTTTCTACCTCTGCACTTAAACCGGGGCGATTATGGTGATTAGATGCATCAACAGAAATTTGATTTATTTTGATTTTTGTTATCTACCGTCGCTTCTCTGCAACTTTTGGCTAATGGTGACGATGAGTGATGATTATCGAACGGATTTTAAGGTGGAAAATTATGATCGGGAAAGGGAATAAAAGGTTATGAAAATGTTTTCAAAAAGGTGCAAAAAATGTGCTGATTAAATGTCTTTATTCAGATCTAAACCAGTTACATTAACATTTGTATTCAATACTGTAGCAAATAACATAAGTAGTAATCATTAAATGAAAGAAACGAGTATTTAGAAAGTAGACGTGGCATTTACTGGGTTTCAATTGGCTTGTTACATAGGGTTACGCTCCACATTTCTATGGTTTCGAATGTACGTCGCTGACACTTTCAGCTCAGCGAGTTACATTATCTTGCTACGTTATCTTGGGAACTATTGGGGGTGCAATGATTATATTACACCATTCTATAGCTCTCGTTCTCTACAAAATGAGACTATAGGACGTTACGTAGCTGGTCAAAAATAATGAATAAGATTTATTTTTCTGTTCAATTTGTTAACACAACATGATAGAAAAGGAAGGGGAAAGATGCTGAAGCATCAAAGAGGGGTAAAAAGCGGATAAATGTGCTAATCTCACGAAAATGTTAAAAAAGGTGATGAAGCATCAAATAGGGGTAAAAATCGGATAAATGTGCTAATCTCACGAAAATGTTAAAAAAGGTGCTGAAGCATCAAAGAGGGGTAAAAAGCGGATAAATGTGCTAATCTCACGAAAATGTTAAAAAAGATGATGAAGCATCAGAGAGGGGTAAAAAGCGGATAAATGTGCTAATCTCACGAAAATGTGAAAAAAGGTGCTGAAGCATCAGAGAGGAGTAAAAATCGGATAAATGTGCTAATCTCACGAAAATATTAAAAAAGGTGCTGAAGCATCAAAGAGGGGTAAAAAGCGGATAAATGTGCTAATCTCACGAAAATGTTAAAAAAGGTGCTGAAGCATCAAAGAGGGGTAAAAAGCGGATAAATGTGCTAATCTCACTAAAATGTGAAAAAAGGTGCTGAAGCATCAGAGAGGAGTAAAAATCGGATAAATGTGCTAATCTCACGAAAATATTAAAAAAGGTGCTGAAGCATCAAAGAGGGGTAAAAAGCGGATAAATGTGCTAATGTCACGAAAATGTGAAAAAAGATGCTGAAGCATCAGAGAGGGGTAAAAAGCGGATAAATGTGCTAATCTCACGAAAATGTGAAAAAAGGTGCTGAAGCATCAAAGAGGGGTAAAAAGCGGATAAATGTGCTAATCTCACGAAAATGTTAAAAAAGGTGCTGAAGCATCAGAGAGGAGTAAAAAGCGGATAAATGTGCTAATCTCACGAAAATGTTTTAAAAGATGCTGAAGCATCAGAGAGGGGTAAAAAGCGGATAAATGTGCTAATCTCACGAAAATGTGAAAAAAGATGCTGAAGCATCAGAGAGGAGTAAAAAGCGGATAAATGTGCTAATGTCACGAAAATGTGAAAAAAAGATGCTGAAGCATCAGAGAGGATTAAAAAGCGGATAAATGTGCTAATCTCACGAAAATGTGAAAAAAGATGCTGAAGCATCAGAGAGGGGTAAAAAGCGGATAAATGTGCTAATCTCACGAAAATGTGAAAAGAGGTGCTGAAGCATCAGAGAGGAGTAAAAATCGGATAAATGTGCTAATCTCACGAAAATGTTAAAAAAGGTGCTGAAGCATCAAAGAGGGGTAAAAAGCGGATAAATGTGCTAATCTCACGAAAATGTTAAAAAGGTGCTGAAGCATCAAAGAGGGGTAAAAAGCGGATAAATGTGCTAATCTCACGAAAATGTTAAAAAAAGTGATGAAGCATCAAATAGGGGTAAAAATCGGATAAATGTGCTAATCTCACGAAAATGTTAAAAAAGGTGCTGAAGCATCAAAGAGGGGTAAAAAGCGGATAAATGTGCTAATGTCACGAAAATGTGAAAAAAGATGCTGAAGCATCAGAGAGGGGTAAAAAGCGGATAAATGTGCTAATCTCACGAAAATGTGAAAAAAGGTGCTGAAGCATCAAAGAGGGGTAAAAAGCGGATAAATGTGCTAATCTCACGAAAATGTTAAAAAAGGTGCTGAAGCATCAAAGAGGGGTAAAAAGCGGATAAATGTGCTAATCTCACGAAAATGTTAAAAAAGGTGATGAAGCATCAAATAGGGGTAAAAATCGGATAAATGTGCTAATCTCACGAAAATGTTAAAAAAGGTGCTGAAGCATCAAAGAGGGGTAAAAAGCGGATAAATGTGCTAATCTCACGAAAATGTTAAAAAAGATGCTGAAGCATCAGAGAGGGGTAAAAAGCGGATAAATGTGCTAATCTCACGAAAATGTGAAAAAAGGTGCTGAAGCATCAAAGAGGGGTAAAAAGCGGATAAATGTGCTAATCTCACGAAAATGTTAAAAAAGGTGCTGAAGCATCAAAGAGGGGTAAAAAGCGGATAAATGTGCTAATCTCACGAAAATGTTAAAAAAGGTGCTGAAGCATCAAAGAGGGGTAAAAATCGGATAAATGTGCTAATCTCACGAAAATATTAAAAAAGGTGCTGAAGCATCAAAGAGGGGTAAAAAGCGGATAAATGTGCTAATGTCACGAAAATGTGAAAAAAGATGCTGAAGCATCAGAGAGGGGTAAAAAGCGGATAAATGTGCTAATCTCACGAAAATGTGAAAAAAGGTGCTGAAGCATCAAAGAGGGGTAAAAAGCGGATAAATGTGCTAATCTCACGAAAATGTTAAAAAAGGTGCTGAAGCATCAAAGAGGGGTAAAAAGCGGATAAATGTGCTAATCTCACGAAAATGTTAAAAAAGGTGATGAAGCATCAAATAGGGGTAAAAATCGGATAAATGTGCTAATCTCACGAAAATGTTAAAAAAGGTGCTGAAGCATCAAAGAGGGGTAAAAAGCGGATAAATGTGCTAATCTCACGAATATGTTAAAAAAGATGCTGAAGCATCAGAGAGGGGTAAAAAGCGGATAAATGTGCTAATCTCACGAAAATATTAAAAAAGGTGCTGAAGCATCAAAGAGGGGTAAAAAGCGGATAAATGTGCTAATGTCACGAAAATGTGAAAAAAGATGCTGAAGCATCAGAGAGGGGTAAAAAGCGGATAAATGTGCTAATCTCACGAAAATGTGAAAAAAGGTGCTGAAGCATCAAAGAGGGGTAAAAAGCGGATAAATGTGCTAATCTCACGAAAATGTGAAAAAAGGTGCTGAAGCATCAGAGAGGAGTAAAAAGCGGATAAATGTGCTAATCTCACGAAAATGTTAAAAAAAGATGCTGAAGCATCAGAGAGGAGTAAAAAGCGGATAAATGTGCTAATCTCACGAAAATGTGAAAAAGGATGCTGAAGCATCAGAGAGGGGTAAAAAGCGGACAAATGTGCTAATCTCACGAAAATGTGAAAAAAGATGCTGAAGCATCAGAGAGGGGTAAAAAGCGGATAAATGTGCTAATCTCATGAAAATGTGAAAAAAGGTGCTGAAGCATCAGAGAGGAGTAAAAATCGGACAAATGTGCTAATCTCACGAAAATGTTAAAAAAGGTGCTGAAGCATCAAAGAGGGGTTAAAAGCGGATAAATGTGCTAATCTCACGAAAATGTGAAAAAAGGTGCTGAAGCATCAGAGAGGGGTAAAAAGCGGATAAATGTGCTAATCTCAAGAAAATGTGAAAAATGGTGCTGAAGCATCAAAGAGGTGTAAAAATCGGATAAATGTGCTAATCTCACGAAAATGTGAAAAAAGGTGCTGAAGCATCAAAGAGGGGTAAAAAGCGGATAAATGTGCTAATCTCACGAAAATGTGAAAAAAGATGCTGAAACATCAAAGAGGGGTAAAAAGCGGATGTATGTGCTAATCTCATGTAAATGTGAAAAAAGATGCAATGAAGTGTGTTCATTTTACTTGATTTCATGTCCTAAAATACATATCTTCCACGATCGATATGAAAGAAGTTTGGAAAAAAGCTGCACTTTAAAATCCGTTCCCTACTGATGATATGATGAAGGAACACTCATAAAGAACACCCATACCTAGGCTGGAATTCGAACCCGGGACCATGCATCAACCATACATTAACCGGGTCTCGAAAACAGGAGATTGGGAGCATAACTTTAGCCAGAACTCATATTCAAACACGAAAGATGCCAGGGTTTCGATTTTTATCTGTTTCCCAGTTAAACCTTTGTGTAATACTGTTACGGTTTCATTGAATTTTATGCTTGTCATTTCATGTGTGTTGGTCTCTTCTCTTCCTGTTTATCCTTTGCTTCTCGTGTTCATCTATCCTCAATCATACACACAGAAAACTAAGTGCATCATATCGATCGATTCAAGAGTATGCATCGATTGATCAACTAAAGTGTGTTTTATGGCTTCTTCAAAGAATCAGATTCACAATTGATGCATTTGGGTGCATTTTTATATGTCGTGAAAGAAACAACAAAGTGCATAATTTGATTCAAGTGAGGATTTATTTCAGTCGAGATGCACTTGAATGCATCAGTTGATGTTCCTTGATGCACTTTCCTGCATCTTTTTGGATGATGCATTTAAACATATGGTCTGAGCTACAGAGTTTATGTAGCTCAGACGAAACGTTCAAGTACATCATCGAAAAAGATGCATTCTGGTGCATCAAAATGCTTCAAGGTGCATCAATACGCATCAACTGATGCATTGAAGTGCATCTCGACTGTAATAAGTCCTACCTTGAATCAAATGATGCACTTTGGTGTTTCTTTCACGTCATACAAAGATGCACCCAAATGCATCAAATGTGAATCTGATTCTTTGAAGAAGGCATAAAACATACTTTAATGCATCAATCGATGCATTCTGGTGCATCAATCGATATGATGTATTTAGTTATCTGAGTGTAGATGGCGCACACATTCTCCTACGTAAGTCCAGAGCGTTAGGGCGCCAGAGGTCGTTAGCCAAAGTTGCAGAAAAGCGAAGTAAAATATACCCCATCAATCAAGATTCTCCTATGTAAACATGTCCGAATTCACATATGCAGTTTTTACTGGTTTGCATCTGGTTGTGTGCGATGGCATAAAAATAAATGAAAATAAATGACTACGCAATGTAAAATACATTGGATGATCTCGTATGGTATCATCCTATTAACAAAAAAATGTGTCTTATTCATTAGACTTCAGCAATCTAGTCAGAATCACGAGGAGATAGAAAGTCGCCACAGAACACTCTTTCAAATCGGATATCTGCGCTTCTGTGCTGTTCAAAAACGTATCACTTCGCAGTTTTTAACTTTCATAATCAAGAAGAACATGGCGAAATGCGTTATGATGCAGTGTAGCCACCTCGTGATCTATCTTCGTGAGTGAAAGAAATGGATGACCAGGTGTGAGAAAAAGTACGTTAAACCTTAAACTTTTCGATATAACTAAGGATTATGATATAATTCAACCAGCACCGACATTGTAAAGAAAGTTTCGAACAAGTAAACACGAATAAGTACTTGAATGTTTGTGTAAACTCAAGCATCGGAATTGCATATTGGTGCAATCTCTCTATTATGTAGAGGCCTTGGTTTGGACCAATACAGTGAACTCGTCAACGGTAAAAATTGGCCATTTCTGCACTCATAATAATATTGAAAATTCACTCATAATACGAAAATCACATCGTGTGACGTCACTGCATTCTGATTGTATTAGATTAAAAATGCATATCCTCTCACATTAAGCCTTTTTGACTTTATTTTTCAATAGTTTATAAACTGTTTGTGAATAATGACATGCAAATCGGACTCCCTGCTTTGTAGGTCGTCGCCGCTTTGATGACGATACATTCAGTGGGGCGATTAACATCTGTGTTCTAGAATTGCATGCATGTTCATCAATATTATCCTTTGTTTTCTCCTGGGGCGAGCAAAAACGAATTCCCTGTTCTGGTAGGATTAAAATGTTTTCAATAATAATCAAGGGATGAACATCCCAAAACATAAACAGGGTTTCTGTTCTGGGGTGAAAACAAAATGTATCACGACCTTGCACATAACCGCATATATACATAAAGGATGAATGAAGTTCGTTTTTCAGTGGCACAAAGGAGCTATAATATTATAGCTCTTGTTGTTGTTATTTTTATTATTATTATTACTATTAATATTTAGACCTATAACTGATAATTTCACAGGATTATGACTGACCTGTATATACTCTTGTTAGACCTGTTGCGATGGTAATTTTGGACAGGGATTTGTCTTTAATTTTTGGCTTCGGGTTTTCAAAGAGTGGTTTAGCCGTATTGTAAGACGCTGTTATTTCTTTGACTCCAATGGAATTTTGCAGATAAGTATTTATCTTGCTACGAAATAAGATAGGTATACTTCTAACCCTTATTGAACACTTGACTTTGATTTTATTTGAACAAAGAAGGAAGAAATATTTACCCATATCCTGAGATGCATCAAGTGAATGCTGTTCTCATGTGAACTTATTTTGTGTTTTCATTTAAATAATGTTCTATGGATAAAAGAACGTGTCAACATGGTGAATTTAAATATTGAATTCTGTTACATATCAATTATAATGTTCATAACATTTTTTATTATATTTAATATTTATTTGTTGAACTTTTATTTTTGAATTGTGAGAATTATTACGTATCAAAATATGGTACATATAGATGTACATATTCACAAGATAGTGAAGAACATTGTATAACTGGAAATTGAAAAAGAAAATAACAATAATATTAGAATTACAAAATGTAAATCAAAATCACTACACTACTAACTGTAATTGTAAGAAATTATGCCTCTCGTTTCTATCCGAAGGCCATCTACTAAATAATATTCTCGAATATCGCAGGGGTGTAAGGGGTGCTTCTTTCACGTAGTGCACCCAATAGTCAACCTCACTTCCACGTAGTACACCCTGGACTGCAGACTAACGAGGCTCTGGCGACTGCCCTCATGGCCAGTATAATTTTATTTGTGTTGTCCTGTGTTTTGTGCTTATTTGTGCTGAGTGCTCCTTTACAGCCTCAGCTTTTAACGAAAGTCAGAAGATTTTAATATTTTATGATTTTAGTTATTCAGCGTTAGAGTTGTTATATGTAACGATAAGGGGCTGGACCCCGTATAATGTGACGGGTGCAAAATAGCCTTAGTGCTGACGCTCCCAAAATTTTAAATTCAAATTCTTTCAGATTCTTTCGAATATCGCAGTATTTGTTCGGTTACGTGTTCGTGATTATTTTATTAGAAAATTAGTGCAAATTGTTTGCTAAAGTAATAAGAGAGTGCCATTTAAATTCTGTCATACCCTTACACATTTCGGTTTTTTGTTACATTTTCCAAAAAAAGGCTTTAATTTCTTAAAACCAAAAGTCGAGTTATTCAAGATATTGAGTGACTTGGAAAGTATTGCCTGCATTATTTGCAGTACTACGCTTTTGATGACATAACCATATTTTCAAATGGGCTATCCGATGTATATCTTCCTTGAACAGATGGATCGGAAACGTTCTTGAAAGTGTTAAAAAATGTCTTACAGATTAATGTTAATGTTCAAATTTATCTTATTGTGCTTACCGTAATTCTGTAATTATAATATTTATTGTTACAGTATTGTGCCTGCTTGGACCACACAGTACTCAATGGAAAGTAGCTTTGAAAGCCCTCAAGGTGCTTTTTGACACTGAATACCTAGAGATTGTGAACTTAATGGTCATTATACGAGGCATGTTCAATATGCAACGAGAATTTCGCAAGAGTTACTCACATTTCTACCGAGTCGCTTCATTGATGTTATTTTTCAATCTGGTCTCCTTGTCTATCGATGGACTTCTGGCAACATGCCACCATTACGTTGATGTCTTTGGAAAATAAATTATTTGCTTGCTGTTTCAACCAGGAGTGTGTCGCCTACTGAACGCCTTCATCAAATTTGAACTGTTTCCCTGAAAGATTCTTCTCAAGAGGCCCCAAGTACAAATATGGGTTAAGTCCAAAGACGTACTAAGATGTGGCATAACTACCACTCGCAAGTAAAAAATGTTCAGCCGTTTTAACGTCCTCTGCATGCAGGATACGAAGCACCGATTTCATCTTCAGTTTTGTGCACACCCTGATAGGCACCAGTTCGTTACACTAAAGAGATTTCACCGTTAACACAGAGGTTTCGCTCCCTGTGCTACGGGGCTTCCGGCGTTAATGCAAGGTTTCGCTTCCTGTGCTATGGGGCTACCGTCGAGAACGCAGAGATTTCGCTTCCTGTGCTACGGGGCTTTCGCCGTTAACACAGGGATTTCACCCTGTGCTACGGGGCTTTCGTTGTTAATACAGGGTTTCGTTTCCTGTGATACGGGTCTTCCGTCGTGATCGCAGATACTTCCTACTCTACGTTGGACGTTTATATAGGGATCTCAAGTAGAATAACACGATGCAGAGATCTTATTACAAAATTCTTGCCAAATATTGCACATGCTTTTAATGTTCATGTGAGGAGTCGAAAACTCAACGTTGATGTCATGTATGAGTACAGATGTTTTCACATACAAGATATAGTGTTGTTTCCTCTGCAGGATTTTCCAGCAACAAGTAAAGTTTAATTCTGGAATACAACGTACTAAGGATAGGAGAAGTGTCCTGCGCAGCCTCAGATCG
Source organism: Lepisma saccharinum (assembly GCF_977018435.1). Taxonomy (NCBI): domain Eukaryota; kingdom Metazoa; phylum Arthropoda; class Insecta; order Zygentoma; family Lepismatidae; genus Lepisma; species Lepisma saccharinum. The sequence goes on along the minus strand of NC_139233.1, from coordinate 44,169,685 downwards.
TCTTTGCACCATACAGACCGTCTGCGTTGGTCGTAACCATCGATACATGTACGCATGCGCTACTTGGACGAGTCCATTGGCAAAATGTGGGTGGCAGATGCAAGTGGAAAGCAGATGGGCAGCAGGTTTCGTTTAAATAGTCTCCTGGTAACCGGCACTTGAAATCTCAAACGTAGTATGTCGTCGTAGTGTGAAGAGAAGAATATTAGTCCAACTGACTAAACGAATACAAACGAAATACTGATCTGGAATCGGTGACATAGTTTGGCGCATTTTCCACCTAATTTCCCTTTTTTCGCATTTGAATTCGTTCATTCTACATATGCACAACTTCAGCGGTCGGACAGTACAAATCCCATGTTTCATAAAAGTTTCAGGCGCGGTACGAGTTGAAACAATCTACAGTACGTTTCCCAGAAATACAGAATATGTTCACGCACAAGTTTGCTCTATTCCGAAGCAAATCCTACAGTGGGAATATAGTCCTTTACGTGGATAAAGGTCTGCTATACTACGCATATTTTGAATTTGATTTTAAACCATTCAAATCAGATTAACAAAACTATGACATTTGAAATTAAGTTGATATTCTTGTATGTTCAAAATACTATGCCTTTCCCGATATTTTAGAGCAATATTTTTGTAATGAAAATGCTCCACAGCAATACGTGCGAAGCAATATCATCCCCCCTCCCAATCCCCGCAACAAATAATTCAAAACCTACAACGTGTCTATCTGTAACAGTCTTCCTGAAAAGAAATTCCATCTCCCAAAACTGCCATATTTGTTCATTTCCTGTTATGCATTGCGTTCATAAAAATTACATCCACATTTCAGTATTTACACATGTGTGTGTACATAACATAAGCTGGAAGGAACAGGACTAAACCAATAACGCGGTATGTTCCCGAAACTACGTCAGTACAAACAAACACACGAACACACACATTCAGGTCGACATGCAGAACAAATACATACGGAAACTTGCGTGTGTTAAACAAGTACATGATGCAACATGCAACGTCCCCCAGGTTGTACACCAGTCGTCAGAAAGTTAGTCCGCTACTCCTTTAGTCGGGAACATGAGAATCTTTGTAAATCATCAGGGCTTGCCGGGTAGAAAAGAAACACAACACAGTATTCTAAGCTAAACGCAGTTTTATAATCACTTATATTTCCTATCGTATGTGGTCTTACAAGCAAGGTACAGATTTACTTACGTTTCTGCCTGAAGAGGAACAATTCTATAGCATATTAAATCACGTCACAATCACTAAACATTAACTTTGGACAAGACAAACGTAAATACACGAAAGTTTCTGTGCTTAATTATTATTTCCGAGTATAGGAAGAATGAAACGAAAATAATTACTAATTACACTATTCGGGCATTCCATTAACCGTCACCACGTTTCTGTTGATTTCTCACCTTCACCTGTTTTCTAACTGAGTCTGTCGTCAGGTAAAAAACATTCAGGTGGATTCACTTCCTCTACTGAGATGAGAAAGTGACGTCAACACGAACAGTTTATGACGTATTTATAAACATATATATAAGTTCCAACCACAACTGTATCAATCTAACTATAGCTGTCTGTGACAGCTTACACATTATTTGAAGTAACAAGCATTTTAAAAATCTTAACTTCTTACAAATATAAAACCTTAAACTCTCAGGTTAGTTACAATTGCACTCGTCCGCGGAAAAGTTTTGAAGAAATTGCAATTTGCAAGTTCTGAAAACATTTTGAGTACACAATGAAACTCTAAATACAGAAATTATCTTGACACTAAGTCAACTTCACCAACCAATGCTTCTCTTCATTCGACAACAACTCAGGTGGAACGTAGTTTGTGGTATCCAAAACAGAATACAATCCACGATAGTTAATCAACCAATAAGCAGTGAATTCAGGCAATGATTGATTCCATGATGGTTTAATAGAACAGAAGTTCTAGTTTCTTCTCCAGAAAGACATTGTAGAAAACAGAATAGGGTTCAATAAGCAATGAACTCAATCTGTACTCTCCTATAGCACTTCAAACTCAACACTCTTCTTGCTTCTGTGCTTCTAGAATAATGCCTTTAAATTTCACACCAGAAATATAGTAACTCCTGCTTATAGGAATCAATCCAAATATTTACTATATGGACCTTCTCTGAGAGGTCTACGGATTTATATATCCCGATTCTATCCTCATCTTGGACCTTTCGGATGAACCGCACTAAATATATATCTGGAGAAACCTCCTTCATTTGATCAGGAGTGGTAACAAATATCACATCAACTGCATTTTTCTTAATACTTATTTCTGCCTGGTGCAGTTTTTAAAAAAAGCATACGCCAGAGAAAGTCAGAACCAAAACCTTCTTAAATGAATACTTTGGTCCTAAAATTCAGACCACCGATTTCCAGTTCTACTTGTTTACCATCTAAAACTCTCTTCTTGAGTCTTCCGGAAAATATACCAGTTTTACATTCGAAAATTTTTTGCACTTGACTGCCTGAAGATACATTTTCGGTCAGCAAAAGTAATTTACATATTATTCTTGTATTTTACGTCCCTTCGAGTTCACTTGCCTAAACGAAGAGGAGGCAATTAGAATAGGTCGACGTTTGTTTGACACGATTGGTATCGCTGGTTGTGTAGAAACTCTCTAGTACTCTCCACTGCTCCTTCCTGCTCTGAGGCAACGTCATGTCTTGGGGAGAAAGAACCACAATTGTCGCCTCTACGTCGTGGAGAGTACCGTCTAGGCGGCCTAGGACTACGTCGTTCTTGGTAACGCCATCTGTCTGGAGAACTTTGCCTTTGTTCTGGACGAGGCCTGTAGGAGTTTCTCTGTCTTTCGTTCTGATCTCGGTTGAAGCCTCTCCTGCCTAATCATCTGTTGAATCTTCGAGGTCGTGAGAAATTTCCTCCTCGACTCTCTGAATCCGTCTGGATATTCCGTATCTTAAAACTTTTATTGCCTGCAGCCTCTTTATTCTTAGGGTCTTCTTTATTCTTCCAGACATGAGGGTCATCATAAATATCAAAGTCTTTTAAAAAGTTCGTCAACTCATCCACACTTCGTGGAGCGTGCGCCAGACAAAGATTCCGAATGCGATACGGCAACTGTCCAATGATCAAATTAAGAACTTCACTCTCATTAAAATTGTCAACTAGGTTTCTATACGCTGCGTAGACACTCCAGGCAAAACTCTCTAAGTTGTCGTGGAGCAGACGAGAATACCTCCGGTTCCTCACAGCCGCTAGTTGTCTTTGTTTCACCTTCTCTGATGCAAATTCATCCCTATAGCTTGCGCAGAAATCAGCATAATTCACAAAGTTGTCCATATTACCAGCTAATTAATGCTCAGCCTTGCCGGTGAAAACCCTAGGTAATAATTCCAATCTATAGTGCTCAGGCACTTGCATTAAGTAGAAACTGACATTTAATTCACGAAGATATCTTTAGGCAGATTGAGCTTCGATATCGCCTTTAAACTTCGGAATATTCGCGATATCAGCCATTCTGGGTATCTTAAACTTTGTTCTGCGTCGAAGAGAAAAACCGTCATTACTATCCTTTTCTCTAGGCCTCTTTCATCTATCAGAAGTTGTGGTATTACCGGGGAAGAATGGGTTTGGAAGTACAACAGGAGGTCCATAGGCAGTAGCTTCTGGGTTCAGTCCTCGGATTGGATCAGGCACTATATCGGAAGAGGTTTCTGGTCGAATCTGAAAATTATGGATCTTTTCCTGCAGTTCACTGACCCTACTTATAATTGTACCTGTCTGTTCCTGAATTTCTTGGCGAAGAGATACTTCCATCTTTTTTGCCTTCTCATGGAGAAAATTAACTTTTTCTCCAGCTTCCTTTATTTCAACTTTCTGTTCTTGCACTATATTTTCTATGAGTTCTGTTCGTTCACCAAAGGTTTTTAGTGCTACATTAATAGACTCTACAGAACTCTTTAATTCTTGAACTCTCTGTGGAGGGTCACATTCAAATTCTCTTCCAGACTGGACAATTTCAAGACAGGTTTCCATTTCTTCTTCAATTGCTCCTGTTCCTTCTCTATCCGTCCTTGTCGAACTGTTAAGAACTCTAGCTGTTCTTCCACAATTTCCTTTACCCTGTCGTCCACCTTTTCAGTGACTTTAATACTAAGCTTTTCTATCTCTCCTCTGATGCTCTCTACCTGCTCAAGTTTATGTTGAGAGAATAGAGCCTGTTACTCTGACCTTAATTTTATATCTTCCTGTATCCTCCTTTCTTCCTGGTTTTCAATCAATGCACGGAAAATATCTAAGTCTTCTTTTCTCTTTCTCTCTTCCTCCTCTTTCTCTTTCCTTCTCTTTTCTTCTTCCTCTTCTTTTTCCTTCTTCCTCCTCTCCTTTCCTCTTCCCGCTCTTTCTCCTTCCTTCTCTTTTCTTTATTTTCCTCTTTCTCTTTCCGTCTCTTTTCTTCTTCCTTTTCTTTTTACTTCATTCTCCTTTCTCTTTCCTTCTCTTTTCTTCTTACTCCTCTTCTTTTCTTCTCTTTGCTTCTATAAGCTCAAGTATGAGTTTAAACTACATCATCTCCTTTTTTCGAACTTTCTCTATCTGAGCCATCTTTTTCTTACGCTGTTTCTCCTCCTCTATCCTTTCCTTCTGTCTACGCTCCTCATCCTCCTTTTCCTTCTGGTTTCGTTCTGCTTTATATTTCATCAACCAATCAAGTAGCCAGTAATCTGATGAGGGTTTGGTAGGAACGCTCGGTTCTGGTTCTGTTTCTGGTGCTGACAAGCATGATATGCATCGCATCTCTTTATTTGATGCCGAGGTCACTTCCTGCCCATCACAACTACTATGAAACCTCTGTAAATATTGCCAACACTTAAAGAATTCCCTGTCATTGGTAAGAACATCACAGCATCTAAACTTGGTTTCTGCATCCATTGTCGTTCTTCCTCTGCTTCGCAGATTCATTCCTGTCGCGTCTTTCTCCATTCTACAACATCGTCTATGACTTTCCCAGCTAATACCTTCAATTCACTATCACACTTTTACCTTCGTGAATTCCAAGGACTTTCACTATCACCTTCGTGAATTCTAAGGACATACACTTTCAGTATGCACTAAATCGGGCATCACGTTTGAATTGCTAAAATAATTTTGCACTCGAGCCTCCACGATTGTACCAAAATAACTATGCACTCCAGTCCCACGTTGGTGTGCCAAAATAACTATGCAACGTCCCCCGGTTGTACACCAGTCGTCAGAAAGTTAATCCGCTACTCCTTTAGTCGGGAACATGAGAATCTTTGCAGATCATCAGGGCTTGCTGGGTAGAAATGAAACACAACACAGTGTTCGAAGTTAAACGCAATTTTATAATCACTTATATTTCCTATCGTATGTGGACTTACAAGCAAGGTACAGATTTGCTTACGTTTCTGCCTGAAGAGGAACAATTCTATAGCATATTAAATCACATCACAATCACTAAACACACTTGCATATAGAATTAACGTTGGACAAGACAAACGTAAATACACGAAAGTTTCTGTACTTACTTATTATTTCCGAGTATACCCAGAATGAAACGAAAATAATTACTAATTACACTATTCGGGCATTCCATTAACCGTCACCACGTTTCTGTTGATTTCTCACCTTCACCTGTTTTCTAACTGAGTCTGTCGTCAGGTAAAAAAACATTCAGGTGGATTCACTTCCTCTACTGAGATGAGAAAGTGACGTCAACACGAACAGATTATGACGTATTTATAAACATATATACAAGTTCCAAACACAACTGTATCAATCTAACTATAGTTGTCTGTGACAACTTGCACATTATTTGAAGTAACAAACATTTTATAAATATTAACTTCTTACAAATATAAAACCTTAAACTCTCAGGTTCGTTACAAACAGAGTAGTCTTTAAAGTCGCATAAAAATATTATTTTTGTTACTCATACTACATTGTAGAAACGGAGAGTAACACAAAAGTGTGGTTTCACAGAATTCTATCTATATTTTGATTTTAAACAAAGAATTTAAAAAAAATATTGTACTTTAACACTACTAGCATGGTGATCAGTTTCTCTACAACTGGTTTGATAGCGGTTACAATAACGTATAATCTGCAAAGCACTGTTTCATTGTGGCATTAAGTTACGAATATCCAATCCGTCCACGTCTGTAGAGTGTGCATCAGAAAGAGCACACAGCAATTCAAGGACGTGGTGAGAAGGGGGAAGATTTAAATCCACCCTGTCCCGAAATATTTGAGTTATTACTCTGATTTTGTTGCCTACAGATGGGGTAGATTTATTATGTACGCTTATGACTACGCTTTATTATGATGAAAATTTTCTTATATCTTTAGTCCATTCGTATAATAAGAACATAACTCGGAAAGTACACACTATTTAATCCAGAGTAAGTAAAATGATATTTGATCTTAAACTGTTAAGTGAAGAGGAAAATATTACCATACATTTAAAGATTTTGCAAGTAATTACTGGTATTCGGGATCTTAAAAATAAAATTCGAGTCGTGAAGTTTCGTTCATAAGCATATTAAGTGTGGTTGTATATTCGTATATAGGTACGCCAGGAATTGACAGTGCTGAAATTGATTGATTTTGTTTGCTTCGCTTTTCTGCCACTTTCGGCTAATCGAGAAGAAGTTGAGTGATGATATGATGAAATCGACGAAGGAACACTCACAAAGAACGCCCAAGCGCAGACCGGTGTTCGAACCCGGGATCCTTGGCGTCGTAGCGCTACGAAGGTCGGGTCAGTGCTGAAATATATACCTAATGTATTACTTCTATGCATAATTATGTAAAATCACAACGTAACTCAGCAACTTCATCAATCGATTTCTGAAGCATGGGCTCCAGCAATTAAGGGTGGAGGGGAGATATTTGAAAACGTTATGTACTGGTGTACGATGTACTTACACGTGTCATCCAAAAATATACAAGTTTAGAAAGAGCAGAGGGAGAGAAATGTAACTACACTGGGAAAAGTTGACTGTAAAATGACGGTCTAAAGCCTTAAATTTCTGCTGCAGTTCAACTGCCGTTACAATGTCCGTTTTTAAGGTATTATGCGGTTGCTAACCTAATTCATGTAATTTTAATGATACAGTTTAAAAACTATATTCATGGTGCACTCAAGTCTAATTTATAATCATCACCTCTCTGCATGTGCGATAAGATATCCAAATCTAAATTTTAAGAAATGGTTGCGTTGCGTTTTTATAAATTAACAGGCAGATTGTTAAATTTTAACGGTAGAATATTGTATGTTTTACGATAACTTCTAGAGAGACAGAGAGACAAGAAATTTAGAAAAACACAGAGATGGAGAAAGAAACAAATAAAAGCATGTAACTGAGAGATAGAGAGGGAGCGGAAATAAAATAAAATGAAGATAAACAGAAAGGGAAATTAAAGAAACCGAGGAAAGAAAAATAAAGATAAACAAGAGAAAGAGAGAGAAACTAAAGGAACGAAACAGACAAAGAAATGGGAAAAGAGATAGGGAAGTGAAAGAAGATAGAGATAGAGGGGAAAGGAAAAATAAAACTAAACAGAAAGAAAAAATCATCAATATAAGATAAGGAGTAAGGAAGGAGAAGTAGGCACTAAATCAGATTTAAGCAACTCGCGTTTGCGGAATTCCGTGAACGCTCCCGTGCACACTGCACGAACGCGATGCCTGGTTCACTCCATCCTTTCCCGCTGCTCGCTTTGCAGTTCACACCTGCATACGAGGGTTCAGTTGGGTGTACTAAAACGTATAAAGGAAGAGGTAGGAAACAAAAAGAAGAAAATATAATTCATATATAAGAAAGACGTTAGTAATAAGTAAGCCATTTTTCAGGAACACATGACCTGAAGTATATCCTAATATAAGTACGCTACACTCTGTCTAGTGATTATCTGGAGGAAGTCCGCGCATAACGGTAGACAAAGGGGAGAAAGCGAGTACGCGGAGCACAACAGTGCTCTTACTGGTCTTGCGGCGAGCGGCCTACATGCTGGCATGGGAAGTGCGGAGCAGGCAATACGCCACAAACTAACCAGACAAGAGCGGTGGCGCCAAGATTTACGACGTCACGTGAGGAAGTGCTACGTGCATCTTGTTCTATAAGCTGCTGCGTTTCTCGTCGCTCTAGATTGGTCGCTTCCCCGCTCCGCTTGTCAGTATGTAGGCCGCCCACCGCAAGACCAGACAAAAGCTATAGTAGCTGCAGCCGCGTTTTCCCCTCTACGCATTCACCTTTCCTCTCACGCGTTCTTTGGTCGAGTCCTACTTCCGCAGAGTACGTGTTTTCGTTCGTTTGCTCCTGAGATTCTCTGGACAGAGTATAGTAGAAACATCGTCGCGATTAACCAAACAAGTAGAAAAGCGGCGAAAATAATATAACCTGATCCAAACACAAGTAAATAAAACAACGTTTGTTATATTTGCTGAAAACTCAGCTTGTGGTACCATATAATCTCTACACCGCTACAACATGTCTACCTGTGTTAGTACTTTCTCGTCAGTACACACCCAGAAATCCAAGCTGTACATTACGTTTGGCACTCAATCTGTGTCATTTCCATAGAAACGCATTGATTTTCCAAGCATATCTGCATCAGAAACTCTGTTTCCTCAGAATTCGTCACACTACGTTTATTTCCTGTAAAGTTCACCACTCACAAACGGTTAAGTACATAAAGGAAATTGATTAGGGTTAATGATCGATGCTTATTTGGTAATGATTTAGCTCGCACTAGGGAATGTACAAACATTATAAATTGCGTTTCAAGGTAATTATCAGCCTGTGGACAAACTGGAGTACAGTAGTGGCGGATGCCCGCTTATATCAGCCCTTGCCGAACAAGACAAACTAGGTAAGTAGGTACATTCCTTTGAGCCCTAATATTCTTCTCTTGTGTGGTATTTAGGTCATTTTAAATGTGACTATCGTCAGAAAATATTCCACAACTCCTATTTTCAGGAGACGGTCCTCATAAATACCATAACAAAATACATATTTGGACCGAATATCATTTTATTTATCTTGTTCTTGTTTTCTGGGGGAACGAGCGATTCGGGGGCACATACCCCCACTGCCTACTCTCGATACCGCCACTGATTACGCTTTTATTCTTGAGACTGAACTCCTTTATTGCTTTCTTTGCTTTATTCATACAAATGTTATTATTGTTTATTAATTTGTACAGTTATATTTTCAGTATTCCGATAGATGGCACACCTTGAAATGAAACTGTATCGACTACAGTTTTCTTCTTTCTGGTGTTTTATGGTTTATTCTGCAAAATGAACTAGGGAAATAAATATCGTAAAACTTCCTTAAATTCGAAAACTGTGCAATATCTATATTAATTTGTGGTGAGCATGTGCATTTTGGAATCTCTCCTATAACAAAATAACCGACTAGAGATGAAAATGGTGAACTTGTGTATTTTTGGAATGTGTCAACATAATATATAATTGTGTGATTTTTATCTAAAGCCGTGCAACATCAATCCACTCTTTTTCGCCATTATCGAGTAAATGCCCCTTATGTACCCAGTCATCATCAGGTTCCGCATCAGCACGACAACCTACACTCCTCACCAGCGCGTTCACCGAATTATGAAAGAGAAAAAAAGTTATTCAGATTCTGCAATCACTAGGAAAAGAAACACTTTTTCTTGTTCATAGGATTACGTTAAAAAGAAACATCTAGTGCGTTCCTCAATTGTAACGGACACTTTAATGAAATTCAAACCTGGCAAGAAAGAGAAAGAGGAGCTCAGTTCATTTATAATTTCAAAACATTTCAATCTTAAAACTACCATTTTCTTTCCTTCAGATGACGTAGATTAATTATGTGAAATGCTGACTGTATTGTGTTGTGATGAAAATTTACAAAATTCAGGATGGATTTTTAAAGGGTCGTTCCTTCTTCGTCCAATTTAGGGCAGACGGGAGAAATTTTTACGCTGAAATAAGAAGCTTTAAATGAAGAAATCATAGGTCTACCTTCAATTCAAGACCGACATAAATGTCGTGTGAGATAGATTTAAAAAACTGCTTCGTTTCATTCAGAACGGGCCTCAGATATTACCACGCTGAAGTAAGGTAGAAAGACTCGCATCGGAGCTTTAATGGATGTTTGAAGTCTATCCTCAATTCAGCATTCAAATAAGTGTCCGACGAACAGTAGTAGTTTATCTCTGCCCAGATTATACTTTACGTACATTTTCCTAAGAAAAATAAACTGTTGCGAAGACTGTTATGAGATGAAGTCTGTGCCTTTAACCATGTGATACGCATCATATATCCACATTTAGGACAAATGAACATTTCTAACAGTTTCAAAACTTTGTGTAAGCTACGTACTTGTGCTTATGGGAGGAAAGTCATGTGTGTTATGGCAACCTCAATTTGATAGTGACATCTGTGATTTAGGGGAAGCAAGAGGGAGGGAAAGTCATCCATTTTTATCAGCACGGTAACTGCTGTAAAGTGATTGAGCTGAACTGCAACTACGTACTTGGAAAACCAGAACCACTATTGTACTTGAACAAAATCGGACGAGTTTCAAGATGGCGGACCTTAAAGCTACAAACTTTAGAAAAGTACATGGACGCTGCTATTGAACTCCCTGGCCGATATTCCGAGAAGATTTCACGATCAATACATTGTACAGTAGAAATTTGATCCACTTTCCCCTTTCTTTGACAACCCTTTACGTTATTTCTCCAAACAAGATACCATCCCATTTCCATCAACCTTCTGATTCTACAGATGCCACTCCCTCTCCCGTCCGAAGGCGCCTGTCAATCGGCCAAGAGAAAAGCCTTTCTGAGGAAAAGAACTTGTCCACGCTCCGATCAGTGTCCAATTTCTCCTGCCAGTTCCATTCAATGTCCTCGCCCCTTTTGACCTGTCACCTCACCGCCCCATTCGTCCTGAGAGCTTTCAACCCTCCAGGAGGTTCCTGGAAGAAACGTTACATGTCTTCCCCCCCTCTTCCCCCTTAACCGTCTTCAGAGATAGTACTGGAAACTCGACTATAAAGTACTTCCCGTAGGGTCCAGATAACACGTTAAATCTACCTCCGGGAGGGTGGCTGAGGGGTGTTCTACCCCTTAAGAACTGCATACATAAGGGAGAAAGAGGAGGGGTGGATGCAGTTAAGGAAATGGACCCAGTGCTTAAACAGTGAAAGGGAAGGAACCAATCTGATCCGGGAATGTTAGTCCGGGGAAAAGAAAGTGTTTCAACCCTTGCTGTTCCACCTGACCTACTTCACGTCACAAGTTCAGTGTATCTCTTATCTTCACACAACATTGGTTTCGCAGGAAAGTCAAGACATGTCTATTTCGTAATGGCATCGGATTTTGCCAAACACGTATCCGTTTATACGTCATTAAACACCTATGATTTCCGATTCGTTGTCTATGTAGGAAACATTTCCCCATTTGTGGGTATATTTCTTGGTATTCAGAAAGTTTCGGTGTAAGACGTAGCCCTTTTCAGTGCAAGGCAGTCAAATGTCAAGCTCTCTTGATTGGAATATACTGCGCAATTTCAGGTTAACGAAGGCCTGACGCCTGACAGCATGGCTCAAGATAATCAGCTGAGGAGTCCTCTGTCAGAGATCACCGCAAGAGATGTCATGTTGACTTCCTAAGGCCGATCTGTGTGGCGAATGGTTAGCGTAACGCGCTACTAGGCCGGATGTACCAGGTTCGAACCCTGGATAAGACATGGGTGCATCATTGTATTTGTCCCATCACCCAGTTCATCAGAGCTTCATTCATCCCATCGTCGCGATTAACCTAAGTGGAAGGAAAGCGATGTTGAGCAGCCAAAATTCAAATAAGATCCCTAAGGAAAATTCATCTGCTTAATCCTTTTTTTCGAGCAACTGTGGGTATATTAACATAATGGCTAACACTCTTACCTTACGTGCAAATGGTTCTGGGTTCGATCCCGCCATGAGTTGCAAAATGTTGATGTTGATCCAGCATCGTGAAAACAATTGGAAAGCTTCCTGAAAGCGACAGTAGCGGACTGCGATCGCGAAAGCCGAAATGCGATTCGATGGCCTTGTCAAACTTCTCTCAGCGAAAATCTATTTGGTAGATCCTGGCTCCCAAAGGGCGGTTACGGCACGGAGTTGAGTTTTCCCTTTTCTTTTCCTGTGCCTTCTTTCTACTTTCGCTTTCTAGTCTGACTCCCGATGTCTTTCTCCTTCCGCATTTATCTGCCGTTTCCCCTCTTGTTACGTCCCCATATAATTTAAAACTTCAAGGTTTAATATGTTAATTACAAAAATAAATACTTGCACATAGTATTATATCATAATTTGTTTGAAGTAATTTTCTAATATGTTCCAATGGTTATTGACTAACCTTAAAAGTTTCTGTTTCAATTGCTACAACTCGGTCCCGATTATCTCTGGAGCAAGGAAACGAAAACAACTCACTGAGCAAGTAGTGACGCGAGACGGCTCCACCAATAAATACGTGATAGGGAATGGGATTGCGTGATGGGAAGGAGCGACTGCAGTTACCAGCTTCGCTCTGTCTACTCGATTTTCCCCTCTTCTCTGCCGCTACGCGCGGCCTTGCTCCACAGATTCCGGGGATAGAGTATAGGTGATGTGAGTTATTGACTTCATGGTTGATGTAAGTTGATTTACAATGTATGACTTTGTTCGTGAAATTAAGCTAGAGTTTTGAGATTAATACAGCTTTATAAAATAATTTTAAAATAAAACTTAAAATGAGTTCTACGTCTGAGATAGCCTCAGAGTAGGCTAGAATGTTTGTGTCCTCCGTAAAGTATAAACTAGTAGTAGTAAGTTTATCTAAAGTGATAAAGACTTGGCACTTAGCTCTGTTGTTATGTGCAAATTATCCATTGGTGTGATGTAAAAAAGGAGTAAAAGATACATGATAAATGCAGCTCCATCTTGCATCATTTATATACAATTCCAATTTCCAAAAGTTTTCTTAGGTTTATATCATTACATTTCTTCACTTCTAATATTATAATATTCAGCTACCAAGTAACAATACACCAATTATGAATATGTTATTTGTATTCGGTCCACAGCTTGTGAAAGTAACATGAAGAGAACACAAGTATTTTCTTTAATCATGAGAATTGTTAAACATAGATGCCCTGCGCCTTCACATGTTTCCATAAGTGAAATTCTATCCAATCTTCAAGTATACGATATTTCTCCTTCAGGTTTCGTTTCAGAATCATGAATGAAAAAAATCTTCACGAGTCAATCCTTGACACTATTCAAAACTCGGAACGTACTAATAGAAAATGTCACAGCCTCATTCACACGAAAGTTCCAAGAGTATACTCCGAACAAAGGTCACTTCTTTGTAGACAACAAATCCTATGCATGAAATGATCCTCCAGTCTCTAAACAAACCATCAAGCAGCTGAAGAGTTAATAATAATGTTTCTCATGTCCTCCATACTGATATTATTACGTTATTTTCAATTTCACTGTTGGTATCTTGATATAAAATGAATTCATTCAGTATTCAGAAATTCTCACGTAAGTAAACAAATAAAATTTCCTACTTTGAAATCAGTACGCGTTAATGAAAGTTTTTTTTCTGTTTTCTGATTGATAACTTTGTAGACCGATACACACCCTTTTAACAAGCTTCATCCATCAACACAGATTGTAAAAGCGAAACCATCCATCATAGTATACTTCACACATTCTTTCTATCTCGTTCCCCTCACGTCTCCCACCTCCCTCTTTTGTCTCCCTTGCTTCAACCAACACCACAAAAGGCCACTGGGTTTCCTCTATACTTTTTCGTGTCACTGCGTCGCATGCTTTATTTACAACGCGTTCCTGAACCCTGTTGTCAATACTACACACGCGGGGTCACGGATCGAGAGGAGAAAGTACGCACGTCCAATGCTGATGTGGAGATGACAGAAGCTTCGATCGAAGCTAAAATGCTGTTCGTTTAATGTAGAGGGTTGTGCGTGGTGGTGATCTGCAAATGAAATTACACGCTGAGATAAAAAGCACATGCTTGATTCTCAAGCTACGATACTGTCAATCCGTAGATGAGTTCATGAAAACAAAACATGTGCTTCAATCTGAGGTTAAGATCTTGAAATAAAACGACATGCTTTATTCTGAGGATATACTTTCAATCCGTAGACGAGCTCACGAAAACAAAACATGTGCTTCAATCTGAGATTAAGATCTTGACATAAAAAGACGTGCTTTTTTATGAAGATAACCTATTGTTAATTCGTAGATTAGTTCACGAAAACAAAACATGTGCTTCATCTTGAGGTTAAGATCTGGGGAAAAAAAGAAACAGGCTTTATTCTAAGGATAAGACTTTGAAAAGAAACGCATCCTTTAATCCGAGGTTAAGATGTTGAAGTTAAAACACATTCTCCTTCCTGAAGTTGAGAACTTGAAATTAAATTACATGACTCATTGTAAACCTAAGGCCTTACAATGAAAATACATACTTCATTTAGAGAATGATATATTGAAATAAGAGCACATATTTAATTCTGAGGCTAAGACCTTAAAAAATGCTCTAAACTGAGTTTGAGATCTTGAAATGAAAACACTTGCTTCTTCCTGATGTTGAGATATTGAAATTAAAGAACATGACTCATTCGAAACCTAAGATCTTGCAATGGAAATACATCCTCCATTCATAATATGATATCCTTAAATAAAAGCACATGCTTAATTGTGAGGTTAAGAGTATAAAAAACTTGTTTTAATCCGAGATTAAGATCTTGAAATGAAAACACATGCTTCTTTCTGATGTTGAGATTTTTAAATAAAAAATGCATGACACATTCGAAGCCTAACCATTCGGAAGATTATATCCAGAAATGAAAGCGCATGTTTAATTCTGAGGTTAACACGTTGTCAAAAAAATATATGATTTAATCCGAAGTTAAGATTTTGAAATAAAAATCCATGACGCGTTCGAAGCCTAAGGTCTTGTAATGAAAATACACCCTTCATTCGGAAGACGATATTCTGAAATAAAAACACATGAGATTAAGACCTTGAAATGGAAGCACATGCTCTAATCCGAGGTTAAGATGTTCAAATGAAAACACGTGATTCTTCCTGATGCTGAGAGTTTGAAATTAGAAGCCATTATTGATTCGAAGCTTAAGGTACTGTAATAAATGAGGATGATATCCCGAAATAAAACACATGTTCATTTCTGAAGTTAAGATCTTGAAATGAAAGCACATGCTTCATTCTCAGGCTAAAAACTTGAAATAAAAACGCATGTCTCGTTCCAAGAATGAGATCATGAAAATAAAACACATGCTTCAATTCGAGGATTTGATCGTGAAACAAAAAAAAACATGCTTTAATCAGAATCGAAGATTATAATCTTAATAATGGAAGCCAAAGATTCACTCAAACTGAGGGTAACGTATGCTTCATCTTGAAATAGAAATGTACGTTCCTTCTGAGGTTATAAATTTAAAATAGTAAGACATGTGCCATTCTGAGAATGCGATCTTGAAATAACACACGCTTTTTCTGAACTTGCAATATTAAAACAAAGGAAAAAAATATATAATATTTAATGAAACGAAAGCAAAGTAAATTGAAGTTCAAAATTGTATTAATGTTTGGAGATTTGCGTAGCATTTGCGCAACTGGCACGTTGACTACATCGTTTGGAGAGAAACTTTCAGCAACTCGGGTATTTACTTCCTAACTGCATGTAATGCATAATTGATTGCGTCGGCTTTTAAGCCTTTCAGCTCCGCAGGGAACACGCGTGTTCAATTATCCATTACGTAATTCTTTCTCAAAACTTGTAGCCTGCCATGTTAAACCTGCGCACTCATCATATGACAATCAACGCATACATGGGGGGGGGGGGACTACTCCTTGCTGTGATCATTACAAAACCTTTTCCTCCCAGTAAATTACTTTTTTGAAGCTGTGTACGAGAAATAATTAGAAAAAAAAACAATCTAGTGGCTTAAGAGTACGGTTTAATTGAACAAGTAGATCGAGCCGTTGGAGACGAAACTACTGTTGCCTCGCTGGTAGAGCGAGATATTTGTGATTTGTAACATACTCGTTACGAGGCAATATAAATATAAGGATCTGGTACCCATTACCTACAAAGGTTAAGGGTTCGAGTCGTGGCCTAGCCACTTTCACTGTGCTTTCTTCAGTTTCATCCCCATTCGTCCTCGTCGCTACGATTATCCTAAACGTCGTGGCCCTTGTAATGATGGGTCCCGGGTTCGTAAACCATTACGCCGTCGTGAAGGCCCTAGAAAGATTTGTTCGTAGATTTACGACAAAGCATGTCTTATTTTCGCAGCTTCTCCCTATTAGATCTGTGCTTACCATGAAGCCGAGATCTGCAGCAAAATTACAGGCCTATCGTAGGTTCGATCCCGGCAACAACAACGATAGTGTTTACCTGATGACGAAAGACGAGATGATGTATCGAAACGTTGCGTTAGCATAGGTATAAGAATTTAAATTTTTCTTTTGAGTCCACTTTTATTTTTTCTGGACTGGACCGGATCCAAAACACTTTGTAACCGTCTTTAAAGTATTTCAATTCGGTCTCGAAACTTTTCTTCCGGTTCAATTTAATTACGGTCCAAGTTCGGTACTGAAATGAAACATGCAACTTGGATCGAATACAATTATGCGAGAAAATTGATTCAGGTCAGGTTAAGGAACACAATAGAATTTATGGATCCTTGGACCTTTAACAACATTGCCACCAGGTATCGAAACCAGGACATCTCGATTACAAGGCTATCACGTTACCACTAGGTAATAGAAGCATTAGACAATGGAAAATATCTAACATTGCGTGTTAATAATGCATTGTCATTAACATTCAGAAAATTTTCCGATAGAATTTTTACGCATTTTGAGCATTGAATGCCAGTTGATAATAATAAAGCCTTTTGTTAATGACATTAACGAAGGCACAGTCCTGATTGGATATTATTCTTTCCTATTTTCATTCTTTACAAATTATAAATACCGAGTATCCGAAAAGCCTAAAATCGAGATTTTTAAATAAAGTAAAGTAAAGTGCTCCCCACGCCATGAAGGCGTATAGGGGAGGGGGTGTGGAGTTAGGGCCCCAAACTATCTTGATCACGACCGAAGGTGAGGAAGATGTGATCAGCAACACGCCCCTTGCTGCCTTTACCCCCCGAGTTTCCTCAGGTATCCACTTTATACGACGCTGGGTAGGCGCCGGAGCCACTTGAACAGGTTGGTAAAATCCCGTTTCTCCTCCGCCGGGGATCGAACCCGGGTCTCTCGCATGGTAGTCAGACGCCCTAACGTAAGGTTTGTACAGAAAGAGATAGAGACAGAAATTTGCACTGGGTATTAACTTTGTCTATGCGGATACTTTTTCAAACATTAAACAGATTGTTTAATGTTCAGTGTGGGTAAACATTTACTAAGGTCTAATAAAGTTTTTGAAAGAAGTAACAGAAAACATTCATAAAAGACAGCTATGGAGTAGCATGAAATATTTTTTTATGCGTATCTATGGTTTCTGTGGGTAATTATTGAATTGATAAAGGAACAATATTTTTTTACGCATTTTGAGCATTACATGACGATTTATGGGGATAAATATGACATATTCAAAAAAAGTATGCTTTTTCGAAATTATGAGGTGTACTGGCAACATTGGTCGTGTCAGAGGGCAGTAACAGGTGTGCTCATTTGGTTATGTTGTTCAATCAATGCCCAGATGAAATAAAATGATTTCAAACTTGTCGTGCATAAGACTAACATATTCTCTTGTAGGTAAGTTGATAATGGATAACGTTTCCGGTCTTCCCCGGAAGGAATCATGGTTACTGCTGAACTCCACGTAGGCATTTCTGAAATGGATGAACAGCCGGCACCGAGAGGGGGAAATCAGGGGGGGGGGGCACGAGGAGTGACTGCAGGGAGATGCCGCTGCAGGACCGCCGGGCCCTTTTCGGAGTACACCTCGGGCCAGCCAGCGGGAAAATATAGGATGTCACTACACTCTGTCCCATCTATCTCTGGAGGAAGGCGGCACATGGCGACAGAGAAGGATGTGAAATCGAGTGGGCAGAGCGATGAAGAACACGCTGCTGAGAAGGCTGGTAATTTCAGCTCCTCCCTCGAATCACGCACACAATACAATTTCGCTATCTCCAGAGATAACTGATACAGAACTTAAATAGAAAGACATTCTAAAACTTGCGAATTGTGTACGTAAATATGCAGAAAAAAATTCGATGAAATATGTACAGAAATATGAAATTATATTAAAATATGTAAAGCATTATTCGTAGTCTTCTGTCTATTCCTTTAGTCGGGTGTTATTTTTGAAGTTAGAAAATTTCGCAAGGATCACCTCCTGAACTGTGTACCTACAGACAGTATCCCTAGAATAAGCAGGGGTTATATGTGAAATATGGCTTTAGTGAACAAACCGCCAACAGAAACTTCATTTCTGCTGCGACTTTCATGGCTTAAAATAAAAGTAAGTGAAAGTATTTGCCCCTATCACCTAAAAATTTACGTTTATTGACATGTACAGATTAAGGGTATTTTTTATAACCTTCTTGGACCTGACGAAAACAAGTAAAGATAATTTTTATGATTTTTGAAATGTAACAGTTATTTAGCAAAGTAGAGCTGGACGCTATTGTTATAGGATGACAAAGTTTTCGATTCTACACCCCCCCCCCCAAAGTTAAGAACCAAGGTCGATTCTGCACAGTCTCTCAAAATTAGGCCCCACGTTTCGTCCATGGAACTGATAAAACCATCAAATAGTAGCTAACGCATCATTTGGCCGAGAGGAACAACAATCGAATCTCAGACCTGTCGATATTTCGGAAACTTTTAACCTATCAAATGCTAAATTAGAGAGACAAAAATGATGTATTTCGTTTCCTCAGTTCGTTTACATATGGTTGTAAAATAACTGAACGTCAAATGTCAAGTAAATTTTAATATAAATATACATTTTAAAATTGTGATATCTTCGAAACTATTCACGCTACAAGTATTGCGTTTGGCGAGTTGAAAGAACTGTAAACTCGATATCTCTCCACATACCTTTTCAAATATGTAATCTTAATGAGCCAACCTGTATGTATCCACCTTGTTTTGATAAATAACCCTAATAGGCCAACCTGTATGTATCCACCTTCTATTGATGTTTAAATTAAGACAAGACCTTGAATCAAGAATTAAGAAATAAACGAAATAAGCTTAAATTTAATATATAACTACTGCAAATAAATAGTTTAAACAAACGTCTCGAAAACTTTGTTTTGCGAAGACAGTGTCTAGTTCAATGTATAAGGGTCATAATCCTATGCCTTTTACGTGTGACCCCGAGCAGCTGTTCGAAGTTGAAACGAGGTCAGAAAAAAAAGCACGAACGAGAATGCCAGCACCACCACACATGTGAGCAGCGTTCGACCCACGCATGACGGCATATATTCCCCGCGGAGACCCTTCAGGTATTCGAAGCCGGGCTCGCAATCAAATATTCTTTCGCCACAACGCGGTCAGCAGAACGGGCTGATGGGAACCAGTCCACGATAATGCACAGAACAAAACAAGGAAGTTTTAAAAAATGGGGAAAAAACCTTGCGTGACCAAATTAAAAGAGTTGCTAATATGCTTCTCTATTCAGACGCCCTGTGGCCGAGTGGTTAGCACATCGCGCTGCGACGCCAAGGGTCCCGGGTTCGAATCCCGCTCGGGCTTGGTTGTTTGTGCATGTCCATTCATCAATTTCATCACTCATCCCCATATTCGCAAATTAGCCAAGAGGTACAAAACGCGAAGTAAAATAAACTAAATCAATCAATCAATCTATTCAGACGGAAAGGCCAGTCTGTGAAATGACTGAATATGGAATACGCATGGAATTAGTTGATGTTGGTAATATATCCTTAAAGCCTGCAAGTAAGTACAAGGCAAATAGAACGTTGTGTCTTCTTCACTTAAATAGTCTACAGCGAAATATTAATTCGGATAGGTAAGAAATTTTGAATACATTATTATTGTAGGTGTCTAAAATATCACGAAAAGGCTTTAGGCTCTCTCAAATACCTTACCGAAGAAAGTTTAGAAATTATTTATGGTAAAGCACAGAGAGAGGAATAGGGAAAGAAGAAAAAAGAAAAGTAGAGGAGGGAAAGGATGACAGAAAATAAGATATAAAAAGGGAGAAAGAGTGTGAGAGATGAGTAATATAAGAATGGGAGAAATACAAGGAAATAAATAGATAGAATCAACAGAGCTGTAGAGAGGGGAAAGAAGGGAGAAATACAAAGAAATAAGTAGATAAAGCTTCAGAGGAAAAGGGAGATATACATGGAAATAAAGAGATATATAAGAAATATAGATCGAGAGAGAAAAGGGGAAATACAGTGAAATAGATAAAAGAAGGGGAAAAGAGAAAAGTCTCTGAACAGAAAGCCAGTGAGACAGGAGACAGAGATTAAGGGAAAAGAGAAGTAGGAAGAAAATAGAGATTCTAAGTAAAAGAAAGAGGGAAATGAAAGGAGATGAAGGGAGAGAAAAAGAGAACTATAGACAACACGCAAAGGAAGGAGAGGGAGCAAAAGAAGAACAAAGGAAACAGAGATGACAAGAGAAAGAAAGTAGGAGAGAGAGAGAGAAAATCGTAGCAGTCACGACCACCAAAACAGAGCTGATCAAAAAAAAAATTCGAACTCATACCAATGTACGAAAAAAATTAAAATTAGCTGCTTATCCGCACTCCTTGTCTAACAGCTTAACGTGCTCAAAAAATCGAGAAAATTTTTCATTGTATCTCTTTCACCTATTTTATCGTAGATTCCCATCGTTATTACTAATCTAGTGCGATAAAGAAGATACATGAAAGAAAAGGCTGAGATATCAGTTGAACATTATACGAGTAATATGACCTGAAGGCTTATGGGCGATATGGAGGTAGGACCTACACATTCACAATCTCGGTGACTTGTTTGTTTGATTTGCTTTATTGTACTTCGCGTGTCTACAACTTTTGACTTTTTAGTGCATCAATCGATATGATGCATTTAGTTCTCTGCGTGTAGGACTGTTCACAATTAGGACAATATCGGTGCATTGGTGGAAAAATTCTGCACCAGAAATCGCCCACCTCAAGTCTCTGAGTGTCTGTTAGACGTCATAGTTAGTTATTTTTATACCGCTTTTAAACAAGTTATGAACTGATAATATGGACAAACGGGCAACAAAACAACCCAGCTCTGAATTTAGCGTGGAGGAAACTAGATAAATGTCCATAGATGGAGCGCATGTATTAAACATATACCTAACATTCAATAACTACATATAGCTTACTTCAAAAATGAAATGCTCGCGAGTAATTTAACAAAATCAATCTGTAAAAAAGCTTCTGTGAGTTTCTCTTTATGAGCAATATTCTGAAGTTTCAAGTTTAATTTTCTTGTTATACTCAATTAAATTATGTTCAGCATTTCTTCAAATATTTATAGAGTCACAGACGACAATATCTAGAAAGAAATTATACAATTTGCTCATAATTCAAATATTGTCCGACCGTAATAATTGGACGTCAGAATTCTAAGTCGCTGGAATATGTAGATTTTGTCTGAGACCGTGCGAGGAAATAGAAGAGAATTGTCAACAACAGGATGATAAGAAGCTGATAACACAGAACTGTTGCAGTTTTTTGTGCATGGAGAATGAACGAGGTTGAAATTTAAGGAATTATTTCGTGTTTCATGCCAAATGTACAGTGGTGGAAAAAAGTTCTTCCCCATAAGACTTTAATGGCAGTAAATAATGCCGGAAGGGTAGGCAACACACATTGCACCATTAGGTGATCGGGTGATTCTGTCTGTCTCAAGAGCAACTCGTCTTTCATGTAAAAGCCAACAGGCACAGGAAATGTAGGAAAGTCACGTGACTTGTCAGGTGGAATGTCGTTCGTCAGAAAATCGCCTTTCCTCAACCCAGGTCGCAGAACCGACACGAGCTACACGTTATATCTCCGAAAATGATTCCCCTAAAAACGTTGAACGAAACGCTAAAACAATTCTTGCCTTAATTACTGTATGTGCCGCAGTAGCACAGTCGTTAGGGCGTTTTATTACCATGCGAGAGATCTGGGTTCGATCCTCGACGGGGGATAATCGGGATTTTGTCCACCTGTTCAAGCTGCTTCGGTGCCCACCCAGCGTCGTATAAAGTCGGTACCTCGAGGAAACTCTGGGGAAAGGGGGGTAATGGGGGCCAGGGGCGTGGTGCTGATCACATCATTCCCACCTTCCGCCTGATGAAGTAAGCGTGGGGCCCTAACTCCACACCCCCCTATACGCCTTCATGGCTTGGTGCAAAGAACAAGGTAGGACTTTGCATTTTAATTTACTATACATCCCAATTTTGTCGTAACAAAACTTCCCAATCTCTACGTGGGCTTTCTTCCAAGTTCCGTAGCATAGGCGCCGACTCCATGGGGCTTGGGGGGGCTTGAGCCCCGCCAATGTTAACGATGTGGGGGCAGAGCCCCCCAATAATTTTGATGTGGAGGACCTAATGTATTATTTTGCTTCTCTTGTAAAGTTTACTCTGAATTGTGCAACATGAACTTAACTTTAAATACACATTTGAAATGTTCTAGACCATCAATTTGGGGGTCTGAGACCGCTAAACCATCAACTTTGGGGGGGGGGGGGCTATGAACAGAGACAGCAAAATACATGACTTATTACTATATACTAAGTATGTAATTATGAGTATTGTTAAATTTTTTTACTAAAAAGAGTTTCAAGAGACGATGTGCATGAACTAGGGTAGTGGATGGGACGTTTGGGCTACAAATGCCTCTAACGTGACATTCAGAACAAGATCATTCATATATTATGGAGATCTGTTTTGCGCTCCGTGGTAGCAGATATTAAAAGTCGGGAATATTTTGCTTATTATGGTTGACGAAACTTGTGACATATCCATCCGTGGACAATTAATATTCTGCATTAGATCTGTGATATTTTTGAGGAATTCATGGGCTTTTATGAGATTCCGAACTCTGAGGCCAAAACTTAAAAAAGGGAGAGAATGAGTCACTCATTAATTTATTTCAGTGATCAGAGCCCCCCAATAATTTTGACAAGTCGGCGCCCTTGTTCCGTAGGGATGTGAATAGGCTCCAATATTTCTTGAGACAATTCATACATGTTATATTTCCTTATAAGAACAACAGCCGATATATATTTTGTGTCTTTTTTTGGCGGGGAGGTATAATCCAAACATGTGAGGTGATCCTTTTCCCACTACTCACTCCATTCTCAGAAATAAATCGCAATTCCAAACACTGAAAATGCAGCACTTTCTACATCTTAGCATGCAAATATCTACATAGTAGCAAAGTAATGTGTAAAAAGTAAAAAAAGTAAAGTGTTCCCCTGTGCTTAGCACCACGTCATGAAGGCGTATAGGGGGTGTGGGGGTAACGCCCCACACTTTCTTGATCCGGTCATGAGTGGGGGTGATGTGATCAGCATCACGCCCCTGACCGCCTTTACCCCCCAGGGTTTCCCCCAGGTACCCATGTTATTCGACGCTGGGTGGGCGCCGGGGCCGCTTCCATCGTTAGAAAAGTTCCCGGATTTGAACCGGCCGGGGATCGAACCCGGGACCTTGAGCATGGTAGTCAGACGCATTACCGACTGAGCCACCGCGGCCAGTAGAAAAATTAACGATTTGTAACGGCACTCTGGAAATCTTTTACAAGTAGTTTATTTTTTTCAATTTGAACTGACATTCATAACATTCATTAACGATTCCAATATTGACAAAAGAATAGCTTAGGCGTTCTGCTACTTTCAATTCTTCATTATCGTAGTCACCGTAACACTCTCTCATCCTTCCCGATGGCGCTGTAGTAGAGGAGTCGCATTGTAATCAAGGAGTCCTCTGTTCGATACCCGGTGGAGACACAGTGGTTAGGATCCCACTTTAAACTGTAGATGCAGTCTCGATTAGCCTTCGTGTGCATAAAGTGGACTTAAAATACCAAATGAAAATAAAAAGCAAAATCACCGTAACTCTCTACAAAGCCAGAGGATCCATTTTTGAAACCTGTTGAGGCTTAGATGTAGCATTGCATTCGTATCATTACCCATCATCTTCGTCGTCGCGATTATCGCAAGATGTAAAAATGCGACACAAAATAACCCAAACAGAAGCTTGGAATCAATCTGAATATTGGTTACGTTGGATACGTGGTAGAATTGTTTTAAATATCACTTCCTGTGATGTAATAGGGTTTTTGATTAAGGACCATTTGTATAATGCATATCGTTGATGCGAACAATAAGTAGTTTCACGTTCACCACACTCTTCGGTTGTTTAGAAATCGTAAGGAAGAAGGATCTCTTAATTTCCGCTTTCACATGTCAATGAAACTTTAAAATAAGTTCAGTGTAGGTCACAAAAGAGATTTACATATTGTTATGATATATTTTAAACACCACGAAATCTAATTCCAATAGAATACGATACTACTCCTTACGTTCCTGTAAATGTTCACCATTAGTCTGGCGAAAGAAAGTAACTAAGATTTCCGTGTTTCCTTGAGGAAAGATAAGGCGCCTGCTTGAAGTAAGCAAGCACCAACTGCTTCGATCAGTGACCTTCACTGCCAGAGTGACTCACAGCAGGCCTCCGCTCGTTCCAGTGTGCGTATAAAACAGGTATTTTATTTCGTTCGTTCCAATCCACAGTTATATCAAGCTAACATTCTAATATTTTCGTAAAATATGTAGTAAACAAGTTGTATACATTATGGTCTTCCAGAGTGTTGTTGCCTGCTATTTACACGCGGGAGATGGGGGTGTTGTAAACATTTCTGAACCCAAAGGTCGAGCACGAAGGAAAAGTTGTGTAAGCATTGGAGGTAATAACAAGGTAATAGAAGTTGAAGGAAATGCTGGAATAAATTATATCAGAAATTGAGTAAAAACAGTTCTCATGACTCGTCAGCGGAAAGTAGGACAAATTGTCTCAAAATGTTGAACACGATCGTATTTGCAGTAACTATAATAGGTTACTAGGACATCTTAGCATATAACGAGAATATGACACATCTTCAACTGAAAAATTAATGTTGAAGTGAACGGTTGAGTTCAAAATTCCTCAACTGCTAATTAATAGCACGGCTGTATGTGATTTCAACTTGTGTATGTAAGACAGAACGTTGTTCGTCAATGTGGGGCCAGGAAGAGAAAACAATCAATGAATTCGGGAAGGAAAAATTCACAATTTCGTAAACAAAGTCTGGAAGTTCTTGTTTATTAATATGTAAAAAAAAACTACTATACACTGGGAAAAAACAGAATTGTGTGCCTTATTTCTCTAATAACGAGAAAAATTACTTGTTACTTCGAACAAATTACCGACACTTATATCGATAAAACTTCACAAAGTAAGCATTTTTATACATATATCCGGACTTTTTCGGATCTAGAAAATCGTGAAGTAATTTCTGAGCTGGGATTGTAATTGTTTTTCCGAACATCCAGTAGCAACCATGCACACTCTTTGATTTAAGCATACTTCTCCAAGGAACCACGTTATCTTAGACTTCCCTCAGTTTTTCTGTTTCTCCATCTAATTTTAAGTTACGTGATGCTCAAAATACGTATAAGACATTTGAGATTTCTTTCAAATTCCTTCCGGAGGCCAGACACAACTATAAAATGTAGGACACGTCCGGAAATAAGATTGATTCTTATAAGTCTTTTTATTTTCTTATTTAGCGTCGTTTTTCTTTCACCTCTTGCTAATCGCGACGACGAGGATGAGTGATATGATGAAATTGATGAAGGGACACTCACAAAGAACACCCATACGCACGACGGGCTTCGAACCCAGGACATCAGACATCGTAGCGCACTGTGCTAACCACTCCGTCACGGACGGAATTCTTATAGCCCTAATCGTTCCTCAAGCATATTTCCTATCTTTAACTACACACGAAACATAAAGAACAATCTAAATAAACAGGTGCCAGTTCACACTCTAACCGTAAAAAAACATATGCATGTGAAAATGCAAATAATATTTATTTTTAGGTAGTTGTGACTTATTATTGTATATTAAAGAAATATATTAGTGATAAAATGACGGAAGTAGAGGAACATCTCCAATGAAACACTCATGCCTTATGGATATTTTTATTTCTTGCCGAACAAGGTTCCGAGATCGAGTTCCGACCAAAATGGATTCGTTGTGTATGCTCATTCATGTCTTTAATGTAATCATAAATCGTCGTCATGAATAATTTAATTTCAGAGGAAGAAAACTTAGGTAATTACTAATAAAAACAATAACAAAACAAATTTGATCTTAAAGCCCTGGCTTTACGCTACATATTCCTTCACGGGGATCATAGGCGTGCGCCCATAATTCTGTCATTCGAGAAGTTTAGAATTTGTTATTTGCAAGCTTCTTGAAAGCAAAATCTTTCATTGTTGACAATTAGTCAAAAATATGTGTTCTCAGTTTTAGAATCAAACTATTATGAAAGCCATAAGAGCTAAATTTCAGTTGGAGTTATTAGTAATATAAGCCTTATGGACATTGGGAAGAAGTTTTTAAGAATGTGACAACTTTATAGTAGAGAATATTATAGAAACTTTAAGGATCATAACCGTTGTTTTAGACATAGAAAAATGAACCTTATGGAACATACTGTTTAATCTTTAGAATATTGCCATTATACACAATTTAGTTCTGCATATCACAGCTGTAGCTATGTTTATCTTTTGTGTCACGGGAGGCGCTCTGCTTGACATGCGGGGGTATAAATACAGCTTCGGAACCTAATTCGGGGGCATTTTCATCACCGACTCCGATGGATTGACATCTTAAATACTCAGCTCCCTTTATGGGAGGGTTCAAGAACTCAGTCTTCGTTCCCAAATTAGCTTAGAGACATAGTTATTCTGTCGTATGGGTAGGTTCGCCCTGTGGACATGCTAACATGTCACCATACGAAAGAATAAGTTCATTTCAACTTTATTTTGAAGTTTTCTGAAAGTTTAAATAAAATCTTCACAAAATAATGTTAAATTTCGACTCAAAACTTACTGTTATTCTGACGCATGGGTAGGTTCGCCCTGTGGAGATGCTAACATGTCAACATGCGTGAGAATAAGTTAATTTACGATTTCTTTCAACCTTTGTGATAGTTCAGTTTCATCTCTTCGAAACTTATACGTAATACATTTTCAATTTTTGCATAAAGCAACAGGACTTAATGTTATTCTGCCGTATGAGTAGGTTCGCCCTGTGGGCATGCTAACATGCCATCATACGGAAGAATAAGTTCAGATTATTTCGTCTCCATGATTATTATTTATTGATCAGGTTATTCATTATTGATATCTGGCATGGTTAGGTTTCGCCCTGTGAACATGCTAACATGTTGCCATACCCGATATCAAGTCGATGTCTTTAATATTTTACGAATTAAAGCCGTTTGTATTTCTGCATATATCTTGAATCCAGACCATAATGTCCAATTTATATTAAGATCGGAGTCAATACTTAAAACCTTCGCCAGTCACGTCAAAGTTATGCTTCATTATGTCAAGGAGCGTTCATAAAGTTCCAAGCAAGCGCCTGGTCGTCTTTATATAACTGATATGACAGCTTGATCCATATTATGTAAATAAACTGCAAAAGTCGCGTAGATTTAATTATAAGAAAGAAATCTGTTCTGTCCTTTATTTATGGAAATCTGTAACTAAGATGTAAATTTATAAAAGTATCTTGAAAATAAACCATCTTCAGGAAAAAAATTGCCCATAAAGAAGCCTACTGAAGACGCAGACCTTTCTTCGGAAACAGATGTTATTCATTTATAAAATCTCCCTTTTCCATAGCCTATCAAATGATTTAGTACATAACAGTCGAAGCTTCATATCCCACGTATTTCTACTACTATACCCGTACCTGAGAGGGGTCAGAGTATCCCATTAGCCCACTGAGTTTTAGCCGAGGTGAAGAAACAGATGACATAGGATATTGAAAGGTGATTGAAGAAATAGGAAGGTAAAGATGAGGATGGACGCTTTGTCTTCGTGATTTTTTTTAATGTAATAGCTGCGATTGTATAGTTTTTCGAAGGCGATTTATGCTCGAGGACGCTGACGACAGAGGGTGGCCTAAAGGTTCGAGAGAGGAACCGCCACGAAGCCTAGTTCAGCATGAGAGCAGCCTAAAGTGTCGCGATGGATGTTTCCGCTCACTTTCTTCGTCTCCTTCGAAGTTTAAAGCTGGCGATCGAGCGCAGGTCTCTCCCCAGCCATGCAGCTAAGCAATGATGATTTTAAAAGGATGGTATTTATTTTATTTTGATTTTGAGCGTTTTCCCCTCATCAGTTGTTATGTTTTCCTTCCTAATTTTGCGTAACGCTATGCGTCGCTCTTCATAGTCATTCACCTGTTGATATGTGCTGATAGGAATATTGGCAGCCCTGAAAGGACTCCCCTTGGAATTGGAGAAACAAGGAAAACGTAAGGGAGAGATAGTGGTTGATCGGCACGGCGAGGGCACCATTACAGGGGAGGGGTGTATATATAAACACACCCATCAATGCAATACAATTTAAACAAGTGAGATGAAATTACGTTATTCTTTTCCGGCCTGAAATATAATCAAGGCTATCCCCCTCTAATCAGAGGGTCTGCGCACGCCTATGACGGGGACTGACACTTTAAGTAGGTGTAGACACGCTTCCTACAATTTGATGATATCGCGATTACGTAATGGATGTGCAGCTACTTAACTGAAGCCCCCAAAATTCACATTTTATTACTAAATTGTAAATTAGCATAATATCACATAGTTTACCTATTCATAATATGCGCCGCTTTGGTGCACTTTGTGGATTGTGCATTAATCAACATCAGGTTAATCGCGGCAGGCAAAGTGGAGGGAAAATGACAATGAAGCACAACGAGGGGGCCCTTGGTTCCCGATTAATGAAACTTTGTCTACATGCAACTGATTCGCTGCGTGAAATCGCTGAAAATGTCATTTATTAATTTCTTAATTTTGCTTATTTTATATTGCTTTTCTAGCACTTGGCGTCAACAAAGGCGATGAGGATGATTAATGAAGTTATGAAATGGATGATAGGACATGATGATCCATGTCTTACACAAAATTCTAAGCTGGGACTAATGAATATCGATTCGTCTTATCATTTGTTAAGTAGTTGTTTTTAACTCCAATCTTTTTCAAGGACTTCTGGGTTGACAGCATATGTGTTGCGCGATGATGATTCGACGAAAACCACCATTTCAGTGAACTTTCTTGACAATGACTCTAATATCAGTAAAGAGAACATTTTCTTACGAATAGCTGTTGTTAAGAAACGAATTCCTGAAACTTTTTCTGCTGGTCTCACGGCACCCAGCTGTTGTTTGTTATGGCTGGGCCTGGGGGTATGACTCACGCTGCTGTCAATACTCAATCATTCCCGAGAATCCAGGTCCGCCAGGCAAACCCAAGCGACAATTTTGTTATTTGGGTTGCATAGACAACAGGCTTTAAGATGTTACGATATCGTAGGTCTCGTGGCCCAAGAACTATTTTCCATGACTGTACAGTGGCTCTCAAAAGTTTTAGGACAACGACATTTTAAACTAGGCAACCCAACTTACCCAAGGCGTTGTTGGGTTGCGTGTAGAGTTAGGCTAAATTTCAGGGTTGCCACATGCACAATAGATATTTATAAAATACGCGAAAGAAAGAAATCCAAGTATTATTGTATAAAACTAGAAAAAAATATCAGTATTACATTTGTTGCAAATGAGAAATACTTTCTGAAAGAAAGAAAATCTATTTTCTGGTATTTCATAGCTGATGAGTCTACACAAAGGAAAAGATGAGAGATGAAACAGAAGGAGACAACAGAGAGGAGAAGAGGGAAAGCAAAAGGGGAAAAGGAAAAGCAAAGGAGGGAAGAAAATGAAGGACAGAAGTGGATAGGGGAAGTAATGAGGAGAAAGGCAAAAGATGCGAGAAGAGATGAGGATAATAGAGCAAAGAGGAGAGAAGAGAGGAAGGCAATCAGGATGAGAGAAGAGGAGTTTGAAGAGGAGAGAAGGAGGCGAGAAGAGGGGAGTGGAGAATAGAGTGAAAGAGAGAAGAAGAGAAGAACGAAAAGAAGAGGAGGCGAGAAGAGGGGAGTGGAGAATAGAGTGAAAGAGAGAAGAAGAGAAGAACGAAAAGAAGAGGAGGAGAGTGCAGTAGAGTCGGAAATATAAGACAAGAGAGGAGATAAGAGGATTCGAGAAGAGTGGGATGGAGACAAGAGGGGAGAAATGGAGGGAGGGCGATATGAGATAAAGCAGAGGAGAAGGAGGGAGAGAAGAAGGAGAAGGAGAAGAGAAGAACAGAAAAGACTGGAAACGAGAGGAGGGAAGATGGAGTTGCAGAAAATATCGTCTCGGCGTCAAGAATTGATGCATTGATCAAATTATCGACATGAAACATTCAATAACATTTTAAAATGTATTGGAGAATGTATTAGATGTGTGCGAAATGCCTTTTGGTTGGGTCAGAGCAAGATAAAATCTTCCACGTAAGATCTTTGATTTTACCTGCGATTATACCACTAAAAACATGAATGTAATTTTAATATTTATAAGAATTATCCATTTTTTCTCCACTTCTCGGTTCGTTGAAATGGAGATTTTGTTATTTCCCCTCCCCCCATCGTTAATTCCAAACTGAATCATTCCGTTTCACACGGCGTGGACAATGAGCACAATGGGATATGTCTAAAACGTATGAAAATTTTCTGCCACCGGAGGGGTTTGAACCCACGACCGTCAGGTTGACGATCCTTAACGTTATCCACTACCCTACAAGCTTGCGCTCCTGAAAGCAGGTAGAAGCAGCTGACGAATGTGAAATGTAGATCAAACTCTCCTCCTACATGTAATGTGCAAAGAATACTTGTTTATAACAAAGAAAACGATGGTACTACGAATCGGCGAAAACATTGAATGGAGAATTGCACATGATGAAAATTGTTCATTCGATATTTAAGGAGGTATCCCTGTATTGAACTCGAGTGGGAAAAGGGATAAAATTAGTATGTCCTGAATTACCACAAACATAAATAGTTATTTCATTAATATTTGTCAATGCCTTTGAAGGAGTACACAATTATCGTTAGAGTATCATAATTCACGATCTTATACATGAAAATATTCCTTTGAACGTGTGTGAATTCATTTATTTGTTTATATATTTTTAGCAAATTCCAGATGCAGAACAATGGTATTACAAATAATCTTACCATGTTCTTGTTTAATAGAAGGAATTTTATTATTATTATTATTATTATTATTATTATAAAGAAAGAACACACCTCGTATGGAGGGTCAAACCTGGGACAGCTCACAATGCTATCAAGAACTCTGAATAATACAGTACGCCCTTGGTTTCCCTTGGAGCAATATATCTTAATTATTCTGTCGCCTCAATATTGTAAACTTTATCCTGCAAGAAAAAAAGTTCAATACTCTCATATAGCTCTTTACTTATAGAATTACTTTATACACATACATTTGAAATTGAACTCTGAATTTCTTTCTTCGTATTAGTATATCTAAGCTTGTGGATATTTTATTTGCAATTTTAGTGGAGTTACATGAACATCTACGAAATAATTCCTTATAACTTGGAATCTAGTAAATATATACTATCAAGTCTTGAAATGAATTTAGACCATTAATTTTTGGCAACAGAATTATGTATGTGATCAGTCATTCATTGCTGAAGCAAACGTTTTAATACTCTCTGGAAGTTTCATTCTGAGATAAGCTTGTTTACTTGCTACATGTATGCGAACAACACTCTGCCCCACTTATCTCTGGAGCAGGTGAACGAAAACAAGTATCTGAGCAGCGATGAACAAGTTAGAGGAACGGGATTGCGTGGAGGGAGAAAAGCCACAGCAGTTAGAGGCAACGCGTTTTCGGAACATCTCCGAGTTCTGTCGCTTCGCTAGTCAGCGAGCCTAAAATGGTCTTCTTCCTTCTGACGGCGTAGCAGGTTGCGCAGAACGACATGCTCAGAAATCATTCGTGAAAGTGATACCGAGGTGCGAGGATCTGGTGCTAGACTTGAGCGTGCTGCTGAGTGTATGGAAGTGCGATTTCGTAGTGTGTTCCTCACATAAAATATGCCTCCTGTTCATTCCAAAGTTTATCGTAGAACGCTTAGGGGACAAACGCGTGAAGTTGTGGCAAACGTCTTGCAATTCATGCAAAAAGAGGCTGACCAAAATGATTTGAAGTTGCCTCTTAAAAAAGTCATTGACCGTGTTTGTGCTGCGACAGGTGTATCTTTAAGTACGGTAAAATCAATTAAGAAGGAAAGTTCGGCTGTTCGTGCTGGATCATCGTCATCATACAGTACGCCCCGTAGAAATAAAAATCGTCCGCGGCCGTGTACAGATATAGATGATTTTGACATGTGCGTTGTTCGGAGAACAATTAATGAATTTTACACCGTAGACAGGCAAGTCCCAACAGTAAAATCTGTGCTTGCAAAGTTAAGGAAAACCATCGGATATAAAGGGCAGGCAACCAGTTTATTGAAGATCTTCAAAAAACTTGGGTTTAGGTGGAAGAAAGTGGAAACTAATAGACGTGTGCTTATTGAGAGGAATGACATTCGGAATGCAAGGATTGCTTATTTACGGGCCATCAGTAGATATCGTCGGGAAGGCCGTCCTATTGTATACACCGATGAAACATACATTCATACCCATACAGCACAACATGGTTTCAGATATGTTACGGATACGTAACTCGTGAAACATTGTAACATTGCAGCAACATTGCGAAACGTTACTGTGATGTTTCAGGTATGTTTCAGCAATGTAAAAATGTCCGCGAATCTAACATAACATTCGTAATGTTACAGAAACATGTCAGTGCAACATTACAGAAACGTGTCAATGTAACATTGCGGAAACATGTCAGTGTAACATTACAGATACATTTCAGTAAGGTTTTGTGATATTTCAGCTACATTACATTGATATAATTTTACATTATGGTTATATTGAATGGAATCAGTACTGTATTCACGAGTGAAATATTTAAGGGGCCTATTGGGGTTAAGCCCCTTTATTTCAATATTTATTTGTAAATAATTTCCTGAAAAAAAATCACAATGTTTGATACCTAATTAGGAATGATATTTAATTATATTTATTTTACCTCTCCTCAAATGACCACGTATCTCAATTGCTACAATTATTCTCGAGGGGGGAAAAGTGCATAAAAGTACGAAATACACATTCATTCACACCAGACAACAGTTACAACTAAAAAAAGGAAAAATACTCGTATTCGCCACCAAATCCTAAACTACCTTCAAATGTGTGTAAAGTTTTACATGCAATAATAAGCTCTCCATGGTTTGTTGCACCCTGTCACAAAGAAGGTGGGATTTGAGTGATGTGATCAGCATAATGCTCCCGTCCCCTCTACTAATAGATGAGAGGCTGGAAGCATTTAGTGTTGTTTTGATTGATTGATTGAATTGTTGTTTTAAGTCCACTTTATGCACAGAAAGGCTAATCGGGACTGGACCTACAGTTTAAAGTGGAATCCGAACCACTGTGCCATGTGCCTCCACCGGGTATCGAACCCGGGACCCCTTGATTACAAGGCGACGACGCTACCACTGCGCCATCGGGGAGGCCCTCATTTTAGTGTTGTATGAAATTCATTCATGATTCTATGAGTCACGGTTATCTGAAAATTCTACTCTAATGTCATATCTGTATGAATGAAAACATTTTTCCTGGACAGAATACATGTTCCACATGTATGGTGTTCGAACTTTCAGATTTACACAGCAATATTCCAAATTCATTTCAAACATCACAAATTGAGCACATTTCTTCAAATATAACTTTCAGATACTAAAATTTACTATGTGACATTCTCACCTTTTACGTATCTCAAATAAAAATTCAAAATGAATGTTATAATATCCTATATACTTACATAATTGGAGAAATGTAGATACACTTTGACCACAAAATAAATTCAGTAAATGAACCAGTAACCAGAACTGGGAAATAAATATCAATTCACAAATGCAAAGTGGAGACATCTAAACTTTAGAAATTTTTAGGCAGTAACTTTACGAATAATATAATTGAATAATAACTAAAAATTTATAAATCAATGAAAAGTTTTGACATTCTCTATAATATTAAATGTGCAGTGTGTATCAGAGGTTGTGGTTACTAGTTAATTCTCTGAATGTTACTTGTGAGCAATTTCCATTGAATTATTACTTCAAAGATATAATTATATTTTCTCATTTCTATTATTTTTTATTCATTTATATTTCACCCATGTTTGACTTTCAACGTTGTTATGGTGGTTAGGATGGGATGGTCAGTTTCAGAATGCACTGAGAAATTGAATTAAGTTCCTTGTAATGAAGGGATTTTTGGTTCGAAACTCTGGTAGAGGCACATTCCAGTGATACGAATCCCATTTTGAATTGTAGGCCCAGTCCCGATTAGCCTATTTGTGCATAAAGTGGACTTAAAACATCAATTCAAAGAACCAAATATATAAATAAGCATACTTTGATACATTTTTTTTAGAACAGCGAGTGATCAGACACTATCCATGTCACCATTGAACTCTAAAAATTGGACATGCATCACTTCAAAGAAAAATTATTATAAAAATAATATTTTTTCATAAAATATATTCTTTATTTGTCTAAATTTGTCAAAATACAATTGCTTCTGTTCTGTTAAGAAGTATTTCATTGCAGGTTCTCCGCTATAACCTCTTGTTGGAGAGCAGTAACATTAATTTTTCCCTGAAAGGAAATAATGTCATAATATCAATTCTGGTCAGAATTTTCATTTCAAAAAACAATATTTTGCACAAGTAAAATAAACATCTTAGCCTTGAAGAAAATTGCAAAGCAACATCAAGAATTTACATTCTTCATGTCAGCACCATTCAGTTTTTTTATAAAGGTAACCTCGGAGAATGCCTTAAGACCGATTCAATTTTGGCAAGAAAAATTGCTTTTACTTCATATTATTTGCTTAGAACTAGCATAAAGATTTTTAGTGAATGCTCAATATGTTATGTAACATCCAAGTCGTTAATATTAGTGAAAATCAGTGTTTCCATCTACTTTTTTAGAAAATTTCTCGGCATTCCGAAGAAAAAAATTTCAGGTTTCATCTTTCTTTTAACATGCCAAATTAAATACATCTGCAACTTGTGCAATCGTGCAGTATCATAATTTGATTTTAACCTTTTATTTTGTTTTTGTCAATAATCCATAATTCTACCTACGTAATTACGAAGAAATGATGATTGTATGGATTTTTAGCATAAAAACAACTAAATATTACCAATTTTTTACCTCTTGAAACTTAATAATAACAATTGAACCACAAATGACCTAAATCTAGTATATTAAACTTGTATTGTTACATAGTTTTGAATTAATGTAACTTGAAATCCAAATTTTGTCCAAAAATGATCATTCTTGCGAAAGAAACTAATCTTAAATCAGCCATAAAATACTTAATTACTGCTAAATCTGCAAAAAAACTAACTGTTGGAGTCATTAACATCTTAGCCTTGAAGAAAATTGCAAAGCAACATCAAGAATTTACATTCTTCATGTCAGCACCATTCAGTTTTTTTTACAAAGGGAGCTTCGGAGAATTCCGTAAAACAGATTCAATTTTATCAAGAAAAATTGCTTTTACTTCATATTATTTGCTCAGAACTAGCATAAAGATTTTTGTGAATGCTCAATATGTTATGTAACGTCCAAGTCGTTAATATAAGTGAAAATCAGTGTTTCCATCTACTTTTTTAGAAAATTCCTCGACATTCCGAAGAAAAAAATTTCAGGTTTCATCTTTCTTTTAACATGCCAAGTTAAATACAGCATCTGCAACTTGTGCAATCGTGCAGTATCATAATTAGATTTTAACCTTTTATTTTATTTTTGTCAATAATCCATAATTCTACCTACGTAATTACGAAGAAATGATGATTGAATGGATTTTTAGCATAAAAACAACTAAATATTACCAATTTTTTACCTCTTGAAACTTAATAATAACAATTGAACCCCAAATGACATAAATATAGTATATTAACTTGTATTGTTTCATAGTTTTGGATTACTGTAACTTGAAATCCAAATTTTGTCCAAAAATGATCATTCTTGCGAAAGAAACTAATCTTAAATCAGCCATAAAATACTCAATTACTGCTAAATCTGCAAAAAAACTAACTGTTGGAGTCATAAACATCTTAGCCTTGAAGAAAATTGCAAAGCAACATCAAGAATTTACATTCTTCATGTCAGCACCATTCAGTTTTTTTATAAAGGTAACCTCGGAGAATGCCTTAAGACCGATTCAATTTTGGCAAGAAAAATTGCTTTTACTTCATATTATTTGCTCAGAACTAGCATAAAGATTTTTAGTGAATGCTCAATATGTCATGTAACATCCAAATCGTTAATATTAGTGAAAATCAGTGTTTCCATCTACTTTTTTAGAAAATTTCTCAACATTCCGAAGAAAAAAATTTCATGTTTCATCTTTCTTTTAACATGCCAAATTAAATACATCTGCAACTTGTGCAATCGTGCAGTATCATAATTTGATTTTAACCTTTTATTTTATTTTTGTCTATAATCTATAATTCTACCTACCCAATTACGAAAAAATTATGAATATAGTATATGGAGGGCATCACAAGCCTCATGAGAAACAAAACTATACAAGACTACATGAGAGAGAGAGAGATGATTAACATAAGTGAGTAACCTAACAAGTGATTAAGAGAGAAATATAATTAGGAATTTAGTTTGGTCACACAAAAAATTACCCATGTGGTGATTGATGGCTGGAAATATTGGAAAAGCTAGCTTTGCACATTATCTACCTAACCTGATAAGGAGCATGAAAAAATGAAAGTATACAACAAAATCTCTTCTGATTTTGCATGTATTTCATAACAAGAATTTCTCACATTATAGTGGATAATGAGACAGGTCAAAATACTTATATAAATACTAGCTTGATAGCCTGGCATAGCTAGTCATTTTTTTATAATATACACTGTCTAGTCATGGCACTGTGACACTACTAGTAGTCATGGCATACTGTCACTTTCAGAAGGCTGTGTTTTTTCTTAAAGCCAGTATCATGTTTGTTTTGTTTATAATTGCACTTCATTGTAAACAGAATTTTGATTATGACTGCTATGTTCATTTGTGCTATTATTAAATGTTTTTTCATAGGATAATTTTATTCTTGATAGCTTGTGCAACCAATCGAGAGCTGATCTAACAAGTATGACCGTGGCTGTGGTGCTGCCGTAGACTTACATTACGTAACGATGTCACAGAACAAATTAGTTGATTCGTAATTTGTATTAGATAGAGGCTCTGAACGTAACAACTTACGTGGTATTCTATGCCTCTTCACTACGCACAGGGAAGTGAGAAACAACATTTTTTAAAAAGAAGAGGACAAATTTTGTGCAAAATTTAGGGGAGGGGAGTCATATACCGTAAACGAAAACTATATAGCTATTTTTAACAGTAAAAACATGCAGGGATATACTTTGCGTCTCGACCATTCACTTTTTCACTACACACAACGTAGGCAACTTATTTCTCGCGATTATAGTTTCATGAGGTGGAGAAGTTCAGTGCTTCTTTATGTCCACATATTTTAATTAAACAAACAAAACAAAATACTTCTTTAAACACTGACTTGAACTGCCTTGTTTCCACTCACTTTTTCACACACGTTACACAACACTGATTAAATATATAGCGTGCATAAGTATAACACAATTAAACACACTTTGGCATTAATAATATTCAACTTACCACTCAATAAACAACATTATTCTTCATAAGATGTGCACGACTCCCCGTCAGCGTTGAAGGTAACAACATGGCCGCCGCAGAAAATGTCCCGGATGGCCGCCACACATGCATGATGACTGAATCCAACATTGCGGAAATGTATCTGAAACATTTCTCAGAGATGTAAGAAAAATGAGACGTTGCAGAAACTAGACAATGAAACTATAACATTGCAATGTTTCAGAAACAAAACTGGGACTTCATGTGATGCTTTCTGTAACGTCAACGCGAAACCAGAATGTTAGAAACATAAATGAAAGATTGTAATATTTCTGAAATATGTCTGAAACTTGGTGTGCTGTATGGGTAGTTCCCACACAACCACTAAAACATGGTGCGACGATAGTCTCGAGGGCCTGAAATCTCCAATATCCAAAGGGCAACGTCTCATTATTGTCCATGCAGGCAGCGACAAGGGGTTCATCCCTAACGCCCTTCTGATATTTAAATCCAATCAGAAAACTGGAGACTACCATTCGGAGATGAATTCCAGCAATTACATGCGGTGGATAAGAGAAATGGTCATTCCAAATTTACCCTCAAATTCCGTCTTCGTAATCGACAACGCATCCTACCACAATATTCAGAAAGAAAGATGCCCTTCGTCTAACACCAAGAAAAAGGAAATGCAAGAGTGGCTATTAAAAAACAATATACCATTTACGGACGATATGTTCAAGCCTGAACTATACAGCCTTATAAAACTGCACAAACCGAAGATGAAATCCTACATTTTAGATGAACTGATGAATGAACATGGCCACACAGTCCTTCGCTTGCCTGCGTATCATCCCGATTTAAATGCTATAGAGAAAATTTGGGGCATTTCTAAACAATGGGTTGCAAATCGCAATGTGACTTTCAAATTAAATGATGTGTGGGAACTTTGTAAGGAACCGTTTTCGGTGATTGGAGAGGAGGAATGGGAGTCATGTTGCAGCAATGTTAGAAAAACTGAGGAACAATACATTCGGACGGAGGGTTTGCTGGAACCAGAAATAGAGCGTCTGGCTTTCAGGGTTGGCGACAGTAGCAGCAGTGCGGACGATTCATTGTCAAGTGCAGAAGATTCTTGTTGCGAAATGTCCGATTCAGGTTCCGAACTTGACGGCATAGAAGACCTGGAATAAATCATTGGTTTCTTCATTTGATCGTATTTGCAGTATTTACAACACATAAGGTAAGCTTATTGTATTGTTTTCGCTAGTGAGCTTTTGTTGTTCTACAATTCTGCATTGAGTCATTGTTACCCACTGTTTTTTTGTTCACTTGCAACGCTGCTTGAGAATTGGAAACACGCGCCAACAGTCACGCGTTGCAACTCCCTCACCAGCTGATTCGGTTTCTGTGCGACTCGCTTTCAACTTGCGCATAAGAACACCTCAGAGATGTTCCGAAAACGCGTTGCCTCTACCAACCATCTCATCAACGTGTACG
Source organism: Lepisma saccharinum (assembly GCF_977018435.1). NCBI lineage: Eukaryota > Metazoa > Arthropoda > Insecta > Zygentoma > Lepismatidae > Lepisma > Lepisma saccharinum. Next base: position 44,130,156 of record NC_139233.1, on the reverse strand, counting down.
GTTTCGCTCTGTCCACTCGATCCGCCCCCCCTTTCCCCCTCTCCTTCTCTTCCACTATGCGCGGCTTTGCAAGAGAGGCTCGTTCAGGGTATAGTTAATTGATTTCGCAAAAAGTATCTCTGTGTGCCACACATTTAATTGTTACTCACATGAAAAAATATATTGTCAATTCGCATTCAGGGGGTAGTTTCACAGTTACAAACTATTTTGGCCTTGATGAGAAGTTTATTGTAAATAGACATTTTGTTTATAATTTTGAAATTGAGGTCTAAGGTTGAAATCCTCGTTTTTAGGGCTTGAACTCGTCACCTAAGAGGTTGAAGACCCGTCCTGTTCTTTGTGCGTGACCTTCTATATTTTTTTAAAAAATTCATTATTCATCCTCATCATCGCGATTAGCGAAAAGTAAAATAAGAGAAGACCTCCTCCGTGACCGTGCGGTCTAAGGCACTGTGCTTTGGACTCCGACTGCGAGACTGCATGTTTTCGAGTCCGCCTGGGTTCAGTCACTATGTTTACGGCCTGCGTATAGGATCGGTGGCAACCCACCATCCTGAGGAAATTGGGGAGCTACGGGTGAGTAGCGTAAACCCGGTCTCGGAAATCTCCTATGGGGGATGTTCCTGGGTAAACGAAAAATAATCGATCAGACAATTCGATTATCGAAGGCGATAAAAGAATTTCCGGTTTGACCAAGTTTCCAATACAAATGGAATACAGATTGTCTTCGAGCTTACTTTGTTAAAAAGGAGCGTATACAATATGAATAACTTGTAATTTTTAAGTGACATAGAGAAACAAAAATACCTCGAAGAAATGGGTCAGTTCCCGGAGCCTTTGGTTGAAGATTTATGGAACAATAGTAATCTTCTCCGAGACAATGTTGGTCCTCTACCAAAGGTTCGTTTGTATATTAAACAAGAAAGTTCATTCGCTTATAGATTAAAATATTTTTACAATAAAAATGAAATAAATAAGAATAAATTCTTAAAGGTAAAAAGAAGATTAAATACACCAACGCAAAACAAAGATATTCTACATAATAGTTATAAAGTGCACATTTAATTTCTCATTAGTAAAACTACAGATCAATTTTTACATAAACGAGTATTTTAAGTTGGTTCTAATTTTTTCAGTTATCATTCTTCATAATTATAATTCCAATTAATCATTAACATATATATGTGCCTTGCATTCACGAAAACGAAAAAAACGGGCACTTCCACGCATACTATGCAGGTAGTTTACTAAAATTTAGTAAAAAAATAAATAAATAATTGACACACGTTCAAAGGGATATTTTCCTGTATAAGATCGTTAATTATGATACTCTAACGATAATTGTGTACTCCTTCAAAGGCATTGACAAATACCAGCTACATTGTTCTGCATCTGGAATTTGCTTAAAAATATATAAACAAATAAATGAATTCACACACGTTCAAAGGTTTTCATGTATAAGATCGTGAATTATGATACTCTAACGATAATTGTGTACTCCTTCAAAGGCATTGACAAATATTAATGAAATAACTATTTATGTTTGTGGTAATTCAGGACATACTAATTTTATCCCTTTTCCCACTCGAGTTCAATACAGGGATACCTCCTTAAATATCGAATGAACAATTTTCATCATGTGCAATTCTCCATTCAATGTTTTCGCCGATTCGTAGTACCATCGTTTTCTTTGTTATAAACAAGTATTCTTTGCACATTACATGTAGGAGGAGAGTTTGATCTACATTTCACATTCGTCAGCTGCTTCTACCTGCTTTCAGGAGCGCAAGCTTGTAGGGTAGTGGATAACGTTAAGGATCGTCAACCTGACGGTCGTGGGTTCAAACCCCTCCGGTGGCAGAAAATTTTCATACGTTTTAGACATATCCCATTGTGCTCATTGTCCACGCCGTGTGAAACGGAATGATTCAGTTTGGAATTAACGATTGGTGGGAGGGGAAATAACAAAATCTCCATTTCAACGAACCGAGAAGTGGAGAAAAATTGGATAATTCTTATAAATATTAAAATTACATTCATGTGTTTAATGGTATAATCGCAGGTAAAATCAAAGATCTTACGTGGAAGATTTTATCTTGCTCTGACCCAACCAAAAGGCATTTCGCACACATCTAATACATTCTCCAATACATTTTAAAATGCTATTGAATGTTTCATGTCGATAATTTGATCAATGCATCAATTCTTGACGCCGAGACGATATTTTCTGCAACTACATCTTCCCTCCTCTCGCCTCCAGTCTTTTCTGTTCTTCTCTTCTCCTTCTTCTCTCCCCTCCTTCTCCTCTGCTTTATCTCATATCGCCCTCCCTCCATTTCTCCCCTCTTGTCTCCATCCCACTCTTCTCGAATCCTCTTATCTCCTCTCTTGTCTTATATTTCCGACTCTACTGCACTCTCCTCCTCTTCTTTTCGTTCTTCTCTTCTTCTCTCTTTCACTCTATTCTCCACTCCCCTCTTCTCGCCTCCTTCTCTCCTCTTCAAACTCCTCTTCTCTCATCCTGATTGCCTTCCTCTCTTCTCTCCTCTTTGCTCTATTATCCTCATCTCTTCTCGCATCTTTTGCCTTTCCCCTCATTACTTCTCCAATCCACTTCTGTCCTTCATTTTCTTCCCTCCTTTGCTTTTCCTTTTCCCCTTTTGCTTTCCCTCTTCTTCTCTCTGTTGTCTCCTTCTGTTTCATCTCTCATCTTTTCCTTTGTGTAGACTCATCAGCTATGAAATACCAGAAAATAGATTTTCTTTCTTTCAGAAAGTATTTCTCATTTGCAACAAATGTAATACTGATATTTTTTTCTAGTTTTATACAATAATACTTGGATTTCTTTCTTTCGCGTATTTTATAAATATCTATTGTGCATGTGGCAACCCTGAAATTTAGCCTAACTCTACACGCAACCCAACAACGCCTTGGGTAAGTTGGGTTGCCTAGTTTAAAATGTCGTTGTCCTAAAACTTTTGAGAGCCACTGTACAAGATATTTGTGTTCGTAATGCTGGTTACATTTGAATTAAATGCTATATCAATGTTCTTTTCATCAGTTCCACTTTATGAGAGTAAAGTTTAATTATAATTTACTGTTATTTCCACTACTTGAGAGCCTCCGCGATGGCGTAGTGGCAAGGGGTCCCGGGTTCGATACCCGGTGGAGGCACAAGTTGTTCGGATCCCACTTTAAACTGTAGGTCCAGTCCCGATTAGCCTTACTGTGCATAAAGTGTACTTAAACACAATATCAACCAATCAAATCAAACACTCCTTGACAAGGCTCGGAATAGCTGCGTTGAGTTTTGTTGCTTACTTCGACAGAAGCTGCGGCGCGGAAACGGCCTTGGAATGCTAAAACACATGGTATCTGTCTGATGGACGTTCTCGTTTTTTCGCCGATATATGCCACCATGTCTATTGCCTAATATATTAATATTCCAAACTTGATGTGCCTAATGTAAGAATATTCGAAACATTTTGTGCCGGCCCCCGTGGCAGAGTGGTTAGCACATCGCGCTACGACGCCAGGGGTCACGGGTTCGAATCTTAGCCTGGGCATGGATGTTTGTGAGAGTCCATTCATCAATTTCATTATATCATCACTCATCCTCATCTTCGCATATTAGCCAAAATTGGCACAAGAAGCGAAGTAAAATAAAGCAATTCAATCAATCAATCCGAACCTTTTGTGAGGAGAGAGTGTGAATTTGAACTTAAAATTTTGGGTGCGTCAGCACTAAGGCTATTTTGCACCCGTCACATTCTACGGGGTCCAGCCCCTTATCGTTACACATAACAACTCTAACGTTGCATAACTAAAATCATAAAATATTCTGACTTTCGTTAAAAGCTGAGGCTGTAAAGGAGCACTCAGCACAAATAAGGACAAAACACATGACAATACAAACAAAATTATACTGAGAGCCTCGTTAGTCTGCAGTCCAGGGTGTACTACGTGGAAGTGTGGTTGACTATTGGGTGCACTACGTGGAAGGAGCACCCCTTCCACCCCAGGAGAGTGTGTGTGTGTGTATGTGTGTTTATATATATACATACAAACACACACACACGAGTGAATCCTGACGGGGTACAACATATTTGGGTTCGAAACTGAATTCGTCTTCAAGTGTCATCAAATGCATCCATTTGTGTGCCAAGTTTAAACATCTGAGTTCCAAATTATGCAAGCAGGAAACACATAAAAGCTTCTTCACATGTTATGAGCGCACAACGAAATAAAATAAAGGCAATGCAATCACTCTGTATTAAAAAAAAATATTCCCTTACTTCCGCAATGCCAGGTATCTTCAACTCTAACAAGTTTTAGTCCACAAGACATTCAAATATAATACCGGTAGATTGCAGCGTAAATGTAGTTGCATTCTTTGAGCTATAAATTTGAATTCTGTATAACAATTCGATATTAGTTTTTCCCGAATGAGGGTAGAAAACAGTTTTATTAATTTAAAACATATTGTAAAACTATGCAAGATGTAGTAAATATTAGGCCAGTAAAAAATTTCGGTCTAACGTCTAGGACAAGTAATCCAATATCTTTAAATTCGGATATGGAGACTGCTCCAGCGCATTCTTAATAATATACGTATGAAATATTAACTGAATAAAGCATGAAATTCATTAATCATAATTATATTTGCACTTTTCACTTTCAGAGAATATATATTAGTTCTTTTTTCGTTATTCACCAGCAGAAATTATATTAACTTACTTAGTAGATAACGAGAATTTGTGTAACTTAAGAATTAATCGAGTATTGAAGACCTCTGTTCTTGCTGCTTGGCATGCAACGGTGTAACAAGATACCAAAGATGGTTCCGAGAGTCCATTTCGAAATAACCCCAGAAAGAATATTCTGTATCCCCACCTATGAAAGATCGGCTAGATGTCACTTTATACACTGCACAAATAATGTTGAGGGCTGTGCACATAATGTTGGTAAATGCTGATAATATTTTCTACCATATTTTGTATATAGTGCAGTTTTACATAAATGCTGTTAATCTTTACTCTTGGTTAGTATCTCTTCTAGAATGACACACAATATTGATAACACGCCCATATATTATTCGGAAAGATATATATTTCATTCTTACACTAAAAACAGTTCATTTGAGTTGTCTATTGTTTGTGCATTTCACTTTGCATCAAATATATGCACCACTAAACTTTGAAATATAATTTTCGCGACTCTGCTCATGAATAGTAAATAAAATTGCCTAATTTGCGTCTCACTGGATAAGAGAGGATGGATCTAGCCTAGATGAGAAAATTCAGAATCATTTGTGGTAGAGAAAGAATCCCACCCACACATATGGATTTTAAAAAAGTGAGAACAGAAATACAATGAAATACAGAAATAAAGTAAAATAAGGTGGTAGAAAGATAGAGAACGGAGGAAGGCAGAAATTGAGAAAGATCTAGAGGATAAAGAAATAAAGAAACACAGGAACGAAGGAGGAAAGAATAAAAGAAATACAGAAACTCAGAAGAAGTAGAGAGAATGATAGAAAGAACGAGATACAGGAGCAGAAGGAGGGAAGAAGAAACATAAAGGCAATGAGAGAGGATGAAACAGGAAGAATGGCAGGAAGACAGAAATAAATAACAGAGGGAAAAAAGAGACACAGGAATGAAGAAAGAAAGAGAAACTAAGAGAGAAATGGATAAGATGTAGAAAGAGATAAACAGAAAGAAAAATGGAGAGGGCGAAAACAAAGAAAAAATGAAGAACTGAGGAAGACAGAATGAAAAAGGGAGAGGGAGAGAGATAGAGAAACAGGAAGTAAGAATATACAAAGAAAGATAGGAGAAAATATAAACTAAAGGATAAATAAAGGGAATGATAAAAAGAACGAAAGAGGAAAAATGAAGAAAGATAGAAGAGGAAAAACAGAGAGAGAGAGATGTGATCATGACACTTTGTAATACAAGGGTGATTTAGAATCCAGAGAGAGAGAGAGAGCATAAAAAAATAAAAGAAAGGAAGAGAAGAAGAAAAATAGAGAATCTTATAAGCATAAATGATTGTTATAGATAAAACTGTTGAACAGGTACTACTGTGCTGAGACTCGAACACAGAACCTTCGGTGACAATACCTTAGATGCTGTACGCTCCACAGCATGAATGGCCACAGCATCTCTCATTAGCTGTGTCTGTATTATTTTTAATTAATATCACTTTCTGCCTCTCTGAGCTATTGGTGACGATAAGGATGAATGATGATTAGACGAAATTTAATGAAGGAGCATTCACTAAAAACAACCCTGTCGGGACTCGAACCTTGTGGTGGAAAGAGCGTGAGTACAGCTCTGAACGCGCTTGTTCACCGAAGCGATATTCTCATGAGTACAAAAGCGCACACACAGAGAGAGATAGATAGAGAGAGAGAGAGAGAGAATTTGTTTCTGTCGGTAGGCAAGCTTTTCCATACTTGGGATTTATAAACCAATATTTTTTTTTATTTTGTACTGGTATTTCTTTCTTATTTACTGTCACTTACGGTCACTTTGTGTTCATCACTATGATGAGGATGAATACTGAATAAGTTGATGAAAGAACACTCAAAAATAAAACAACCATGCCCATCCCAATACTCGAACTTAAGTCCCTCTGTGGCGAGATTCTGAGTCCGGCACTCAACCGGCTCTAAGTGAATAAATATGTGCGAAAATATGGTCACTCGTGAACATATCAAAGCATATTTAGTAGTTCTCATGATGAGATTTGCATGATTGTAATTCATTTTCGTCACCAGCAAATACAATTCTTATCTGTACCTGAATAATTTTACCCAGAATAAAGCACACACACACACACACACATACATACATAGCCCATTCGTGTACTAGACCCCTTCGTTCTCGTCGGTGCCCCCGAGCGCGCTACGTGGTCGAATTTCGATATCGTAACTCGGTACCTGAGTTCGAGTCCCTGCCCTGGTATGGGTGTACTCTGAGAGTGTCCCTTCATCAATTTTATTTTAATCATCACTCATCCTCATCGCCGCGATTAGCCAGATGCGGAAGAAAAGTGACGCAAAATAACAAAATTACATATGCAAATTAAAATATTGACGACTCAATAAGATGCTACAGTAAGTGAAAATCATTTTCTAAATAAAACACCATCGATTTCTTAGGGCCTCTTAAAGATCCTTGTGAGCCATTCAAAATTTAGTACGTATCAATGATCTTCGTCATAAATTAACTCTAACTGTCCAATATGAAGGCAGGCGCCTAACCTTTCCAACGCCACCATTGAAATTCATGTAAAGTATACTGCCAGAAATTTTGTTTTACCACGTCACGCTAACCAATAAACCACGGCGTTAAGGTATTGGAGAACAAAAGGAGAGGTTGTAGGTTCGATTCCTCATCAAGGAAAGGGCGTATGAGTTAGTTTAAACGGATCTGAGGATAAATACGTGCTTTAAAAAAATTAAAGTGGCAAGATAATTTTAATATATGTACTCACCTATTTTGTTTAGTTGGCGGGTTCACAGTGTTTCAATCCATGGAACAAAAGAAACTTTCCAACTTGATAACTTTGTAGGAATATCGTCTCGTCGAATGCCACACACCACACCGAAGCTCACATTATTGTATCATGCGTTACAATTTCTTCGGCACATGAAGGCGAACAAAAGACACGCAAAACTGAAAACCAACTACGCAAATCCAACTTCCTTTGTCAAGCTTTCACTATCAAGGCAGAGCGTCCATCTAACATGGTTTCTGTACAAACTCACATGTCACTTCCAGATATGCCTCATATAACTGCCTTTTTTGGGGGGGAAGGTTGTTGTACACCGTGTCACATGCGTTCACGTAATACGTGCTCTCGCACGGACCCGCACGCACGAACTGAAGAGCTTTCACCTTCCAAGCGAGCGATGATGAGCCGATGTTTGCCGAAGTTGCGCGGAAGTAACCGATTCGTTCGGCGTTGCGATCAAAGTTGCCTCTTCTCTTTCTCTCTCTCTCTCTCTCATTCTCTGCCCATAGACTGGGCCACGTTAAGATTTCTTCGCCATCGTTGCATGTTGATCGTTCTGTGACTCGAAAACAATACCATGATCGTGAAATATTACAGTTCGAATGGAGAATGTTATTAGATAGTATTAACATGAAAAATAATGATCGTGATTGCAAAGATGCCTTAGCCAGGTTTCGACTTGGCGCTTTACCTGAGCAAATCCACTATATCCATATAGTTTTTCATATTATATGCCCCATATAACCCACGAACAGCACAAGTCACGTTTTAGTAGATTCCAGTAAGACCTTTGACGCCTTGAAACATTTGTTCAACTTTAAATTAGTTTCAATCATAATGGAAAAAGTTGAATTACGAAATCATTATCTCAAGTGTGTCACTTTTTAATTTTTAAAGCGGGTGTGGCACAAGGACCGATGTCTTTTACGTTGTAAATTTTTAAAAATATTATTTTAATATTTTAAACAATAGTTAACTGAATAAGCAATGGCCTCAAAATCAACGCCGTCTCTAACTATTTAAGACTGGTAATTAAAGACGTTAAAATTGAACTAAAATTGATAGATTGTAATGAATAAAATTGCAAAATATCTTGATCTTCGTTTGATGAAGTATCGTTGGACACAATGTGTTAAACAGACACTGCAGTAAAGCTTATGCGACACTCAAAAATCTGAATAGTTTCCATGACCTCTTATAACTAGGGCCGTGATGTTTTTGTTTTAGCGATAACACAGACAAGTTGAGGAAAGAAAAATAAAGTGTTTAAATGTATTTGGGTAGATAAAGGAGGCAAGTTATCAGTGTTTCGGAATCGCGAAATAACGTGAAGTACGCCATTTTTCAGAATAACACCGAATTTTGCACTTTTAACGCGAAAAACGCCGCGAAATATCCAATATAAACTGGGGATAACACTTCCTCTGTTAAAAAACAACTACCTTAAATCTATTAGATCTGTCATTTGTAGTCTAACTGGTTATAGTTCGATTCAAGAGAAATTTATTATGTTTTGGCACATACATGTCTTCTGTTTAACCTCGTCCTGAAATAGAATTCGCTCGGGGGGATCCGTCCAGAAGAAAAATGTCGTAGGAACGGGTAAATTTCTCGGGGAGAAGCATCTGTCATCTGTTGTGTTTACACAAAACGGTATTTTGAGCTCGCAGAGGAATTTCTTGGCATTGTTAGGGAAATATAATGTGTATGATTGTGTTCAAAGATTTGGGTGTTATCATTCAATAAAGATTTCATATTTAGTGGCTGATGAGATAAAATAGTTTTCCAAATGAAAGATATTTGGTCATTTCTCACAAAGGTAAGCCATAATTGTTGTGTAATTAACACTAAAATTTGTCTAAATTTTCAAGAACTAAAACAATGAGAAAAATTTAAGCATAGAAGAAACAGTAAAAACGCATGTAAAAGTAACACCAAATTTTGCCCTAAACGACGACAAATTACACAGAATTGCAGTAAAAAATAACATCGAAATTTAGGAAAAATTATAACGAAAACTTCACTTCCCTACTTATAACTAATGTAAAGAACATCCAGGTATTAATTCAACTAAGAACACTATTTTCTTCTAACTTTCATTATTAATCATTAAGGCCAGAATTTTATGACCTAAATGTCACCGAAATATTTTAGTCTCTTTGCTTTCTGACTGATTGGCTACATGAAATAGACAATCTTGACCTAAATTATATGCTTATGCCTTAGAACATATAAAATATGCCTTAGCAACAATACACATTTGAAGTTTTCTTCATTTAACGAAGCCATATGGGAAATAAGTAAAAGAGATGGAATTTTAAGCTATACAAGACAATATTTTTTTCCTATTGTCAATACCATAGGCTTAACGCTTGATACTTCACTCTATGAGAGCTGAGTTGAACTCAAATGCGGCATGTATGTTTGTGAGTATCCATTCATCAATTTTCATCATGTCGTCACTCATCCACATGTTCGCAAAATTAGCCAAAAGTGGCACAAAAAGCTAAGTAAAATAAAGGAAATCAATCAATCAATCAATGAAAGCGGCAGCCTATTGTCAGCCAACAAGGTCTTGCACCTAGGAAAGCTTCATTGCACTTCGATTGGCACAAGAGGAGCAAATGGAATCCAATTCGGAAAGAGCTAAGAGTAAAAAATAAAGTTCTTTGCATTTTGAAAATCGAATATATGTTAAATATAACCGAAAATAATTAAATATGCTAAGCATGTGCTAAAATTGTGCTAAATAATAAAAAAGTCAAGTGCTCCCCTCTGCATTCCACTCCGCCATGAAGGAGCATAGGGTGTAACGAACCTGAGAGTTTAAGATTTTATATTTATAAGAAGTTAAGATTTTTAAAATGTTTGTTATTTCAAATAATGTTCAAGTTGTCACAGATAATTATACTTAGACTGATACAGTTGTAGTTGCAACTTTTATACATGTTTATAAATACGTCAAAATCTGTTCGTGTTGACGTCACTTTCTAATCTCAGCCGAGGAAGTGAACTAACCTGAATGTTTCTCACCTGACGACAGACTGAGTTTGAAAAACAATTGAAGGTGAAAAATAATAAGAACTTGGAAACGGAGAGAATTGAAGTATAGATTTTGGTTTTTCGAGTTTTCTTCTTGCCGATAAGTTGAAAGTAAACAATTAATTATGTTCTTTGACTTTCGCTTTATGTGAGGGAATATACCAACGTTAGTAGTGAATGTTCTAGTGTTGTACTGGTAAGTGATTATGAAATATACGCGTTTATAAAACTGCGTTTTAACTTTGAAAACAGTGTTGTGTTTTCTTTTCTACCCAGCAAGCCCTGATGATTTGCAGATTCTCATGTTCCCGACTAAAGGAGTAGCGGAGTAACTTTCTGACGACTGGTGTCCAACTGGAGTACGTTGCATAGTTATTTTGGCACACCAACGCGGGGCTCGAGTGCATAGTTATTTTGGTACAATCGTGGGGGCTTGAGTGCAAAGTTATTTTAGCAATTAAAACGTGATACCCGATTTAGTGCATACTGAAAGTGTTCGTCCATAGAATTCACGAAGGTGATATTGAAAGTCCTTGGAATTCACGAAGGTAAAAGTGTGATAGTGAAGTGAAGGTATTAACTGGTAAGAGCCATAGACGGTGTAGTAGAATGGAGAAAGACGCGACAGGAATGAATCTGCGAAGCAGAGGAAGAACGACAATGGATGCAGAAACCAAGTTTGGATGCTGTGATGATCTCACCAATGACAGGGAATTCTTCCAGTGTTGCCAATGTTTGCAGAGGTTTCATAGTAGTTGTGATGGGCAGGAAGTAACGTTGGCATCAAATAAAGAGATGCGATGCAAATCATGCTTGTCATCACCAGAAACAGAACCAGAACCGAACGTTCCTACCAAACCCTCATCAGATCACTGGCTACTTGATTGGTTGATGAAAGATAAAGCAGAGCGAAACCAGAAAGAAAAGGAGGATGAAGACCGTAGACAGAAGGATGAGGAGCGTAGACAGAAGGATGAGGAGCGTAGACAGAAGGAAAGGATAGAGGAGGAGAAACAGCGTAAGAAAGAGATGGCTCAGATAGAGAAAGTTCGAAAGAAGGAGATGATGGAGTTTAAGCTCATAGTTGAGTCTATAGAAGAAAAGAGAAGGAAAGAGAAAGAAGAGGAAGAAGAAAAGAGAAGGAAAGAGAAAGAGGAGGAAGAAGAAAAGAGAAGGAAAGAGAAAGAGGAGGAAGAAGAAAAGAGAAGGAAAGAGAAAGAGGAGGAAGAGGAAAGGAGAAAGAAGGAAAAAGAAGAGGAAGAAGAAAAGAGAAGGAAAGAGAAAGAGGAAGAAGAGGAAAGGAGAAAGAAGGAAAAAGAAGAGGAAGAACAAAAGAGAAGGAAAGAGAAAGAGGAGGAAGAGGAAAGGAGAAAGAAGGAAAAAGAAGAGGAAGAAGTTAAGAGAAGGAAAGAGAAAGAGAAAAGAAGACTTAGATATTTTCCGTGCATTGATTGAAAACCAGGAAGAAAGGAGGATACAGGAAGATATAAAACTAAGGTCAGAGTTACAGGCTCTATTCTCTCAACATAAACTTGAACAGGTAGAGAGCGTCAGAGGAGAGATAGAAAAGCTTAGTATTAAAGTCACTGAAAAGGTGGACGAAAGGGTAAAGGAAATTGTGGAAGAGCAGCTAGAGTTCTTAACAGTTCGGCAAGGACGGATAGAGAAGGAACAGGAGCAATTGAAGAAGAATATGGAAACCTGCCTTGAAATTGTCCAGTCTGGAAGAGAATCTGAATGTGACCCTCCACAGAGAGTTCAAGAATTAAAGAGTTCTGTAGAGTCTATTAATGCAGCACTACAAACCTTTGGTGAACGAACAGAACTCATAGAAAATATAGTGCAAGGACAGAAAGTTGAAATAAAGGAAGCTGGAGAAAAGGTTAATTTTCTCCATGAGAAGGCTAAAAAGATGGAAGTATCTCTTCGCAAAGAAATTCAAGAACAGACAGTTACAATTATAAGTAGGGTCAGTGAACTGCAGGAAAAGATCCATAATTTACAGATTCGACCAGAAACCTTTTCCGATATAGTGCCTGATCCAATCCGAGGACTGAACCCAGAAGCTACTGCCTATGAACCTCCTGTTGTACTTCCAAACCCATTCTTCCCCGGTAATACCACAACTTCTGATAGATGCAAGAGGCCTAGAGAAAAGGATAGTAATGACAGTTTTTCTCCTCGACGCAGAACAGAGTTTAAGATGCCCAGAATGGCTGATATCGCGAACATTCCGAAGTTTAAAGGCGATATCGAAGCTCAATCTGCCGAAAGATATCTGCGTGAATTAAATGTCAGTTTCGACTTAATGCAAGTGCCTGAGCACTATAGATTGGAATTATTACCTCGGGTTTTCACCGGCAAGGCTGAGCATTGGTTAGCTGGTAATATGGACAACTTTGTGAATTATGCTGATTTCTGCGCACGCTTTAAGGATGAATTTGCATCAGAAAAGGCAAAACAAAGACAACTAGCGGCTGTGAGGAACCGAAGGTATTCTCGCCTGGTCCACGACAACTTAGAAAGTTTTGCCTGGAGTGTCTACGCAGCGTACAGAAACCTAGCTGACAATTTTAATGAGAGCGAAGTACTTAATTTGATCATTGGACAGTTGCCGTACCGCATTCGGAATCTTTGTCTGGCGCACGCTCCACGAAGTGTGGATGAATTGACACACTTCTTAAAGGACTTCGATATTTATGATGACCCTGATGCCTGGAAGAATAAAGAAGACTCCAAGAATAAAGAGGCTGCAGGCAATAAAAGTTTTAAGATCCGGAATATCCAGACGAATTCAGAGAGTCGAGGAGGAAATTTCTCACGACCTCGAAGATTCAACAGAGGATTAGGCAGGAGAGGTTTCAACCGAGATCAGAACGAAAGACAGAGAAACTGCTACAGGCCTTGTCCAGAACAAAGGCAAAGTTCTCCAGACAGATGGCGTTGCCAAGAACGACGTAATCCTACTTCGCCCAGACGGTACTCTCCACGACGTAGAGGTGACAATTGTGGTTCTTTCTCCCCAAGACATGACGTTGCCTCAGAGCAGGAAGAAGCAGTGGAGACTACTAGAGAGTTTCTGCACAACCAGCGATCCCAATCATGTCAAACAAACGTCGACCTTTTCTAAGTGCCTCCTCTTCGTTTAGGCAAGTAAACTCGAAGGGACGAAAAATACAAGAATAATATGTAAATTCTTATTGCTGACCGAAAATGTATCTTCAGGCAGTCAAGTGCAAACAAATTCCGTATGTGAAACTGGTGTAATTTCCGGAAGACTCAAGAAGAGAGTGTTAGATGGTAGACAAGTAGAACTGGAAATCGGTGGTCTGAATTTTAGCACCAAAGGATTCATTTAAGAAGGTTTTGGTTCTGACTTCCTCTGGCGAATGCTTTTTCCTGCACCAGGCAGAAATAAGTATTAAGAAAAATGCAGTTGATGTGTTGTTTGTTATCACTCCTGATCAAATGAAGGAGGATTTTCCAGATATATAGTTAGTGCGGTACATCCGAAAGGTCCGAGATGAGGATAGAATCGGGATGTATAAATCCGTAGACCTCTCAGAGAAGGTCCATATTGTAAATATTTGGATTGATTCCTATAAGCAGGAGTTATTATATTGCTGGTGTGGAATTTTAAAGGCATTATTCTAGAAGCACAGAAGCAAGAAGACTGTTGAGTTTGAAGTGCTATGGAAAAATACTGATTCAGTTCATTGCTTATCGAATCTTATACCGTTTCCTACAAAGTCTTTCTGGAGAAGAAACTAGATATATGGAAGCCTACTCTTCTATTAAACCATCATGGAATAAATCATTGCCTTATTTCACTGCTTATTGGTTGTTTAACTACCATCGATTACATTCTGTTTTGGATACTGTAAACTACGTTCCTTCTGAGCTGTTGTCAAATGAAAAGAAGCCAAGATTGAGTCATTCAATTGTCAAGATAATTTCTATATTTAAAGTTTCATGGTATACTCAAATTTTTTTCAGAACTTGTAAATTACAATTTCTTCAAAAATTTTCCCCAGACGAGGGGCAATTGTAACGAACCTGAGAGTTTAAGATTTTATATTTATAAGAAGTTAAGATTTTTAAAATGTTTGTTATTTCAAATAATGTTCAAGTTGTCACAGATAATTATACTTAGACTGATACAGTTGTAGTTGCAACTTTTATACATGTTTATAAATACGTCAAAATCTGTTCGTGTTGACGTCACTTTCTAATCTCAGCCGAGGAAGTGAACTAACCTGAATGTTTCTCACCTGACGACAGACTGAGTTTGAAAAACAATTGAAGGTGAAAAATAATAAGAACTTGGAAACGGAGAGAATTGAAGTATAGATTTTGGTTTTTCGAGTTTTCTTCTTGCCGATAAGTTGAAAGTAAACAATTAATTATGTTCTTTGACTTTCGCTTTATGTGAGGGAATATACCAACGTTAGTAGTGAATGTTCTAGTGTTGTACTGGTAAGTGATTATGAAATATACGCGTTTATAAAACTGCCTTTTAACTTTGAAAACAGTGTTGTGTTTTCTTTTCTACCCAGCAAGCCCTGATGATTTGCAGATTCTCATGTTCCCGACTAAAGGAGTAGCGGAGTAACTTTCTGACGACTGGTGTCCAACTGGAGTACGTTGCAAGGGGGTGCGGAGTTAAGGCCCCCACTTCTTGATCACGGCCGAAAGTGGGGGTGATGTGATCAGCACCACATCTCCTGGCTGCCATTTACCCCCCAGAGTTTCCTTTAGGTACCTACTTTATACGACGCTGGGTGGGTGCTGGAGCCGCTTTAACAGGTGAAAAAAAAAACAGTGCTTCCCTGCCAGGGATCTAACCAGGGTTTTTCGCATGGTAGTCAGTCGCCCTAACGACTGAGCCAACTATGACCGACAAATGTTCAAATATGCTAAATATTACTAAAAACAATGAAAATGATTACAATGTGTATTATATCAACTTAAAATGATTACAATATGTAATATTAGACCTAAATAATTAGAAATGCAATATCTCGTCGAAAATAACCAAATATGCATACATATACCCAAACGAAATAGCTGAATTTAATCATTTTTATAACAAGAATTTATATTTATTTCTGGAGGGGGATGCCTGGTTATCCATCTCTTCAATAAACGTTCCCGTAAGTTTCCCTGAAAGTAGGGGTAAATTCTCATCACTGCGAAAGATGACTTCCCTCCCCTTGTCATTATTAATAGTCAAATATTACCTATTACCTATTAATTTTGATTATAAAACTTGTTGTAATACAAGCGTTGTCATTAACAGTTGTCACGTACCCGGAGAGCCATATGGATATAAAGTTTACAGAAGGCAGGTATAGATGGCAGCACTAGGCTAAAACGTTAAAATTACTGTTTATTCTTATAAAAATGTTTATAAAAATGTAAAACAAGATTAAAAGAATAGTTAGTAATGATTGTTAGTATAAAAAGGAAAGAATAAACCGAATGATATATACAGATAGGAACATTACAAATAAACCAAAGGGAGGTAGCACAGTTCATGAAAAATATAAAACATCAGTAGATCAACCTTGGAGAATTAGCGTTCGGAAAATATATTTGTGTGAAGAAATGAACGAATCAGCGTCCGAATCCGTAATCGCCGCTCTGTCCTACGGTGCTTAACTGTTGGGTAGAAATCGTCCGAATCGAAAGGTTTCCGAGTAAAACATTTGGTACTTTTCCCCACCAGGTGTCAGTTCGAATGTCGCCCAACGTGATATTTATTACATATATTAAACGTGGGTTGATACTTGATTTTTAAAAATACAATGCTATCAATAAAATGCGCAACTAGCACTCAGTTTCAGGTAGTCCATAAACATTGCCTCCACAAAGTAAAAGTTGCACTATGGCTGCCGAGAGTAACGTCACAGCAAATAAGTGTTCACATGCGGCGCCAAATAAATGAATGATTCGTTAAAGTGTTCGGCGACAAGGGAGACAAAAAATTAACATAATTATCACTGCAAAGCTAACCCACTAAAAACCAATTGAGAAAACGGAGACACCAGAAATGGACGGTTCGTTATGAACAAAGAGAAGAATGAGCGAGTCTGTTATCCATGGAATTAAAACGGTGGACACTGAGCAAGAAGGCTGAAAACTTAATGACGCTAATAGAAGCATACGACGCCCCTATCTGAAAACGAGGCTAAATCTAGCGTAAACTTTTTGATGATTGCCTCAATGCCCCCCTCAGGTGATTTTGACGAATCCAGAGAGAAAGAGGAAGGAGGGATTTCATAGAGTTGATTAAATGATCATGGTGGAAGATAGAGTAGGAGGAGAAACCCCCACAAAGGAAAATTTTCACCAAGTGAAATGAATTTGATTTGAATGAATGAAGGGGGGAAAAGAGGGACTTTTCTCGGTAGGAGCGAGACGATTTTGTTAGGATTACTAAAAATAACCCCAAAAATTCCCATTGATGTGATGTTTAAGGACCAAAAAACCTTTAAGATTACGAGTATCCTGTTTATATGTTACAGAATGGTGAAATACTACTTTGCATTATACCAGTGAGGTTCTTGCGATTAATATGTTGAACATGTCTTCTTTCGTTGCGAAAAACAAATTTCCTACAGGATCAGATAATTTACACTTACTAAAGATAGGGTACTGATTGAATGATTTGGTTTATTGTGCTTCAAATTTTCTGCAACTTTTGGCTAATCGCGAAGATGAGGATGAGTGATGATGTGATGAATTGATGAAGAGACACTCACAAAGAACACGTCGTTCCACGCTAGGACTCGAAGTCCTTACCCCTGATGTCGGGACAAGCTGTGCCACTAGTTACTGAACATCAAGAACTTTCTCAACAACATATTCAGTGATGACGAGAGTGGTCCTTGCTGTGGAAACTCTGTGGATCTCACTCACCCCACATATTTAGGGAGTTTTGTTAGAATAGTGTCTGAGAAAAATGTCCTCAAAGTCTGGGTGTAATGAAGGTGAAAATTACTGAAGAATTTGCACACATAACTCCACGTGGTAAGAACTTATCGAGTCCACAGAGGGCGTCATATGGACACAGAGACAAACACGAATCCGTAATACGATCTCTGTCAAATATTTACTCATATATATTTCCACGCTTTCCTCCTCTTTGACATTTTCAAAACTCTAAATGCATTTTTACACGTTTACAGACAATAGAACGAAACTCACAGAAATGTAAATGCATCACTTGGGCTATAATTTGGCAATACAATCTATAAAATATAGAGAGAGGGTTCGATGGACAAGCAAGGTAATAAGCCAACAATTTTATTACACCGGCAATTGCAGTTAATTTAAATATTGTTTAGTTCAAACACGTACTAAATTTCTTACCGCAATGGCTTAATATTTTATTTGACCTAAATCAGTCAATGTGTTTCAAGATTTCTTCATTTTCTTTTGTCTAGAAGACAATTTTGGAGAATAACAAACAATATTCACAGCAACTTCAAGCATTATTGGAGTATAAAGTCACAGTCTTCTTATTTCCAATATAGTGTGTGCCTCCGTCACGGAGGCAGGCATGGTAGGCTACTGCTCGATTACTAAAGGCAAAGCGAGAGCAAAGTTACGTAAAATAAGAAAAAGTACTACCGTGCGTGTACCTAATTTCCACCAGTACCTCTCTCTCTAAGTAAACATAAAGAAAGGTTTTGATTTGAGAAGTTATCTGTTAACCCTGGAAATCATTGTTGTTGACAAATTTAGAGTGTCGATATACCAATGATTTTGTCTCTGCTTCCTTCTGAGGGGAAGGTTATTAATTTTTTGACTACGATAACTATTGTATGTACAAAGCTAATGTGTAGAAAATAATACTACCTTCTGTGACTGGTCTGTTTATTATGTTTGAGGAAAATCAGTCTACCTGTTTCAATGTTGCGGAGGAGAAACCTAAGTTGGGATCGCTCTAAATTTTGCTGGCATAATCAAATCTATTTGCAAACCACATTTTCGGAGGTAATAAAACAAAAATCGCAGTATTTGAACTACAATGTGATCATGACACTTTGTAATACAACGGTGATTTAGAATCCAGAGAGAAAGAGAGTGAGAGAGAGAGAGAGAGAGGAGCTGTTTTCAACCACGATTACCGCCGCAAATTTAAACGTTCTTATAACACAGTAAATACTCGTAAATATCTGGGATGACTTGGAACGTATTGCAATTGAGCAAACCAATATGTTGCCTGCGTTCCAAATTCTGTTGATATAAACCAATCTCTGTCTCACGCTCATGTCCACATATCTAGAATTGGAACTCACATTGAATTTATGGCATTCTTTTAAAGAGATAGCGCATTGTTAAAAAGGGGTCTAGTGTAATTGAAACTTTCGTTGCTGCTACGTACTTTGGAGCACTGGTCTCGTATTGCATTTGAGCGAAATCGGTCAAGCCGCCACTGCTCTTTAGATTGTCTGAGGAAGAGGTTATTTATAGTTCATAACATCGTCTCCATGTTTTCTATCGTTTAGCACACGTTGTGCTTTCCCTCGCAGCCGGAAAAAGAGGCGGACAAGGACTAGTGATAGTCTCTCACTTTGGAAACAGGAATTTTATTGCGAGCCGTATTGGAATTCTAAGAGAATCGATGGTCATTTTGTATTCCATGTGTCCAAAAAAATCCGGTCACACTAAGGCTTCCTTGTAAATGTAAGGGTTTGGTATTTGCTTGTGTCGGGAATACGAAAGAAGAGCGTATCTCAAATGTAGAGTTGGTGGGGTGGGGGCTGTTGGTTGGGAGTGGAGGGATGCGTTATTGAGCTGTATATAAGCATTGAGAGAGAGAGAGAGAGAGAGAGAGAGAAGTAGCAAGCGAAAAAAGGAACTAAAAGAGATGGGGAAGTGAAAAGAAAATTTCTATTCTTGATCACGATTAACAATACAGTGACAAATACAAAGAAGTCACTGAAAAGAAGAAGGATTGGGGCTAGGAAGTTCTGGCTCAGCAAAAGCTACAACGCCAGAGACAACGTGAGATAAGGAAGACAAGAGAAAGGATGAAGAAAGAGTGAATCTATTGAGAAAGACGGAGAGAGATGAGGAAAGATGTTGAGGGTCGAGGGAAGAAAAAAGGAAGAGATGGATATAGATGTAATATAAACGATAAGCTGCAGGAAGCAGTAATTTTACCTGTAGTAATATATAGACGTGCAACATTGTACCTTACATATAAAGAGAAATATAAATTTTAAGTTTTAAGGGAAAACATCTCTAGAAAATATATGAGGTTATGAAAAGAAACGAAGAAATAGAAGTGTAGAGAAGGTTACTCAGCATAGAGCGCCATCTATATTCACGTTTTAGGCACAGGAGACGAAGGAATAAATTGCAGGATTCTTGTTGGGAAATCTGATGATAAGAGACCTGTAGGAAGGTGGAAAGACACTATTGTGATTAACTTGAATTAAACTGCTATGTATGGTAATGTCTGGGTTAATATTGTCCAGGATAGTTGGAAATATGTGTTGCTGTCGTAGCAAATCTCTAGGTTTAGGAATACTAGTGGAAAGAGGGAGAGAAGAGCTCTTTGAAATGGGTAATTCCATTGAATAAAACTTTCAATTTTACCCAACTAGTTACTAGGAGATGTATCAAAACCAACCTTGAAACCATGTAGTATTCTGTGCATCCACCCGCAATGACACATTCGAGTTTTGAAGCAATTCCAAGTCAGTATATCACGATTCCTTCGCCATTAGCTGATCCCGAACAATTAAATTGTCAGTAATCTCTTCACAGGAGAGCATATCCCATTCATCCACGGTGGATGAAGTCCAGAGATGAATCCTACAACCCTAACGGCAAGGGGCTGTTTTGCTGGGCTCCCCACAACTCGAGAGTAAATTCGCTCGGATTCAGCAGTCAAACGTTCAACTCATCAGGGTAGAATCAACCACTCGACCGAACAACTCGAAACTACAAACAACCAAACTTGTCTAATTGTAATTATACGAATTGGTCCGCTGCAATTGTTAACGTCAATCTGAGCCAACGTCAATTTCGAGAGCTAGATTCTTTTTTGAAAAAACAAGAATCAATACAGAGGGGGTTGTGCTAGTTAGAAACTTCAATTAGCCTCTCCCTAACCCCCTCCTCCTCTTGACCGCCCCTTTGCTTATAAACACTAAATAAGCATCAAACCTTGCTGTTTTATTCGTGGAAAGTTGCAATGCGTGGGGTTATTTAATTATGGCACGGTTGACAAGGTTTCGCCAGTTTCATAAAGGTACAGTTAACAAGATAATTAGAATGTTAATTGCTACCTTTGCCGAACATATTGTCTTCAGTTTCAACTGGATCTTTGAAGGCATGCGCCTATTTTCGTTTAATTGCATAATTAGTCCAGTAGATGTCACTGTTGAACATGTTTAGACTTCATTGTGTAATTTGAACTTCGGACCATGTTTCATTGTCTGATCTTTAGGTGCAGATAAAGCAGAGATATGTTTAGGTAACATTAAGATTAGTTTCAAAACTATGACATAACCAGCACAAAGGGAGGATGAAGTTGAAATGGTCCTTGTCAACGAAAGGCATTGTGGGTAGAAGCCAGCACCTTTTCTGAGTCTTCACGCTTTTGATGGGCAATTGTTCTCCTATTTAAATACATGTGAAATTTGTTGCTGAACGTGCTGCTATTATGTTAAATTTCAAGTTGAATTTTATCTTAACGTCAGAAATTATGTCTGAGCATCATAGATGAATAATCAGTGATGCAAAGCTAAGCTTTTTTTAAAAAGCCATCTGTTAGGTGTGAAATATCGTTAGGCTTCTGTTTATGTTTTGTTGAAACATGGAGGTGTCCACGGTGGGAGTTGTTTGTTAAGCTGTCTGTCAGTAAATCTATTGTTAAATGTTAATTAGTGGTCTGTTTATATCTCAAGTCCAAGTATGTATAAAACGCATGCGTATTAGCCTGTGTGCATGCACGACAGCTTACAATGTGGCGACGAGAAGGTAAATTTGAGTAATTACAAGTTTGTTAGAAGTCTAGTAAAATGGCTTATGTAGTGCCTTTCGAAAAATACGATCCTCTAAATGGATCTGTTTCTACATATTTGGAAAGATTTGCTAATTATTGTTGTATTCAGCACGTTGCACCAGAGGATAAAGTTCCTACATTGATTGCTGTAATTGGATCGCAACCGTATGAAGTTCTTCGAGAATTGTTTGCTCCAGCACTGCCGGAAGTGAAAACATATGGAGATATTTCACAAAGATTAGTTTTTTACTATAATCGTGCTAGTAATTACATTTTGCAAAGGCTAAAACTACGGAACTCTAAACAAGAAGGTGACGAACAGATTGAAGATTTCGTAAGACGGTTAAGGAAAATAGGTGAGCGATGCCGTTATGATAACTTCTTGCCAATTGCTTTATTTGATTCTCTAATAGTGGCATTAAATCAGAAGCAATTAGAAAGCACATCATTTCTAAAAATGTTATGGAATTTCAAAAGGCTTTCGAAATTGCTAAACAGATGGAAAAGTTAGAGCATGACGTGAAGGAATATTACAATCAGGTTAATGTAAATCACATTTATCATCATAGGCCAAGTAGTTCTTACAATAAGGATGATGACAGATCACAGAACGAATTAAGTGCAAGGGCAAATCAACGTTTCAGTTCAGATAGGATGCATGATAGTAACAAAAGACACTTTATAAGTAAGAATTGTGCTAGGTTTCAACATACGAGCTCGAACACCATCGCCAGCAACAGAAAAGATATCGGAACAAACAAAACGTAAAATTTGCACATCATTTGTTTATGTCACTTAAAATTTTCACAATTTAAGTGCTTTTTTGTTCTGAATCCGTTAAAGAATGATACATAATAATTCTGCGAGACTACTTTTATTTTATATGACTTTTTTTTTACATGATATACTTTTCCACACAGATTGTATAAATAGTCCTCCGTTTTACATATACACATTTATGGAGATGAATAGTTATAACAAAAAAAAATCATCTTATTTTTCATGTCTCGCAACCTCTAGGGCGAGGAAGTATAATTTTGAAATTGTTGTAACAAAAAAATGGGAGAACCTATGAGAGGAAAATGTCTGCTTCATACGAGGAAAACATATGTTAATATTAAGTTATCGGATAGGCCATAGTGTATGATAATAAATAGCATGTGATTACGAACTTGATACATTTTTCTTTGTAATTTTGGGAGTTTCTCCCATTCCAACTACCGCCGTTGAATTACACATACTCGCATCCAAGAAAAACATAAAGCATAGTGTAGAATCTAAATTCGTGTATTATCAAATCATGGCAGGTAGGGATACATCAAATGACGTCACGTTTAGTGCTCTTTGTGCATAAACATACGATATCGAGCTACCCTGCCGTCGTGCTTTAATATATTATTTATTAGGTTCATGAGAATGTAATTTTCAGAACCTTATGACTTCCTAGGTAATCGTAAAGCTTTACTAAATACGTGTTTCTTGTTGATTTACACGAGAAATTCTTACCTTCGTTGAAATTAACGTTTGAATAGCCATCGGCCTCCAATGTAAAGCTTAGGGCAACCAAAGCGTGTACATGCGTGACAAAGCTGAAAATGGAAGATGCCCCTATACCCTGTACCAGCTAACTGCAGAGCAGGCGAACGAGAACAAGTCTCTGCGCAAGTAGTGACGCGAGACGTCTACACCAATGAAAAGTGAGAGGAGCGAGATTGCGTAATAGAGAGAAGCGACTGGAGATACCTGCATTCCCTGCTTCGCTCTTGACCTCTAGATTTCTCTCTCCTTCTCTGACGCTATGCGCGGTCCTGCTCCACAGTTAGCTGGGACAGGGCATAGTTTGTGTGGACGAATTCAAATGCAAAAGGCAGGTGAAAACATTTGCAAAGCTAGGCCATGGGTTTCGGATCAATATTTCGCTAGAATGTGCTCAGTTGTGTATTATCGCTTGCTTTCTACTAAGCGACATTGCTATGTTCGAACCTTGAATGTTCTACCGAGAACAGACGAAACTTGCTTCCCTTCCTGCCTTCCAGGAGTCCCGGGTTCGAATCCTGGGCTGGGCATGGCTGTTTGTGAGTGTCCATTCATCAATTTCATCTTATCATCACTCATCCCCGTCTTCGCAAATTACCCAAAAGTGGCACAAAAGCGAAGTAAAATGAAGCAACTCAGTCAATCAAACAATCAACCTTTCTGCCTTCCACTTGCAGTAGTCACCCCCATTTTGTCAATGGACTCCTCCAGTTGGCGCATGCGCACTTGCATTGATGGTCTCGACTAACACAGATGCAAGGTTTGAGACTGTCGTGGCTGTTCAGCCAGAGTTTTCTCTTAATTATGGTGTCAAGGAGACAGTACAAGCAGTACAATGCTTTTACATGCTACAGACGTTCTTCGCCTCACAGCTGGGTAATGATATAATTTTCCAACAAGACGGAGCCTCATTCCACTAGTCAGTGGACATCAAGAACTTTCTCAACAACATATTCTGTTATGACAAGAGTGGTCACGATGTGCCTAATCTGGAAACTCGCCCGGATCTCACCCCCCCCCCCCCTTCCCAGATTTGTAAAGTTTTGTTAGAATAATGTTTGCACAAAATGTCCTAGAAGTCTGGATGTCTTGACGGTGAAAATTACTGCAGCATATGCACACATAAACACCTACTACATTCCTTTCTGCAGTGATTTATTACTGCCTTTGGCCAAAAACAGTCAACGCGTTTCAAGGTGGCGGACGGAAAATTATCGCCGATAGTGCAGGCTTATAAATTATTCATATATTTTCAAATTTTTATCTAGAAGACTTTTTTTTATTAACAAACAACATTCACAGCACAAGCGTTATCAGAGTAAACGTTTAGTGTTTTCTAATGTCCAATATATCGTCGTAACCTACAATAACCTAGACCCATTATGAACTAATCAATGGCATAGATAGACAAGGAAATACATGAAATTTAACGACCACCAACAGAAATATGAATATTTATTAACACTTTATGTTTTGACAGATACTATTGTAATCTACCTTTGATAGAGAGATTATCCGTGAAAACGGTTTAGTGATGAAATGATAACATTACTGTTAAGATTAAGTATGCGTTTACCTATGCTGTCCTAGTAATCAAAATTTATCTGCTTTAGATAACTGAATTACGAAAAAGGAGACTGTTTCTAGAGTTGACGAGCTGTATCTTTGCGGGTGAGCCCTGACCAAAACCGGATGCGTCGTAGGAGCTACATGTTGCCCTAGCCCCTAGTCACTGCCCGCCAATCACCTCTTGCATTGTAATAGCTGCCGACTATCCAAACGACGATATGTGTCCACCTCTCTCTCTCTCTCTCTCTCTCTCTCTCTCTCTCTCTCTCTCTCTCTCTCTCTCTCTCTCTCTCTCTCTCTCTCTCTTTCTCTTTTCGTGAAATGGCTAAGATTGACCGCAAAGATACAGCTCATTAACTCTAACTAGCTTTCAAACAAAATATTGGTTCGACAAACTTACCTTTGTAAGGGACTTTTTCGTGGATGTTGTCCCTGTCATACATGACTATAGAACAAGTCTTAACATCTTCACCACGTTCGTGGGATCTCTCTGATCAATCAGCAGCCTTCAGTGACTGTTACACATTACATTACCTCAACAATACTGATTAATATTACAGTAAAACCTCGTTAATCCGGACCCTGGCTTAATCCGGACACGCAAAAGGCAAGAAAAAAAAGCAGAATGCAAGGTTTTGAAGGTGGCTAGAAGTCAACAAGAGAACTTCCCAACGAAAAGGCAGCCAACCACTGATGAAATTCTGTTTCCCGCAGACTTTGTACTGTACTGTATAGTGTATTTAGGCCTATGCCCTTTAAATACACCATAACAAACGTGTTCTGTTGCTATAAACGGGGTTCAAATGCACTTTCTACTGTTCTTTTAGGTTATTTCAGTTAATCCGGACTTTCGTTAAACCGGTCAACTTATCCCCCACATTAGTCCGGATTAACGAGGTTTTACTGTACTATATAATATGATCAGAGGGAGTTATAAACATTAAACATATTTTACATAAGTTTGCACTAAACTGTACCGTGAGTAATGCTTGTAAGTTCTATTACGTGGCGTACACAGTGATCGAATTGGGCCGGTATGAGCTGATATAGCATACCGGTAGTAAATTAAGATGCCAAAAAGCATACCGGCAGTAAATTTTTAAAAATTTACTACGGAACTTACTAATTAGTAGGGAAAGAATTTTAAGGTGCAAAATTATGATCGAGAATGGAAAATAAGGTTCTGAAAATGTTTTCTAAAAGGTGCAAAAAAGTGCTCCCTCTTTCTGCGCCTTCTGTATATAATGCGCGCGGACCGCGTAGAGAACTGTGGTTCTGCCCAATAGGTTTTGTTGAAGTTCGTGATTTCTCTCGCGGGTTTTGCTACATTATCTTGGGAACTATTGGGCCTGCAATGATTATATTACATCATTTTATAGCTCTCGTTCTGGTCTACAAAATGAGACTACAGGATTTTATGCAGCTGCTCAAAAAGGGTGAAAATAATTTATTTTTCTGTCCAATCTTTTAACAAATCATGAAATAAAAGAAATGAAAAAGGTGCTGAAGTATCAAATTAGGGGTAAAAAAGGGATGAATGTGCTAATATAACGAAAAGGTACAACAAAGTGTGTTCATTTTACTTAATTTCATGTCCTAAAATATATATCTCAAACGTTAGTTATGAAAACAACTACGTTCATATATTTGTGGAAAGGTGCTGCAACCTAAAATCCGTTCCCTACTATTTAGTGTATGTATTTATTAGTTCATTATTACCTATTTTCTAAACCAGACACGTCTGTCACTCATATTAACGCAGCTTGTCTTAGGAACTCCTGCAGTAGTGACTGGTTTAATGTCTAATTGTGAGGCAACCACCAGTTTAGTATTTCTTTTTCAGTAATAATATACATATTTTTTTTCGTGTGTAGTTTGCACTCTTCTCTGGAGTATAAGTGATCCAGTCAAGGAAGACTCTGGCGAGAAGGTGCGGGTAGAAATTTCGTATTTTAATTATATATATATATATATATATATATATATATATATATATATATATATATATATATATATTCTTGGGTTTATATTAAACATTAATCTATTCCTATTCTCCTGGGGTATTTGGGTTATAGTTAGGGATTAATTGAGGTCCAGTACTACCAGTGTACCCTCATATACGGTCCATGACAGATTACGGGCAGCTAGATGTGGAATTTCAACACGCAAGAGGGCAGCAGCTCGTGTGACTGACCAAAAGGGGCTCTTTTGGACACCCCCTCTGCCGGTCAGTTCAAGAACCACCCCAGGAGGGAGAAGGAGGAAGTTTTTTTTATGTTTTTTTTCTCTCTTCGAGGAGAGAGGCTACAAAAAGACACAACAAAAATAGTATGGCAGAGTAGAGGGACATAGTAAAGCAGCCTGTAGAGAGTGTGCGAGTGTGCATTGTGCAAATAGTGCGGATAACAATTTTTCTTCATGTGTGAAATTGAACTAAAGACCAGAAAAGGAGTGGAGTATATATAAGTGCGGAAGAAAGAAGCCGCTGAAGGAAAGTGTGTCAAAGAAGAGGACTGGACTAGGTTACTGTAGAAGGAATATTCAGGCGAAAGTGCAGTGAATAAGGCCCCCAACGGAAGGCGACGGGACTTAGTTAGTGTGTGTGCATGGGATAAGTAAAACAAATAGTAGAGGCCTCTAATAACTAAGACCAAACTGTAAATACAACAAGAAGCAAAAATATATAACCTACAATGTTCACAATCATATTTTTTTAACAACGCAGAAATAATAAATTCAATATTTGTATAAATATTATTATACTGGTTGTTTTTTTATGAACAAATTATAGTTCTCACGGCGGCGAGGTGGGGAAAGGGTTAACACCTACGTAAACTTTCATAAGAGTCTTATGCCATCCCTTTCGCCTCTCCCCGTTGTGGCGGTCCTGTGAATCCGCACAATATAATTATATGTTTATTGAAATTATTAATTTCATATTATACAAATCACTTTATATTAACGGTTCAAAAAAATGTATAATAATTACTTTGTAAAACATTAATTATGTTTTATGTTATTTATTGCTGTATACGCTGTATAAACGAGATATTTGGAATTGTAACGTTGCTATAGCAACGAGAATCAATAGTCATTAGGTGGTAATGTGTGTGTCAAGAAATGGAAATATAGGTAATAGTGAACTGCATATTGCTCAGTTATTTCACTAATATATAGACCCATAGAAGTTGTATCTTCACCTTCGCGTTTTTAGTTTCAAATATTTATGAACGAAATGTAATCGTGCTAATGATTGACTAGTGAACGTCACACCGTTGTGCGTCACACTAATACATTATTAAATGTTGCAATTTGTGGTGATAAAATAGAGAGAGTGAGAATTGATGTATTATGTAGGAAATCACAAAAAGAAAATAATTGTATCAAAAGAAAGGTGTCTATACGAGCACACCGGCAATAATTTATTTCCAATTTAGCCACTGGGCATATATTCGTGTTCTACCCCTCGAGCTTGGTATTACATGGTTCATGCAACATTACTTTATCGTCTTTCTTTGCCTTTAAAATAGATTACTCCTTTGGAGAGTAAGTAATCGTGCACTCAAAGATATCAACGGCACGGAACCTGAAGACGGCGATACTAAGTATAAGAACCTCCCTCGCTTATATCCTGAGACACTTTTCATCACATATTTCCTCCTTCTTGTCTCTCTCCACGATATTCTTAACATTTCTTACATCTTCCCTTTTTCTGTATAGCCTGTCACTTTGTAACATTGGAGGCTCTATCACTTGAATACCAAAACTTCGAATCTAATCAAACTTTCCCCCGGTCTTTCCGTACAGCACGTCACAACGCATATACGTCACTGCGTGTAGTTTCAGAAGAATACGCAGTTATCAGCATCTGAAGAGAAAACTGGCGGAGAAGAGGAAAAGCCCAAGAAATGGGAGGAGGGGGGGGGGGGCTGGGAGATGAAACTCGCTTTAAATCAACTCAGGAAACAAATTATTTGCCAAATCAACATGGACGCAACAACGAACAATAAACAGCGAGACTTCCGCCGGTAAAATTAAACGAAATAGAATCATCCCCTCCCTCTCCACCACTTAGTATGTCCTTATGTTGTCACGTGACATCAATGATAAGGCCTTGTGAGGCTCAATCTATTATTTGTGATAAGTTTTTGCATGCTGTTTGTTTTCTTTATTACATATCTTCCACCAGAAAAAAACTACGTTCTACGTTAAATTAAAGTGAACATGGTTGCCAAATTTCATAGTAATTGTCCGAATGCAATGCCAAGTTATTAAAATTTTCGGGTGGCTTTTCTATTCCGGAGGTGACCCCCCCTCCACCAACAGAATTCATCACTGCGCATAATAGAAACCCCACAGAGTACAGGGCTAGCATAAATGATTCATTCGTTTTGAAAAGGCTATATTTTCAAAAGTATTACACGTACACACATGAAAGATATATGAAAAGAACCATAAACTCACCAAGTTTGTATTGTGTATTACAGGTGGCAGCACGAGATCATTATCTTTTTCTATTATCTATTATTTCGCTTCCAAGTTGATATTCAGCAATGAAGCAACGTTCCACTTATCCGGGAACGTAAATCGTCATAATGTGCGATTCTGGGGCACAGAAAATCCACGTGCAGTCGTGACAGTTGAAAGAGATTCGCCAAAGGTGATGTTTTCTGTGCAGTGTCACAAACAAAGATGTATGGGCCGTTTTTCTACACTGAGCAAACTGTGACCGGTAAATGTTACCTGGATATGTTGCAGTTGTGGTTGTTCCCGCAACTCAGTTTTGACTTCAGGGATTTTTTCTTCCAACAAGACGGGGCACTCCCTCATTGGAACATCCCAGTTCGTGACTACCTAAACGATGAACTTCCGCATCGCTGGATTGGGCGTATTTGTGAGGATGGCCTAGCTTGGTTCCCCTGGCCTCCCAGATCTCCTGATTTAACGCCCTGCGACTTTTTCCTGTGGGGGTACGTTAAGGACCTTATTTACGTACCCCCTCTACCGCAATCCTTAGTCGAGCTCAAAGAACACATCAGTGCTGCAGTGCAGACCATTGACAGGACTATGCTACAAAATGTATGGAATGAGCTCGAGTATCGTCTGGACGTGTGTCGTGTAACCAAAGGGGCACATGGCCTCCCCGATGGCGCAGTGGTAGTGTCGTTGCCTTGTAATCAAGGGGTCCCGGGTTCGATACCCGGTGGAGGCACAAGTGGTTCGGATTCCACTTTAAACTGTAGGTCCAGTCCCGATTAGCCTTACTGTGCATAAAGTGGACTTAAAACACTAAATCAAACCAAACCAAAGGGGCACATATCGAACATTTGTAGACGGTGTATAAACTTGTTGAGTTTGTGGTTCTTTTCATATATCTTTCATGTGTGTACGTGTAATACTTTTGAAAATATAGCCTTTTCAAAACGAATGAATCATTTATGCTAGCCCTGTATTATATTGGTTGTGCCAGAGCCTCGTTAGGTTTCAGATTCAACTTTACGTGGTGTACTGCGTTCTGTACACCCTTTCCAGACACGCAAGCCAATGTCGACGTCACACTCTACGTTACTACCAAGATGTACTTTTAGAATAGCGTAAAGTTAAACAACGGTGCAGTGTGGTCGGCATGCACGTGCTTCTAATTAAGATATATTCTTTCAGAATGCAGATCAATCAAATATTTAATCACTCTGGTGTATGGAAGCTTTAGAACCATAAGGAACACAATAGAGGGCGTTTGGACTACAGAAATGCCAATTGAAAATATGCGTGTTAAGTCTTGGTGATAATGTTGACAACGCACAAAAAAAAATGCAGGATCTTTTATGATTTACATGCTGCAAGTGTTACTAGACGATTTTAGAGTAATTTCTGGAACTGAAATAAGAAAAAGAAGGCCAAACAACAGGAATAAGATACTGGCTTAAACTAATATTTAGTCTCGCTACTACAAAATAATCGTACTGATCTTTATTGCTTTCATTACGTTGAGAAGTATGCCACAAACGAGCCAGTGTAAGTAAAATTATGATGTTGATGGTAAAAAATGACGTAAGAATGACACCGATTTGTACACTATAGCGCGAAAGTGAAAAGTAGCAGAGGTATTAACGATAACGATTACGGAAAGTTCTCATCCATACTGATGGAGCACTCCATTGTCACGGGTGGGACACGCGGACTGCATTTTTGATATTAAAGTAACTATTCTACTGATAGATAATCAATCTTTTTCTTACAGTTTCTTCGGATCCCTCTTTAAACTGTAGGTCCAGTCCCGATTAGCCTTACTGTGGATAAAGTGGACTTAAAACACCAACTCAATCAATCTTACAGTTTCTGTGCAATGAAATATGAAACTTAACACTGTTGATTAAACATAACTACCCTTAAAATACCTTCCCAGATTTGTAGCTACGTAAAAGTGAAGAATTTTGTGTCACGGGTGCGACAGGCGAAACTCTGCTTCTTCACTTAATAAGACGTTTATTTTAATTTCTGTGAATTGTCAAATGATGAAAAATAAAATATTTAGGATAAAGACCTTTGAATATTCTAGTAGAGTTGAGGGAGAAATGGAATAGTTAAAGAATCCCTGGTGTCAGGGATTGGACACCGTAGAAAACACAAGTAAATTAAAAAGGTAAAATAAACGATTAATATGTGAAATACCATCTAGTTTCTACCTTAATTAAGTATAATACTTGAATTTTTATCCAACAGACAATTTCAGATTGTTCACTCACAAGATAGGATAAAGTTACAGCATTGCAATTAATTTTCAAAATTGAGGTTCAGGAACACTTTCGCGTGGAATGCCCCTGATTGATCTTCTTCATCTATTCTTATCAATTCATGATTCGTCCTTGTAGTCGCAATTAGACGAGAAAAGCTACAATAGTAACCTAAAGTAAGCCAACTGGAAAAAAAAAAAATCAAGGAATAGCTAACAGCACTTGTCGCGAGCCAAGGACGCTACGAAAACGCGGTTTTGTGCCAACCAAAACCCTTGGATAGCGACTGGCTCTAAACAGGAGGAAGCTCGAGACGATTTGCGTTTGCTCAGAAGACAATCCGAGGAAACGGAACAAATAGGAGGAAATCCTTCGCGCATATTTGGACCGGCCGGGTCTAATTAGGAGCAAGAACCTCTCCATTTACCCGACGGCCCGCCCTTGTTTGGCGCAAAGAGGCCAAACTTCTCACCATCCGGGCGTCTTAAGCTGAAAAAACATGATCCGAGCAACACAAACCTCCTCTTTAAACGTCCTTTGTCCTTTTTGGCTTAAAGCATCCTCGGCGCGGACTTCGGAGACTCATCTCCGCAGCTTTGAGAGAAGGATCATCCATAGTCTTGCGTCAGGGGGATTTTGGGATCGGCTTTTTCGGCCCAGCCCAACCCCTTAACCTGGGAATTTACTTGGCAAGAAGAAATGATATTCGTTTAAAATTTCGGAACGTAACCAAAGTCCTTTCCTCCAAGGGACTTTAATCCCCCTCAGCTAATTGGTTCGATGTCTCCCCGCCCTTAGGGGGATGAAAAGAGCCTAAAGAGGGTAAAGACGGCTAGTTAGTTGGCTCAGGTCCAATAAAGTAATTAAATTGTTATAAAAGTCTTCTGCGGGGACACGAGGCTGCGTGGTTTATTTTTCCATCTCCGGGGGTAAAGTCTGAGCTAAGGATCTATTGGCATATATTACCCCAGCTGGAAAGATGTCCCCGGAAAAATCCGCCCAAGAAGTCAAAGTTGAAGCCCTAAACAAATTCACTTCATGTTATATTCATTGAATACAAAGATGGTGTCTCTCCGATTGTCATTTCGCGTCTTCTTTTCCATTTTGGCGGAGTAATTGGGATGTTGTTGCTTCCAGTACTGGAGGATCAACTTCAGGCGTCTCCATTAATCGCTGGAAGAAGCTTCTTAGAAAGTTTCTTGCAAGTAATTGCAGCAGAATGTCATGAGTGGTGCATAATTGCCTTCCAGAGCTCAGCGTTACAAGGATGCATTGTCTCAGTACGACCAAAATCTCATTGAAATCCCAAAACGTACTACATGTGTCCCAACAGTAACCATTAACATTCAATTGCCGATTCTTGACTCAAAATAGTTAAAGCGGTTTGGAGAAAAACTCAGTTTGTGCATTGCAATCAGCGCAACAACATTTTCCGAATTAGTAATCCAGAATACAGACGTTTACGGCTATTCGGACTTTCAGCACACGTTTAAACCTCCTTCTATATCCCATTGTTCCTTTTTGGAATTTCAATTCGGGATACAAATATTCATTCATCTTGGAATTTAGGAGTAGCACACCGATTGCTATTTATATATTTATTGCTACGGGCAAGTTTTTCGTTCTGCTAAGCTTGAATCTTAATTCACAATGAAATGCACGATTTGAACGAAAATAACTGGCCTCGTCAACCTGGTGGGTGATACCAGTTATTTTACCGACTTCAGGAACGCACTAGGTGAACGTGTCAGTATCAAGTGCATTCTTGCGTTCATAGGAAGCCATGTCCTTCTTCCAGGAACAAACTCTGTTGCAGACGTTCTTGCTATTTTAAGTGCACTAATCTTGTATATGTTGCTTCAAAACGCTCGAAGTTTTAATTACATTGTATTTCCCGAACTAGTACAGTTTGAAGTTACCATCCAAGAGCATTGTCTGCAAGTAGCAAATGATTTGCACTGAAGACCAGCCTAAGAGTGGGTGCCTTCCACACGAGAACGATCTTCACGCATCGCACGAAAATCAACCTTGAGACGCTATAACGAATTGCAGACTTCAGCATCGGCCAGTGCTACAATTCCTTTGACATGCCAAACCTAAGATACTTTCTTGACACGCTCCAGCAAATTTTAGGGTACGTACGTACCTCCTTGAAGTAGTGGTTATCACAGTGCTACAACGCTAAGGGCCCCGCGTTCGATTCCCAGCCAAATCTTTGTGAGTGTCCCTTCACCAATTTCATCATATCATCACTCATCCTTATTTTCGAAATTAGCCACAAGTGACAGAAAAGCGAAGTAAAATATACCAAATCAATCAATCCAGGAAATTTTAGATCTACGAGTTCCGCCACATGATATACGCAGCTATTTATGCTTGATAATTGGCAACGTTACGACAGCCTGAGCTCTACCTTGTACAAGGTTCCTACAAAATGTAACACTTTTACTCTGAGTGCACATTTCGATTTGGATTTTTGGCTTCTTTTCATTTCATGTTTAGCTTTTACATTATAAAGTGCAAATATTTTACAATTCCAAATGTGGCTGAGTTGTAGAAGAGAAAGTTTTTTTTATCAAAATGTTGGGGCGCAACCACAGGGGGACGAGGGGCATTGCCCCCCCCAACCTTGGTCGGAAATTAATTCTAGGTGGGAAAACATTAACGGCAAAGTGTACCTGCAGGAGGCAATTACCGCCCAGAGCTTCAAATTTTATGCAAATATAAATACTTTTAGTAAAATTTCCTTGCTTGCTTCGCTCTCAATGCCTACTTAATCTTATCAAGTTCAGAAGCGTACCTAGGGGACGCCGAACGATCTAAATGAAAAAAAGTTGTAAAATTGATTGACTGATTTGTGTGTTTTTTTGTCTACTTTATGCACAGAAAGGCTAATTCAGACTGGGCCTATAGCTTAAAGTGGGTTCCGAACCACTATGTGCCTCCACCGGGTATCGAATCCGGGATCCCTTTATCACAAGGCGACGATGTTACAACTACACCATCGAGGAGGCACAAAAGTTGTAAATGATATAATGCCATGGCGTTCAGTGAAATTATTTGCGCCATATTCAATTAATATTGATTTCAGCCTGCAAAAGAATTGGATTCAAAAATGTTCTTGCTCGCTTCGCTCGCAATTTAGGTTTGTTCGCTGTAATGCATTGTAAATCACCAGACAGAGAAATAAGACGTCTTAATTGATTTTGTTTTAAATGCATGAACAATTGTTTTGAGGAAAGGGAGCGTGCACATTTCAGAGACAATTTATGTCATTTTTGCTGTTGGTTTATTGTGAGATGGATGAATTGGTTGTGTAATGTATTTAAATAATATATGTTGTATATAATATTTATTAAAGAAACTTTGAATACATACACAATTTAGTGTCCACGTCACTCCACGTTGCTTAGGCCTAAATGTCAAACATATATCGTGCATGAAAGTTATGTTAATGTAAAAAATAATTATATTTGGAATGCATTTATCAAATATTACTAATAGTAATAATAATATTGGTCCTGGGTTCAAATCCCGGCTTGGACATGGATGTTTGTGAGTATCCATTCATCATTTTTATCATGCCATCACTCATCCCCATCTTCGCAAATGAGGCAAAAGTGGTACAAGAAGCGAAGTAAAGCAAATAAATAATAATAATAATAATAATGTTATAATAACATTATTATTAACATTATTTTTATTAAAATTTTTATTATTATTATTATTATTATTATTATTATTATTATTATTATTATTGGTACGGTTATCCTGGTACTTGGCCCGCCCCAGACAAAAATTCGTGGTTGCGCCTCTGTGTTGGAAGCGATCCAAGAGAGAAAGTACGCACAT
Source organism: Lepisma saccharinum (assembly GCF_977018435.1). Classification (NCBI taxonomy): domain Eukaryota; kingdom Metazoa; phylum Arthropoda; class Insecta; order Zygentoma; family Lepismatidae; genus Lepisma; species Lepisma saccharinum. The sequence goes on along the minus strand of NC_139233.1, from coordinate 44,094,873 downwards.
ACTAGTATCCCTGATGTTTTGATATATGAAACAAATAATTTGTACTCATATCGGGGGCTGGACTAAGTAACTGCCATTTCAAATTGATAAGATCCAAATAAGAATTTGTGCTGCTCATACTTATATTTCAGATGATGATCTTCATAATGGTTAGAGTTACATGTTGAATTTTTTTATTTCTCTTGCTTTACGTCGCTTTTCTTACATTTTTGACTAATCGAGACGATGAGGGTAAGTAATGATTATGTGAGATTGTTGGCCATGCCGGAAATCAAATTTGGAAACTTGGGTGTTGAGACCAAAATTCAACCACTGCCGGCACTACATCATACAGAAAACTCCTGTAAATGGGAAAGGATATAATAGTACGACTTGTCGAACAGTGGCTCAAGAAGGCAAAGACACCAATCAGCATGTGGACACCTGGGGCACCTCGAACTACCAACTCAGTAAAGGTATCATTCTTTTCTCTGAAAGAGAACACGCAGACAGACAGACAGACAGAGAGAGAGAGAGAGAGAGAGAGAAAGAAAGAGAAAAGTATATCCACTTGCTACTTGAAGTCACAGTTATATTGTGCAAGGTGAAGAAAAATCCTTATTGAATTTAGTGACAAGGTACAATGGGATGCATGAGTACTAACAAGCAAAATGTCCATCACCAAGTTTTGCTCTCTTTTTTTTACGTAATGAGATCTTCAAGAATTTAAATAAAATGCCAACGAAGCTGCTGACAACTTCTGCACCAGAATATGTAAAACTCAAATCCTTAAAAACACGCAGGAAGCAAGTGAATATTTATGGAATAGTCATGGACAATTTACCCAGCAACACTTGTGCATCTCACTGTACAGTTGTGGAAAGAAATACTTCCCCCTTAAGACTACTGGTATTTAGGCCCTACGAGGGAACTATATTTTTCCATGACTATACATACCCTTAGATTTAAACTCGCCATCAGTATCAGTTAAGTTTCGCTCTGTTGCCAGGCATAATTCTAGATAAACAGTCAAGAAATAAGAAAAGATCGTTGTAGTACCACGAACATTATTACATTACAGTTGTATGCTGAATATCTTTGGAAGTCTGAGTTCGTTAATTTTTTTTTGTAAACTGTTTAGTGTCTCACAAACATCCAGTATCAGAAGGATATTCCATTATCTAATTGTGTCATATTCTTCTTGTTTTGTTTTGTTTTGTTGTAATTGTATTTTCTTAATTGTTTAATATATATATATATATATATATATATATATATATATATATATATATATATATATATATATATATATATAAGCCTATTGTAATTCGAGCGATAGCTATGTTATAGGTGAAATAAATAAAAATAAATAAATAAATAAAATTAGTAGGACCCGGATTTGTATGTAGCTACATATTCTATTCGTTTCTAGATACATACCTTGAACATGAAAATGTCAACGAATTATATAACTGACATGATTTTGCATAAGTTTTATGTTACATATTTTTACATATTTGCCAGGATATTATATATTTTACATATCTGCTAATTTACTTTACATAAAACAACATATTTCGGTAATGTTTTGCTATCTTGATACTTTTTCCTATAATTTCGATCTCTGAAACATGAAGAAGAAAATTTGTAGCTCATGTGAAGTTATATTTTCTAATCAATGAGATGTATGGTGCTAAAATTGAGTGTCATGTTGAAAGACAGGCTGAAGACAATAATAATAATAAAATAGGAACTGGCAGTACTTGTCAAGTACTCGTAGAGTAAATGACATGCTGTGCTTTTATGAGTATATAAATTTTATATAAATTTTAATTTGAACAATTTATGGCCTTAAAATTATGTTGACTATGATGATTGAAAAAAAATCTAGCAGAATTCTTGAAATTACTTGGATAGTCGAATATTATTAATATTACATAGTCTTTGATACTGCATATTTAGCTGCATATCCTTTTTATAATACATAATTAGATACATATTTTGTCAATTATTGTTACATATTTATGTACACATTTTGTACTTTGATATTACATAAAATTCCGAGGTCTACTCATTAATATCACTTCGTCTAGATCAAGTGGGCAGACAGACCACCTGGAGATGTTAACCATACTTAATATTCGATTATTGAACTGGATAGAGCAAACAATAGATGTCAACATGACAACGAGATTTTCAGTCTAGCAATATCCATGGCAAAAAGTCGAGCAAAAATACCGACAGGGAATGTTTTTAATTGTGGTGAATTCTTTCTCCTCGGCCTTTGTGTGGCTTTTCCGCAGAAAAAAAATATTGAGCTTGCACAAATATTGTAAGTTATTATGAGAGGAATAAACTTTCAATTAAAGTTAAATCGAGAATTTCATTTACAACGATATCAAATGATCTGAGTCTTTTGCTCACGACGTAAAGAGGAAAGGATAATTTCTAGTAGAGACGTGGAGGTAGTTAACAAACCTTGAATTTTATTCACTGGCAAAATAACACCTAAGAATGGACTAGAATTTCCTATATCGTTACAAGTGGCATAAAATAAACTGCCAGAATTTCCTAGAACAACGTAACTAGCACCAAAAAACAGGTCGGAATATCCTAGATCGGCGGAAATAGCACCAAATAATCGGTCGGAATTTCTTAGGTTAATGCAACTGGCACTAAAAAAAAAAACAGTCGGAATTTCCAGGATGTAAGGAAATAGCACCAAAAAATCTGTCGGAATGTCCTAGATAGGCGTACAGAGAACCAAAACCCGGTTTGAATTTCCTTTACCGGTGCAAGTAACATCAAACGAACGTTAGGAATTTCCTCAATGAGTACAAGTAGTAGCAAAAAATCGGTCGGAATTTCCTTGATCAGCCTATATAGCACCAAAAACCCGTTGAAATTTCCTTAATCGGTGCCAGTAGCACGAAACGAAAGTTCGGAATGTCCTGAATTAGTACAAGCAGCAGCAAAAAAATTGTCGGAATTTCCTGGATCAATGCAACTAGCACCAAGAAACCAAACGGGATTTCCTTAATCGGAACTTGCAATAACAAAAAACTGGTCACTACAAATAATCCGATTCAGTTAGCAAGAATCCCTGTGATAAGGTACTTGTAAACCCATAACCGCGACGTACCGACTCTTTCTGGACAGCCATTTTGAATGCTGCATGCGCCGCGGTGGCGGAAAACCGAACTAAGCCATGCTCCGCGCTAAGCTTGAAGCTTTTTAGTATCATTGATCTGTGGTTTCTCTTTAGGCAGGTGTTCGGCATTTGCAATCTTCCCATTCGCTTCGGACCGCCGTTTATTTCCGCTTTGATAAACTGCTGCCCGACTGGGGTTTGAAGATCTCGTTGTTTAGAGGGTCGGCCAGAAATTACTCGCACCGGATGAATAAAATCCAGCGAACTGGAAAGGCAAAAGGATTCTCCAGATATCATTGAGACTTAATCAGCGGGATTAGTGGAACGCATCTGCCGAGGGCGGGCAGGTACTGTTGCAAAGGGTTCTCTGCCGCTACTGTGTCTAGAGGCGCAAAAGCAATTATATTTTTTAGGGCATGCTGTATTCAAAGGAGATAAAAGTACCTTAGCCTACAGAGAAAGAAGAAAGTTGTGCATCAAACGTTTTAATTAGTTTATGTAACTTTTAAATTTTGAGCATTTGCAAACTAATTCATATACCAGACCCATTTAGTATTTCGGTTTTAGGATATAATTTCAATGTTTGAGGACAAAGTGGTAAACGTTGTAAGTGCCAAAAGCGAAAGTGTTTGGAAATTGCATCGTTCCGCACATCAGCCCGTAAGAACGTGTACACTAGTGACCTCTTTACACGCCCTTTGAACTACTTAGAGGGCTACCAGCCACATTTCACGTTTACCACATTATGAAGCATGGCACATTTCACAGTATAACGTGGAAAACGGTGTTTGATTTATTGTGGCACTTACGGCGTTTAGCAATTTTAGTCCTCGTCTGTCTGCAAGGTGTTGACGTACAAATCGACGAACTTACACAGCGCGTAGGGAACAAAAATGCAGCATATTCGTGAATGAACATTCTTTCTGCGCTAATAGCATCGATGGATGGATAACGAACGGGTGAAGCAGATGAGACTAGATTATTATCTAACACGGTGACTCTCAGGGGAAAAAATGAATGTTAGTGGCGTGGTGCATGATCTGCTTGGATCCTACCATGGCTCAGAGCTTCCCAAACTTTGTCGTTTCGGCACCCGTAGTGTTTTCAGATTTTTCCGAGGTACCCAAGTCAGAATGCAGGCCTATCTAACACTCGCAACGCTCAGTTAGTGTAGTTTGTTGCTTGCCTTAAGTAAAAAGTAAACACATATTTCCAAATGAAAAACTTTGTATGTATACAGTACTAAACAAGCACATATTTGGATTGAATCGTCGGTCTGATTCTACAGCTATGAGTAGACTAACAATTAAGTGTCATTTCAGTAAAATTATTGGAACAATTCGCGGCGCACACTTTGGCAACCACTGCCCTAGCTCCAGTCTAGGGATGATCATATCCGGGTAAAATTTTGCCCGAATATGCGATCATTTTTTATCATGATTTCAAGTACAGGTTGAGGCAGTCAAACGAGAGGATTTAAAAAAAATCACAAAAAATAGAGGGAGAAAATATTACTTATTTTTTTGAACATGAATGTACTGCACATGAGTGGAAATGTTCACGTTTTGAATATGGTGTCAGTAAGATGACGTCCTTGGTGTTGCACACATTGTCACAGTGTCAGAGTAAATCCGCCCATGACGTTGCGTAGCATCTACAAAGGAATGTTGTGGATCTCCTTCCGAATTCGCTCCTTCAAATCATCCCTGGTTCTTAGAGGGTTGTCCTTGAATACCTTTGATTTAAGATAACCCCAAAGAAAAAAAGTCATAAGCCGTCAAGTCGGGTGAACGGGCAGGCCACGGAATATCGCCGAATCTGCTGATGAGACGAGCAGGAAATGCGAGTCTGAGCACATCCATAGAAACTCTAGCAGTATGGCTAGTTGCCGGTGGCATACCCAGGATTTTCGAAAGGGAGTGGTATGTGTAGTTTTTTTTTATGTAGTCAGTCCTCATTTTGCCATATTTTCCTACCTGCCTTTGACGTTCTTTTATTTAGAAATGCTGGACCAAAAGGTGGGTTATAACCGCCACCAACCGTCCCTTGGGCACGCCACTGCCAGTTGCACCATCTTGCTGGAAGAGTGTTTCTTCATCTGGGTCATAGTCGTCGACACAATATTAAAAAAATAAATATTTTTCAGGTGCACTAGTAATTTTCACTCATGTAGAGTACATTCATGTTCAAAGAAGAAATAATATTTGCTCTCTATATTTTTGTGAATTTTTAAAATCTTCCCGTTTGACTGCCTCACCCTGTATATGGATATCGGATGTTCTGATGTACCGATTATTTGGATATCCGAAATGTCCTGATATTCGGATTATCTGGATATCCGTGGTATCCGGATATTGAGATTATCCGTTGCATCCGAGAGGGATATCAGATAATTTAAAATTCTGATATTCGTTATCAGGATTTTTGAGGCCATTCCTACTGCATTCCCGTCTCAAAATGACTCAGCAGGTGAGCAACGTTCCTGAATTTCGCGAGAGAGGGTCAAAATGGCGAGATATCGAAGGAGCGACTTAGTTGACGATTAGGTTGTGCATCTGTTACGTTGTGCACAACCAAATGAGCAAGTATATGTATGCTCGTGTCTGAATCAAACCTATATTGCAATAAATGCAACCTTTGCTTTTTTAAGTAAATGCTTTCCTCTTCGCTCTTCGGGCGTTCTTGGTACGGAGCTGTTTTGGGATAGCCTCCAACTATCTCTATTCAGGTTGCTCCAAAGTATTAGCCCGTTTAGCCGACCTCTTTCTGGTAATATGTTGCACGGTTGCATATGTTCAGGATAGAAATGCAATTTTTAAGCGTTCGGATCATCGAAACAAGTTTCAACAAGAGCAACGCTGTTATGGAAAGCTATATGCATGCACAAAAGTTGGTCGTGTAGTACTGCCATACCCTACAATACATGTTAAGTTGTAATTGGTAGATAAATGATTTAATTAGGCTTACCTGTATAACGAGAAGCACAGAAAAGTACTCAAAGTCCGAATCTTGCACTTCCATCACATACAAGTACATCTGCAAATGAAGATAGAGAAACATGAGAAAAGTGAAAAACTAGTAAGAGGCTACAGAAAACAACTCTCTGCAATTCCTAAGTTCGAAGCATGGGATCATCCTTCCTCCTTCTTCCTGTGGGATCATGTCAAGACCATGGTTTAGATTGAAAAATCCAAATAATGATCTGTGGAGCATTTAAAAGCAAGAATTCAATCAGCAATCAACAAGTGTTTTTCCAGAGATTTCTTCATCGACAAGAAATGTGTCGTGCAGTCAACAGTATGCATACTATGTGAAACTTATTAGCGTAGGAATGCAAGTCCAGTGTTTTCATTCCAACTTCGCCTTAATCTTCCCACATGAGGTCTCTTGCCATCAGACTTTCCAACCAGCCCTCTAAAAGTTTTCTATCCTCACCCATTGCTTGATACATGCCTTCACAACCGAGTGTACTTTATTTAATTATTCAAATTACATCGGAGATGAATACGCATTATGCATTTCACTTCCCTGTTGTTTAATTTATGTTAGGTCAGAATATCCTTTTTAAGATTATACTTTCAAAGACGCTAAATTCAGTTCATCTTTTAATTTATGTGACGACGCTTCACATCCATAAAAAAAAACTACTAGCATAATTACTGTCCTGTATATTTTACCCATTTGAATCGTTGATATTAGAGCAGAGGATGAAAGTTTACGATTAGCAAGTAACATTACAATGAAATGAAACTTTGAGAAAATAAGCATTTTTTCCCTCAAGAATAGATGAAATATGTAATATATAATATAATTTGGATTCGCTCTGTAACCACGCTGTGTAAACATCCACCAGTACTAATTAGAACATCGTCATGTCAATTTTGTATAAATTTTATAGTGACGATAAATTAATTTGTTGTAGATTTCGTTACATAAATTTATCTCTTTGTATTTACCGTAGTTCTTATTTTAGTTTTTGATTGAACTCAACTTTATGCACAGATAGGCTAATCGGGACCAGCTCTATAGTTAAAAATGGGATCTGAGCCACCATATGCCTCCACTGGGTATCGAACCCGATATCCCTTGATAACAATCCTAACCGTAGGTTCGTCAATAGGCAAGTTTTTATTTTACTGGTGTATCATAAATATGCAAAAGATAAGAGAACATTGAAAAATTTCCCCCGTGATATTAACCAGGAATTGAACACAGAACTTCATTGTCTTGGAGCTTGTGGTGCGGTGGGAAGATCATTGGGTACACTGGATGACTTTTAACTTTAACGAATTATCCCTTCTACTCCTACTAGGAGCGTATTATTTTTAGCTTTGGGAAGGAATATGTCAGAGTGTTGTTATTATGTGTACTGGCTGCTTTGGTAAATCCCTCATTTGGGAGGACGGATGGTGCGACATCTTCAAGGTTCAGAGAGAGAGAGAGAGAGAGAGAGAGAGAGAGAGAGGACGAGGTGGGGGGGGGGAGTCACCCTGTCTTATGATGGCAAATCCACCGAGTCAGCTTTCGTTTCGAAACCCAGTAATCCTACCTCTAGAACTCATTTGCGTTGTAATCGATTCTTGGTACCGAAGTTCATGTTGAAGAAGAAAGGGAGGAGGGTAAGTTTTGAGGCACTGAAGAGAAGGAGGGAGAGGAGTAAGGAGGAGAAGATGTTGTCCTTGTGGTACAGAGCCTCGAGACCGTCAGAGGTGCTGGATTTTTTCCCTGGGTGCGAAAGGGCGTCTGGAATAGTCCCTCAAAGGGAAGTTCCCAGACAAGGGTTTCTCGAAGGGCGGGAGACGGAGCGTCTTGGTTACCGACCTCAGCATCATTAGCATCACTTACCAGGGCTGATCTCAAAAGGGCCGAATTAACCGAATTGGCGCTTGGTAATTACTCTGGCAATTCAATGCTCTTTTACGGCACTGGCGTTACCTAGGAACCGTTTCCAATGAAGGGAACGACAAAATCCTGGCGATAAATAACATTATATGGTTCGTCGTTGGTGGTAAAAGATCTCCAATAAGCGTACACTTACATTCGTAAATCCGACAGCAAATACTTCGCAAAATTCCTAATTCCATCCATGCAGCCGTAATGTGGGCACTTAGCATTGGTGAATTATTAATGCTCGTTTTATCATTGGCGGGGCCTTACAAGGGAGATTAATTTGATGTGCAAGGCTGTATCCTGTTTTAGAAATGCGTCTGGACTTGCTCTTGAAGACAGAGGTACCAAAGTATAGAATCTCACACACCAGAACCAGATCTACAATATTTTCCAGCGCGTTCACCGCGCCAAGTTTAACGTCCGCCATCTTGAAACGCGTTGACCGATTTCCATCAAATGCATTTCAATTCACATTTAGGCCAAGAGTTAACAAGACCGGGCACAGAATTGCAATCAAGTCACTTCGATTCCCTTATTTGATTTTAGTTTCAAGATGTTTTTTTTTTTTAAAAAAAATCGCAAACAAACGATTTTAAATAAGCTTTCGACTAAAACCATCACTTTCTAAAAAAACAAAAAACGAGTCAACTGTTTAATATCCCATAACTTACACTACAGAAATAAGTTTTCGACGATAATAGTACAGAAAGGAAATACACAGAAGGTCTAATCTGTACTGGACCTACAGTTTAAAGTGGGATCCGAACCACTATGCACCTCCATCGGGTATCGAACCGGGACCCCTTGATTAAAATGCAACGACGTTACCATTGTGCCACCGGGGAGGCCTATGAAGAGAATTCAATAAAACATATTGAAACGTTTGAGGTAGTTTGTAGTTTGCAAACAACTTTTCAATAAAAAATAAACATTTGCAGAGAAAACTTCAGTTGTTAACGACAAAAACGAATCATATAAGACGACTTAATATTTTCAAGGCTTCTTGCTTCTTTGTGAGTGTCCAATTTCATCATATCATCACTCACCTCGTCGTCACGATTAGCCAAATGTGGTAGAAAAGCGACGCTAAATTACAAAAAATCAAATACATCAATGTTGATTTTACCTTCCCATTGTCTTACGACGTTGTAACGTCGTAAACAAGAGGTCCCGGGTTCGATACCCGGTGAAGGTACATAGTGGTTCGGATCCCACTTTAAAAACTGTTGACTCAGTACCGATTAGCTTAGGTGTGCATCAAGTGGACTGAAAATCTCAAAGTCAAGGCTATTTATCTCACATTAGGCTGTGGTTGGTTGGTTTATTCGGTGTTTTAAGTACACTTTATGTACAGTTAGGTTAATCGGGACTTGACCTACAGTTTAAAGTGGGATCCAAACCACTATGTGCCTCCACCGGGTATCGAATCCGGGATCCCTTGATTACAAGGCACTGAACCATCGGGAAGACCCATTTTAGGTGTTGGCAAGAGCGTAATGTAACGACATGTACTTGTACGTGGACCACTTCTTTAAGAAAATGATAAATGCTCATAACTACCTACTTATATAATTGCGGAGGACGAGGTTACTGTATTCCTCCGTAATATTTTCCGCCAGTGGCGACGATTGGGTTTCAAAGCTGGGGAGGTAAGGACAGTTTACATTCCCTTGGTAGATAAGGTTTAGCATAGTTCTGGGGCAAAAGTGGCAAAAAGTGGGGGGGGGGGGACAACTGCCTCTCTAGTCGCCGCCACTATTCTCCGGCCGATTACAGCACATGTTGTAAAATTTATGGCAATTTTCACACGTCACACGTTTTTCTCGTAGGTCACTGAGGGACCGCCCTAAAACTTGCACTATGTCATCGATGGACTTCAAACGACATCCTTGTTGATAATCTTTGAACAGCTGGACGCACGCGATTCTCCAGAAAGTTACTGTAATACTCGCTGTACACAGTAACTCTCTTTGGTACTGTCTGATAATGGAAAAGAACTTTGTAAATTTTGATGACCGCAATTTGCTCTTTTCGTGAGAATATTGTTTTAGAGTGCACTTCTAAATACGGCTAAAGTCAACGTAGTGCTGCCGCTACACGTGGACCTGTAGAACTAGGACATGTCACATGTAGAGGCGGGAAGAAAACTATTGAATGAATTCACGATTAATTGTTGATACCAGCGACATACAGTGGACATATTGTTGAGTAATCTTTTTTTTTAAATGATCTTTGTATTTATCTTCGTTTGATGGTTACTTGCAAGTTGCTGAACGAATGTCTACATTAAAATTTCTCGTTGCGGCGTCCGAGATATCTATGTTCCAGAATTACGATGACATTGAATAATATGATATTTATCCAACGAGTGCGGAAAGCTCCACTCCACGTCACCATTCATTCTCCATTGTATTTTCAACATAGCGAAGGATGAGGAAGCGACTTCCTTTATCAATTCTTCCTAGCAATACACAAGGGGATCAAATTCGAAGGAGGAGAGAAGCCACGTGCTTCATCTCGTGATCCTACAACCAAGATATCCCCCGTAACCGTGGCAACAAACTTTCTTGTGAGAGAAAATCTTTGGAATTCCTACTTACTCTTTGAAATCAGTTTTCGATCTTTTTTCATTTACAGAAAGTGAAAGTATGGATTTTTCATCGAAGCTTTAAGTTTAGGACAACGTTCAGCAATAAAACACGAAAATTTCTCTTGACGCGCCATAAAGATCAGCTTGTAAAAATATAATAGATGAAGAGTCAAAAGCATGTACAATACATTATTCCACAGTATGCAACCCTTTCGGCTTAAAGTTGTAAAGTAAAAGATTTGTAAATATAATTAATGTACAGTCAGGAGTGAATCGATGTTGTCATGGAACCATTGAAACACACAACAAAACTCCTACAACTTATATTTACCTGGTCTCGGGTAACGGATCACACCCAATAATTTGTCGTGTTATTATTATTTATTATTATTCATTTGTTATTGTTATTTATGGTGGACTGATTACTGAAATCAGTAAATAACTGATTGTAAAGAAATAGGGAATCTTTGTTGATGTGCGTTATCATGATGTATGGAAGGAAAACTTTGTTACTTTTTAGAACATCGAAAGTTGTCGCCCCCTACTTATATTTCTTTTTGGCAAACAAATAAGGCAATGATTAAAAACCCCAGAGAATCTTTTTTATCATTCGTCGCCAGGAAAGCTTCAAGACTTACTTCAAATCAGGCAATGGTAGTAATCAAGAGATAATACAAAATGCAATGTTATTTGAATGATACGGTGTAAATTGTAGGAATTTCTGTGCGTTTTTTTAAAACAAACAGGAACTCCAATTTCTTCCTAATGGTAGAATGCGCACGCGCATTCTTCACACACAAACACACACACACACACACACACACACACACACACACACACACACACACACACACACACACACACACACACACACACACACACACACACACACACACAATTGTTGGAAGGTGAAAGGTAAGCAAAAAACAACAGGCACAACATAGTGGAAAAAGTCAAAATGGTCTAATCACAAATACATTTTCAACGCTGAAGATAGCACACTAGAGTTGACAGACGTGAATTTGCAATTAAATTTCAGAAATAATCTACCTACAGGATTATGCACCAGCTTATGAACCTCGTTTTTAGCCTGAATTTGTTTGCATTAGATAAAATAGAGGTACTGAAGGAAAGGAATCACGGTGAAAACGATTGAGTAATGTTTTTTGTGGATATGAACTGAATTAAATTTGGTGGGGACAACAGAATTGTCCGTGCATAGAACAGCTCTGGGGTTCACTCAACCCCTAATAAATGCACTGGGAGGGTTAAAGGTTGCTGAAGAGTGCTGCTGATCGTAGCATGTCTAAAAGTGATCGAGATTATTAATGTGTATGCCTTCATGGCATGTTGTAATGTGCAGTGGTAGCTGCTCTTCCCGCGCAAAGTGTGATTATGTGTGTGTGTGTGTGTGTGTGTGTGTGTGTGAGATGTGTGTGTGTGTGAGAGAGAGAGAGAGAGAGAGAGAGAGAGAGAGAGAGAGAGAGAGAGAGAGAGAGCATACACTCTCACACAATAGAGATCTTAATAGACACGGTCTAACTTTGGTGTAACTGTTTGATCAAGTTTGGAGACAGGTTGGAAGGGGGTACTTCAATTAACATGTAGGCAATTTTGGAGGTAGGGGATACTAATTGAAATTGTCCTAGGAGAAGGGAATCCTTTATGAAAATTATCTTAAGTGGGGATATAACCAGTGACGGCTCCAGCCTAGAATAAGTGGGGCTACAGATTTGGGAGTCTTGGGGCTAACTAATACCGGCTAAAAGGTATTTACTTTACTTTACTACTGTATAATTTTACCAGTGACATATTTTTCTATCAGATCCATAGATATATCACTGCATTTTGTTCCAGGCACGAATTTTTTATGTCATATAAAATGCAATAATTATATTATTTTATTTTCCTAAGCCATTATTGAGTGGGATAATATCACAGACTTACTATTCATATGAACAATACAATACAATTATAAACTCGCTGGATATGCAAATAAATACTACGCGTAACACTATTTCTATGTAAAGAGTTTGAGTACTATTTGCTAAAATGGGAAAATGAACCACAGCAAGAAACTACAACAGTATACACCTGATTTTATGAGCAGGTGAAAAATTATCTACATATTTGTTTAAATCCAAAGATTTGGCAAGCTCTTTCTCAAACGACAGAATAGATAGAGCCTCTCGTTACCAATTGAATTACGAAGGTAACATTTTATTTGCCGCAAGCAGCCTTTGAAAGGGATATGCACATGTCAAGAACACTGTGCTTATAAAGTTCGTAAAACGCAATTTTGAATTTTTCAACTATTGCAAGAAGCGTCTTTATTTTGAGTTCCTTTCTGCCTCATAGTGTTCCATAACCCTAAACTATCCAAATCACAACAGTCGGGAGCGGCGAAAGATTGTAGCTTTTCGTGCTTCAGAAAAGTGGCACTAACTTAATAAAGTAGGTATCAAATAAGTAATACCACCCTTCAAAAGAAAGTGTGTTAATGATACCATTTTTTTCTGCCATGATGAAATATCTTATGTTTTCTTGTTCAACGACTGGAATTCAGAATTTAGGTCTAAAATTAAGAGGATGCGAGAAATACCCTTAATTTAGGAGGTGCCTCTCTCAAGAAACTAACATACGTATTTTAATTTTACATTCACCTCCACTAGGAGACAGATACATTGACATAAAAGTTGCAACTCTTGCACTGGGCATTTTGATTACTGAAAATAACTGCTGAAAATTATAATTTTATTTCAGAATGTATTATGAATAAATACTGATCAGAATTGGATCAAAAGTTTTAGATGTGCTTCAAAGATTGATTCTCCTTCAAGGAATCATATTTGGCTACTATGACGGTAGATACTGCAGAAATTATTTTCTAACCTCACAAATGATAATAAATTAATTTACATGTAGGACTATGACTACGAGCAATAATAACACTGCCCAAGCGTTCTGATTTTCGCATCCTATTGCAATTAATAGTTGACTGAAATTTGTATTAAGGTACACTGTATGCACAGAGGCTATTCGGCACGAGAGCTACAGATTCTAGTTGAATCCGAACCACTTACCACGAACATGTTACCTCCAGCAGTGATCGAACCCGGGATCCCTTGATATCAAGGCAGCAGTTTTATCGGGTCTGAGAGCCCAATTTTAATACCCGTATTTCCAATTCGTATCATTTAAGAATTAGGTAGTTTGTGTACTCCTTAAATCTTTAACATCGCATTTCTCCCTCTCGAAAATTTACAGCGATAAAGATAGATGAAAGGAAATCAATGTCTCTCATCGCTAACACGCTTGCAATTGTCGGTATTAGAACGAGGAACTAATAAACGGAAAAGGAACATGACGTTCCTTGGGTTTTGAATGTCGTCCTACTTAGCAGATTTCGTAGCAAGTTTGGGGACTCATGACAGGCCAATTAGTTGAAGGCATGTGCGCAGCCTTAGACGAATCCAATATAGACGAAGCTGTCCAGCAAGGCTACCATATAATTGAACGTGCAGGAAGAATCATGGCAAAGGGAGAGGGAACAGGTCTGAAAAGACAGGGTGGTACAACGGGAAGTGCAAAGAGATGAAAAAGAAATAAGATCACGCGTTAAAGGTGTATAGATACGTAAATAGCATGGAAACCAGAAATAACTATATAGCCTATCAAGTAGAAACGCTTACAATAACATTTTAACTGAGGCTGAGGAGAAATGGCAACAGGGAAATTTCGAAGATATAGAAAAGGCTGCAGCAGAAAAAAACAACACCGCATTGTGGGGCATATTACGCAAATTACGCGGCCAAAAGAGCATCTGGGCGCATATTCAGCCTTACATATGGTAAGCACATTGTCGCCGTGTCGTTGGGGAGGAAGGAGGACCACCAGGCTTAGAAGTCACGCGGGAAAGATACTTTTTAGGTGATTTCGTTCCGATACTCGACGAAGTGATAGGGATCGATGAGATAAAAATAGCGATAAGGAAACTGAAAAGGGCGAAAGTGGCAGGACTTGACTCTATTGGGGGAGAATTTTTCAAAGCCAGCGAAACAGATATTTATATGGTGGAAGCACAAAGCAAGTTAATGGATAAAATTTTTAATGAGGGATACTTTCCGAAGGATTGGGCAAGTTCGATAATCTGTCCTATTTATAAAGGGAAAGGGGACAGAAACGATGCAAATAATTTCAGGGGCCTTTCTTTATTACCATATGGAGTAAAATTTATAAACATATCTTAAACCGCAGGATTCAGAAATGGGCAGAAATATTCAACAAAATCTCACCACTAGAAGCGGGCTTCAGGAAAGGACACAGCACGGTAGACAATATATTCATACTACTAACACTCGTACAGAGGAAAATAAAACAGAAGCGGGGGAAATTATACGCATGTTTCAAAGCATTCGACAAAGTTCATAGGGACATTCTGTGGGGGAAATTACAAGAGAAGGGAATGTCGGCGCGTATGATCAGAGCACTACAACTGGTATATGCGAGGGTAGAATTCGCAGTAAAATGCGAAGGAAACCAAGTCTCAGCACTGCATCCTTCGCTTAGGGGACTCAAACAAGGATGCATCCTGTCACCAGTCCTATTCTCACTGTTCATAGATTGGGTAGCACATGAGATTAAAATGGACCAGAATTCAATCCCATGCATAGGAGTACAAAAGTATACCAGTTCTTATGTATGCAGACGACATAGTCATCTTGTCCGAGACAATCGAGGGTTTTCAAAGGGGCATAGATAATATATACGAGGATTGCAACAAATATAAAATGAAAGTAAACATTAAAAAATAAAAAAAATATTACTTTCAAAAATGGCTATATGTTTAGCGGACAGGAAACATGGACATACGGGACGGATTTAATATAGCGCGTTAAAAACTTCACGTACCTGGGGCAACACTTTCTATGACAGGAATCTGGGCACACCATATAAGAGCAAAAAAAACTAAATCAAAATATGCAATAGAACAAGTCATAAGGACAATAAATAAGGCACCTCAAATACCTTTCCCGGTCATTCAAAACCTCTATTCATCAATAATATTAGGAACATTAAATTATGGAGTAGAACTGTGGGGGTTAAAGGAGGACAACACAATGACCGGCACACAAACAGAATTCTATAAGAGAGTAATGGGCGTAAGCAGAGGCACGGCTAATCGTGGGATCCTCAAGGAATTGGCCTTGAACAGGGACACGGTACAAGCACGGATGAGGGTTGTTAAACATTGGATGCGATTATCATTAGAGGGTCAAACTACGCTGAGGGGACAATGCTTAGAAATACAGTCAAGGGAGGAAAACGTTCACAACTGGGTTCGGAAGTGAAGAATCTCTTATACGATAATGGAATGGATTGGGTATGGAAAGAGAGAGGAAGGGGGGCATTTCAACAGAAATGAATCAGAGACAGATTACTCGACATAGTCAGACAAGAAATAACAGCAGACTGCCAAACGAAATCCTCAATCAGGGAACAGTTAAGATTAAGAGAATGTTGTGGGAAAAAAGAAAAGAGGCGCGCTGGCATGATTCAGACTAGGGGGATGGAAACAATTAAGGAAGATAAACGAAGAAGGGGAAACGATATGTTCTATATGCGATGGAGAGGAGACTGACGAGCATATTTATTTATTTATTTATTTACTGCCCTCAACAGAGGTAAACCTCCAATTACAGACGGCATATCCTCCTGAACTACCCTTCTACACGTGACCTAAGGGACAAGTTTCTGAAAAACTTAACAGCGAGGGAGGTGATAGAAGTGGTAAACGATAGAATAAAGACAAAAGAAGCGGGACAACAAGTGGGGAAATACCTGTGGGAAGTAAGAAAACGGCGGGGGAAAGCTATTAGAGAAGACAGCAAAATTAGTGATCATGCTCAAACCGAGTCATCTTTATAGTGTAACGTAAAGTGTAAACCACATAAAGAAGACGGGAAAATGGAAGTGTGAAAGGCAGCCCGTGAAATCGTGCAAGAGGGGAGTTTGTGTGGGAAGTGAAAGATTAGAATAGAGGTATATAGAGACTGGACACCAAAGGAACCAGACACATAACTTTATTCGATTGCTAAGCTATACTTATTATGTCTAATTTTCTTATTTTCTATGATCAACTACTAAGAGTACAGCGCCTTGAATAACGCAGTGTGGAAAACGGCACGGTTCTGGGCTCTCTGTCTGGTTCCACTCGAATATGATACCGCTAGAGGCGCTGGTGTTGGTCTCGGTGCATGTTATTCGTCTGCTTATAATGGAAGTAAATGGAGTTTTTGTTGCAACGTCTGATTCTTTTACACGAAGCATTTCTAATTCATATGATATTTAGTACAGTGGTCGCGAAGATATTAACGAACATTCTAGACAGTCGACCACGTCCTGTTATCGTTATACTTTCATTAATAATACGGGAGAAAAAATACGCGTGGAATGCTCTTGGTAACTAAATTTTTGTGTATGAATTAGGTTCATAATGATGATCATCATCATTATTTCTGTTAAAGCTATACACACTGAAGTATTTATATTTTTTATATTTACTTTTTCTTTTCTTCCGCTTTAAACCAATCGCGGCAATGATGATAATGATGATTGCATGAAACGACAAGAGGAAACCCACAAAACGTCCTTAATGCCATCGACATGAGTGTAAGGAAACTTTCAGACCAATGGGACAAGCGACACGGGATGTTTACACTGATGTGACTAGTGACACAGACACTTCCAGACTGTAAAATAGCATTCATTGCGCATGAAGGTCGAAAGAAGCAAACGACACGTTCATAAGTCGTATTCGCATGCTACTTGTTACTTCGGTCGGAAAGCTCCTTAAAGGAAGGTGCTCAGACCAAGGCGACATGCTACAGGGTGAGTTCCCAACTAAGTGAAAAGCAACAGCCTTGAAGCGGCACTTCAGTCTATTAGCAAGCGTTTGCTGCTAGCGAACAACAGATCTAGGCGACACGATAAGCCACACGTGTCGCTTTGTCGCTTGTGTGTCGCTCAAACTGGGCCATTTCCTCAATAGCTTACAACGTGTTGCCGTGTTCTGGCATGCGCGATGCAATGAATGTCTTGGTTTAGGGATATTGCGCACCAAAGCGGCACGCGACACTTATCGCTGAAGGATTTCACCAACTGAACGCTGGCCTGTGCTGCCCGTCATGCCTTTACAATGTGAAATGTTGCTCTTGATTGGCTCGTTTCCAAGCGACATGTGTCGTGTCTCGCTTCGGTATGAAAGTTGCCTTGTACCGAAGAACTCGTGTCGCTTTGGTGTGAAATCCTCGTATCGTTTGTCGCGTGTCGCTTTGGTGTAAAATCTCATTTAGGAAACGGTGCAGTCAGAGCTTGGGTCCGTACGGTTCGAAGGGCTGCATTGATAACCGACTGCTCGCTTTCAAGCGACACTTGTAGTTTGTCGCCTCGGTATGAAATATCTCTCAAGATACTATTTATATTCTAATAACATAGAAAAATAAACACTAATACACAGTCCAAGACCTGACGTCCGGAATCACATTCTTCTTGTGTTACGTACGCATGCTATTTATTTATTCATTTTATTTTACTTTTCTTTCCAAATTAATACCATTTCGTGACTGAAAATCACTCCACAAATATAACTGTTTCCATCAATTCACGTACCGCCTTTCAAGACAAACAAATCTACATAAGATATTCCAAAAACTAATAAAGCCACATTACTTTCATAAGAAAATTAGCACCGATACTGATCGCACTGCCATCTATGTTCTCATCCGTCTCGGGAACCAGTTTCTTGGGTCGTTTTCCACACTACGTTATTCAAGGCGCTGTACTAAGAGTATCTGTATATTAACATAAAGAGGGTACAATATTAATACATGACTGTAAGGAAAGAGTAAGTGTGTGTAAAGTAAAATTTATGTAGTGCGTATAGCTCGCACAAGAAAAATACAAATAAAATAAAATAAAGAAATAAAAAAAATGATCAGTGGCCACTGCTATACAGGCATATCAGAGCTGCCCCCTCCCATTCATTTTACAACACATCGCAATGAAGAAACCTTGCGATTTCACCGAACTAGAAAATATATTTGAACACTGTACTTGCCCTAACGGTAGTTTATAATGAACTAACTAACTAACTCCCTACCCTTCTTAAACCCGAAGGTTCATGGCTGCAGCAACACTGGCCTTCTATCTGTCCCTATCTTGAGCAAGTTCTATATACTCTTTTCCATCCCTACCGATTTCCCTTACGTCCATCTCAACGTTGTCCCTCCATCTTCGTCTTGGCCTTCCTACAGGTCTCTTACCATCAGGTTTCCCAACAAGAATCCTGTAAACTCCTTTTTCCTCTCCCATTCGTGCCACATGCCCTGCCCACCTAAGTCTTCTTGATTTAATTATTCTAATAATATCTGGACATGAATACAAATTATGTACTTCTAAATTATGTAACCTTCTCCACTCACCAGTCTCCTCATCCCTTTTAGGTCCAAAGATTTTCCTAAGGATCTTATTTTCAAATACTCTCAATTTATGTTCCTCTTTCAATGTAAGGGACCAAGTTTCACACCCATATAATACTACAGGCAAAATTACTGTTTTGTATATTTTAACTTTTAGTTTCTTAGATATTAAACGAGAAGACAAAAGTTTATGAAGAGAGAAGTAACATGCATTTCCTGAATTAAGCCTACTTTTTATTTCCTCTTTAATATAATTTTCATTTGTTAATATTACTCCTAAGTATTTGAATTTGGAAATTGGTTCAAACGAGTTGTTATCAATAATTAGATTTTGATTATTACCTAACACTTGGTTTTGGCCTGTAAGCATATATTTAGTTTTCTCTTTGTTAACTTAGAAACCTATCTCATTAGCAGTTTTGAAAAATATTTTAGCATTATTCTTAATTGTATTCACATCATCCCCCAGTAAGTCTACATCATCTGCATATGCTAACAACTGAGTCACACCATTTAATTTTAGTCCTTCTTTAGTTTCTTTTACCTTCCTAACAGCATATTCTAAGGCAAAATTAAAGAGCAATGGAGATAATGCATCTACTTGTTTTAACCCATCATGAATTGTAAATTTGTCAGACATATTAATACCCACACGAATTTTACTTTCTGTTTCACTGGTGCATATTTTTATCATACTAACAAGCTTCTTAGGTATTCCAAACTCTACTAATATATTATATAATTTATCTCTTTTGACAGAATCATATGCTTTTTTGAAATCAATGAATAGCTGATGGACATTTTGATTATATTCCCACTTTTTTTCAAGTGTCTGTCTGATGTGAAAAATTTGATCTGTAGTTGATCTGTTACGTTTAAATCCACATTGATAATCACCTGTAATTTCATTAGTATATGGTGTTAGTCTTGTTAAAAGAATGTTAGATAATATTTTATATGTTGTTGAGAGTAGAGAAATTCCACGGTAATTATTGCAGTTCATTTTATCACCTTTTTCAAACACAGGAACAATTATGGATTCTTTCCACTGTTGAGGGATTTCTTCTTTATTCCATATTAAACAAATTAATTTATGAATTTGACATATTAATGAATTTCCACCATATTTAATTAACTCAGCTGGTATTAAATCAATGCCAGGTGCTTTGTTATTCTTTAGCCTTTTAATAGCATCTTTAACTTCAGTCAAGTTAGGTTCTGGAACTAAAGGTTCTGCTGTGTGGACTTCATTTACTTCTGATTTATCTCCTACATGGACATTTAAAAGGTCATTAAAGTAATTCTTCCATCTATTTAGAATATCGCTTGGGTCAGCTACAAAATCACCGTCTTTATCTTTTATCAAGTTTACTTTAGGTTGCCACCCCTTTCTAAACTCATTTACACCTTTATATAAATCTCTGATATTTTTATTTTTGCTGTTTGTTTCAATTTCGTTAATTTTGCTTTTCAAATAATCTCTTTTTTTACTTCTAAACGTGCGGTTAACTTCTCCCTTATTCTATTATAATTGCTTAGATTTGTATCATCAGAGTTATTTAACCACCTAAGTCTAGCCTGATTTCATATTTCTATTAGATTAATGACATTCATTATCAAACCATGGCTTACTTTTTCTCGGTTTATGGTATCCTATACTTTCTTAAGCTGCTGATTCTATTGCATTACGTATGTGCTCCCAATTCTTATTTACGTCTGTTTCATTTATATTTTCATCATCATTTAAATCCTGCAAAACATCAAATCTATTTGACAGTTTAATTTGGTAATCTTTCTTAATTCTTTCATCAGTAAACTTTCCTGTATCAAATTTTAGAACTTTTAGATTTTGTTGCTTGTGATTTATCACTGAGAGTCTTTCTCTTAATTTAGCAATTACTAAATAATGGACACTGGCACAGTCAGCACCTCTATGTGTACGAACGTCAATTATACTAGTATGCCTTCTCTTATCAATGAGAATATGATCTATCTGATTATGAGTTTTACCATCTGGAGAAGACCAGGTATATTTATGGATATCTTTATGTTTAAAAGTGGTATTTTTCACAATTAAATTCTTTGAGGTTGCAAAATAATCAATCTTATACCATTATCATTACTTAATTCATGAAGACTTTCTTTACCAATCGTGGGTTTAAATGTTTCTTCTTTGCCAATCTGTGCATTACAGTCACCTAACAGAATTTTCATATCATACTGAGAAAATTTATCAAAGACCTGTTCTAACTCTGTATAAAAATCATATTTAGTATTATCATCTTTATCTTCCGTTGGTGCATGCATGTTTATTAAAATAATTTTACACCACCTACCCTGTAAAACTGCATATGACATCCTATCATTAATAAATTCTACTGTTTTAAGAGCCGAGATAATTCTATTATTTATGAAAGAGCCTGTTCCAAAATTATGATTTTCAGTACCACCATAGAAAGAGTATAATTTTTAGTTTTACAATTCCCTTCTCCTGGCCACCTAACTTCCTGGACAGCTACTACATCTAATTTATACTTAACTATCTCATTAACTGTACATTGAAATGCCCCAGGCCGGTAAAGGCTCAGAACATTCCAGGTGCCTAATTTAATATCCTTATTCCTAACGTAGATCTTATCCTTAGTCCAGGACCTCCCAAAGTAGTCCCCATCCGGAGATCCGAACGGGGGACTATTTTACCTCCGGAATATTTTACCTTGGGAACATCCATGGCCTTATATTGCTGTTTCTTGACATTTTTTTTACAGTGCAGAGTTGTCAGCTCTACGCCTAACCCCCAATATGAATGGAGGAACTACTACACAAGACAAACACAAACACATTAGACAGCACAATTACTACACAAGACGAACACAAACACATTAGACAGCACAACTACTACACAATACACACTCAAACACATCACAGCTATAACACAATATAAACACAAACACACCACAACTACTACACAATATAAACATAAACAAACTACACACCACAACTACTACACAAGACAAACACAAACAAATTAGACAGCACAACTACTGCGCAATACAAAACAAACATACTAGACAGTACAACTACTACACAAACATACTAGACAGCACAATTACAACACAAGACACATACATACACATCACCGATACTACACAAGACAAACAGAAACACATTAAACAAATAGATGGCCTAACTTTGAGGGCCCCCTCGAACTATGAAATATTTAAATGTGAACCTATAAAGAGCTACTAAAACAGCATTGACGATTTTTAAAATTTGTAAAAAATTCTATTTTGTCCTTGCAGAAATGAAGGGGTTTGTTGAGTAGAGCTACGTTTCAGAAGTCTGTAATATTGGGTAGTATTCTATTCTATTGGAATTAGATTTCGTGGTGTTTAAGGGGGTACTAAAGCCATGCTAAAGCATAGACCCAAATTTCTAAGGGAAACCATACAACTAATATAGATTCGGTAAGGAAGAAATTTTCCGATATAAAAGATTGTTTTAATCACTAGAACATGTGAACCTTATATTTCTGTTACGACTGAAGGGATTTAAGTAAATAACAGAAAATATAAGGTCTCCGTCATGTTCAAACTGCTCCGTACAGATGGCGCTGAAGTGGTAGTTTTGTTAATACCGGTGCATTTTCTTTCTTTTATGACTAGTATGGAAGATTTCGTGGTGAAACAAAGATCACATGTTCTTCCCGCAAGCATCTGAAATACTATGTGAAAAAATGAAAACATTTCGTACCTTCAGAGAGTAGTGCCTATCATTAAAACTTTTGAAATGGCGTTTCGTCGCAATATACTCCGTGGTGCAGATTTTAGCCAACACTGTTGCCGATATTTCACGCCGTGTTTTCTAACGATATGATCAATACAAGTGCGTCGAAATCGTGAAAGTTAAACCAAGTTACCAGAGAGTAACGAATCCAGTACATGTTGGAAGAAGGAAACATCGAAAAAAACTGAAAGGTAAGTCTTATATTTAAATGCTTGTTGCTTAATCCATCAAAAGTAAAACGTTTGCAATATGCAAGAGTGATGCAGAATGTATGATTTATTTATATGTTGAGGAAATACCTTCCGATATAATTTCTGTGAGAATATCGCTTCAACGTCTCAACCTTTACAACGCAGCACGCATTTTTCCTTACAAACGAAGTTCATAATTCTTTGCAATTGTAAAATCAGAAGAGAATGTTATATTAAATTAGGCATAATGCAGATATTACAGTTTTGTGATTATTACTAGAGCATGAAATACGAGCTTGATATAGATTATATTCTGGCGTTAAATCGATATTGCACAAAATGCTCTACTATCGTTCTTGGGAGATTATTTTCGTATTTCACTGGTGCTATTCAAATGTACGTACATCGGAATTTGTATTACAAATCAGTCGTTCATTATAGTTTCACTTTGCCCTTGTACAAGGTTGGAACGAGTTGTTTCTGACCTGTTTTGAACAAGATTTTTCTCTTTTATGTTTTTGAAACTTGAACACAGTTCATAAAGCTCGCAAATGTTAAATGCAATAAGTAGGTTAAGCTGTTAGGTTGGATTGGAATAGATTTATTGTGAGATCCCCGAATTTTGTGCAAGTTCTGGACAACGTTCTGTTATCTTCTTTCACAGAATCAGGTCAGAAAACCGGTTTTGTAAGCTGTATAAAACATTTGGTTTTCTCGTTCTTTCATAATTTTGAACGCCTTGTAATGGTAGCCCAACATTTCCAATAAGTTCAAGCTTTATGTATTTAAAGTGTAAAAGTACACCCTAACAGCTAAAAGAGTAAAGTCCTAACAGTCTACCAAACAATAGTTTTCGTGTTTACTGAGAATTTACAAATTAGTGTAGATTAGTAAATATTAGAAGTTCACATATTTTACAAGTGCAAGGCCAATTATTTATTTGTGGGTAAGATTGAGTGATTTTCAGAGAAATCATAATTTGTCCAGATTATGTTACGAATATTTGATTCAATAACCTACTGAAGTCAAAGTCCTACGGGGGGGGGGGGCAAGGGGGGTTCACGGACGTTCGCAGATTTTTTCCACATTGGGACAAGCAAGATATTTTTCCGTGGGGCATATTACCCCGATAATAGTGCTGCCCCCTCAAAAACACCACTTGAATTTGAAATTATCGCATAATTGCGTCCCTCCATTACTTAATTAATGTAAATTACTATGACTGAAATCAAATTATACGTGTGAAATATATACTTTTAGGTAGATATTCGTTTTCGAAGAGGGAGGTGTGGTAATCCTTGCCCCCCTTCTAGACGTTCCATGCCCCTACATTATTATACTTTCAACTAGAAATTTAGTGTAGAGGAATCTTATGACTTATTAAACGATATTGGTTGCAGTGGCGCAACCACAAGGGGGCAGAGGGGCATTGCCTTATCACAACCTTGGACGGAAATCAATTCTAGGAGGGCAAACAATGAATTAAGAGAAAGTAAAACTAGCAGAAATTAAGAGTAGCAGGACAATAGGATACTCAAAATGGAATTAGTTCACGTCTTTCTATCATCATTTTTTCCAGACGACCAGGAGCACTTGTAGGGTGGCACAGAGGGGCAATTGACCCCTCGACTTCAAATTTTATATACAAACAACAATACATTTCGTAAAATTTTCTTGCTCGGTTCGCTCGGAATATCTGCTTTTCTTACAGTCTTGTCAAGTTCATAGTCATAGCTAGGGGACGGCGGGAGTTGTCCCTGGACGCTGAACAATCTGAATGAGAAAAATTGTAAAAGAGAACGCCGTGGCGCCCCGTGATATTTTTTGCGCCATATTAAATCAATACAGTTTTCACTTTGCAAAAATTTGGATCGTGAAATCTTCTTGCTCGCTTCGCTCGCAATTCATTTTCTGTAGTGCATTGTAAATTACCAGAGACAGTGTAAGAACAATTAAGTACTTCAGACAGTAGCTCCTGTAACAGCTTGGTTTGGAGGAAAAGGATTGCGCATATTTCAGAGACTATTTATAACATTTTTGCTATTGGTTTGTTATGGGGCGGATGAATTGATTATGTAATGTATATAAATAATATGTCATATACACACACACACACATATACCCATCAATGCAATAGAACTAAAACAGTGAGATAAAGTGAAGTTTTTCTTTCCCGGCTAAACTTTCAAGGCTTTTGCCCCCCCCCCCCCCAATCAGAGGGTCTGCGCACGCCTATGGTCGTATTTAACATGCACTGTAAAGATAGATCTGAGTCACTGAAGTGAGCTGATACCGTGAATCAAACCTTTTATAATTCTGTTATAAAAGGACCACTTCATTAACCATTATGGTGCAGTTTAGATCAATTATATTCACATCCACTTACACAACATCTCTAAGTTGTTTTCATTTTATTATTAACTCAACTTGTCTGTGGTTGTAACAATGTAATGAAAATTATTTTTTTCATCTTTGTTAAGTTCATAGTCTCATACACCATATTAAAAATATTTTTATTTGCTCCTTTTGCAGATGAACATTTGAGAATCTATTTGATGTGTCTTTTAAGAATACCTTGAAATTTGTAAAAAGGTCAACAGATTTGACTAACAATGGCAACCCAATACCGTGGAAGTTTGTGGATATGCTTCTATGGAATCAAAATCGTCTGTGTGGATTGTTTGAACTGTACACAATTTTCACATACATGGTTGGATGGTGATGGTTTACAAGATATCAAGAGTCCAAAATATACTCAAGAAATGATGTTGCAAGACTTCTTAATATCTGGTTGCAAGTTGTCAGCAATTGGGAACTGTATATTTGAGAAACTGAAAATAATGGGAATGGTATAACTTGTTTGTCTTGTCTGTCAAGTTATAGCACATATTCCTTGAAATTTTTGCTAGTTCAATTTTGAAGGGTATTTGCCCACAATCTTAGGATATTCATTGCTTTCTGAATGGAATGATGATTTCAAGACAGCAAGGAGCATACGCATCTATGAGAGAACCACATAATGTTGCAGGATGGGCAAGAAGGAGAATGAAGTTACATTGAAAGAAAAATGTTAATGTGAATTTATACGTATATCCCAAATATAGAGTTTTAGTAGTCCCTTCATGCAATGATTTTTGAATGATTTGAATTTTATTCTAATGGTAATTATTACCATATTGTATCTTAGAAAACTTCTCTCACAATTCTTATCTGACTATCTTATCTAAGATATCGACAGTGTGTGGAAAGTTACTTTTCAAAAGTAATTCAAAGTTAATCACTTGAGAAATTAATTCAGTTATAATTACTGTAGCTTTAAAACGTATCTCATTTAGTTACTGTTACAATTACTTTATTCTAGATTAGTTATATCTTGCAAGACATGGTTCAGAACATGAAATGCAAGCGCACTATTCATTTCATCACAGATGACCACCAACAACTTAGCATTAAGTTCATATATAATTGAGGACTAAAAGTGGTAAACGTTGTAAGTGCCAAAAGCGAAAGTGTTGGGAAATCACATCGTTCCGCACATCAACCCGTAAGAACGTGCACACTAGTGACCTCTTTACACGCCCTTTGAACTACTTAGAGGGCAACGACAACACTCCTCTAACACCGTCAAGCTCAAATGTTGGTCAATTCTCGAAGTTTTTTGATGATGATCTTGAAATGTTTCATGATCACTCCGATAACTGTGACTCTGAAAAAAAGGGTGGTAAACGTAAGCATCGTGAGAAGGTGGTTAAGTGTACGAGCTGTTTCTCTTCCCAAGATTTGTTGGTGAAAGTGGTTGGTGTCATGGACGACCTGATGAGTGAAGTTCGTTCTTTGAAGGCCGAAGTGATAGTGCTAAAAGATGAATGTGCCACATTAAATCAGCTTGTGAAGCTTAATTCTAATCCTAATTCTTACGCTAGTAAAGTTAAGCAAGATACTGCTCCACAGGAGTTAGTAAATAGCGATGTTATTCCATCTCACAGTGTTGCTCTTGTTTCTTCTATGCACCCGGCAACCCTGAATGGTAGCAAACAGTCGACAAAACAGTCGGCAAGTTCCGGTGTGGACGTAAGGCGAATTTCTAACGAGAACAAGACGATTAGAATTATTAATGCTACTAAATCACCTCACCAACATACACAGAGAGTTAATTATAATAATCAA
This sequence comes from Lepisma saccharinum, assembly GCF_977018435.1. NCBI lineage: Eukaryota > Metazoa > Arthropoda > Insecta > Zygentoma > Lepismatidae > Lepisma > Lepisma saccharinum. The sequence goes on along the minus strand of NC_139233.1, from coordinate 44,067,639 downwards.
AGGAAATTAACACTAGGGACTAAGAACAATTCGAACCTGAAAGTAAACAAAAGGGCTCCTAAGTGCAAGGCGCTTTTCGTCACCAGATTCCATGAAGATGTTACAACGGATGAATTAAAAACCTTTATAAGCAAACAAACCAAAGTGAATGTAGTGCGCTGTGAAAAGCTAAAACCTAAGCACAACAGTTACTCCTCTTTCTATATATCTGTATTGGAGAGTGAGTTTGATGAGATCAACAATCCGGACGTATGGCCTGACGGGGTTTACTTCACCACGTTTTACGGAAGATTAGCCGAGGACAGAATTTTTGGGCGTGGTGAAACAGATCAACCTGTTAAAGACGTCAGTGATCTTAGCACCGAATTGAAATGAGAAGTAAGCGACCTGAACGTAGCTGAAGCAACGGTAATAGCTGATAGCGCAGGGTTGCCAGGAGTGAGATAAAATAAGCTGAATACAGTTTTTTAACTATTCTTCTTTTTTCTTGCTATCTGTATTTTTAGGGTTATCAAAATGTTATCTATCTATTACCAAAACGTACGTGGTCTTAACACGAAGGAGCTCACGTGCGAAGAGAATATTCTCATTAACAACTTTGACATTTATGCCTTAACAGAAACTTGGATGAAAACTGATAGGGATTATTTTGTCAACTTGGAAGGACATTATAATCTGTTAAGGAAAGACCGCTCCTCAGAAACCTCAACCAAGTCCTCAGCTGGTGGTTGTTGTCTTATTTTTAAGTCTTCTATGAAATATGAGGTAATAGATATTAACTATTATGGAGTCGAGTGTTTATGGGTGAGGATATTCACAGGTAATAAGACTTCAATAATATTAGGCATTCATTACTTCCCTCCTGATATGAAAAATGATATTTTTGTTGAATATTTGGATGTGGTTATTAATAGATTATGGAATTCTGATGATAAGATTGTGATTTTGGGAGATTTTAATGTTGGTGAAATTGATTGGTCACTTTACAAACAAGCAATTTGTCAAACCAGATATAGTTCTAAAAGCTCCAAAGTTATTGAAATGTGTGATCTCCTAAATTTTAATCAATACAATATTCCTTACAATGCATCTAACCAATTGTCCACACTTGATTTAGCTTTAAGCAATTTTGATTAAATTATTTTTAATACTGGTGTTGTACCTGTAAGTAAGGTTGATGTATTCCATCCACCTTTTGTTTTAGATGTCAGCTTTCCTCATATATCATGTGAAACTAATGCAGATCTTCCCTTAAATGAGTCATATGATTTTAAAAGATGTAACTTTCTTCAACTTTATAATGATATAAAGGATGGTATTGTTTCCATTAATCTGTCATCTGAATTAAATGAAATTGTAGAGTCTCTTCATAATGTGGTACTACAATCTGTGGGGAATAATACACCTAAGAAGAAAAGTTATCCTCAGCAGTCACCATGGATAACTCGTAAAATTAAATGTTTGCTCAATAAGAAGAGAAAATGCTATAATAAGTTCAAGTCTACCAACAAGTTATCCTGGTATCTGAGATATGTGTCCCTAAGAAAGGAGGTTAAATTCGAAATTAGGCAAGCTAAGGAAAATTACTTTAATTATCTGAACTATTGTTATTACTCTGACAGAAAGATGTTTTGGAAAAATATTAGTTCTAAGAGAAATGAGGTTCCTTATGTTCTGGACCTCAATGGTGAAAAGCTTGAAGAAAATGTAATTGCTGATGCTTTCTGCCAATATTTTAGTACTAATTTTCAAAAACCTGCCAATGCTTCTGTAGATCCATGTGAATGGCATCATTTACCAATAGTGCCACCTAACATTAGTGACAATGATATTATGAAAGTTTTCAAGAAACTTAAACCTAATGGTAACTCTGGTATACACCAAATTCCCAATTATATATTCAAAGGTTGTAGCTCTATCCTTGCACCACTATTAAGTCACATATATAATAAATCGCTAAAGACAGGGATCTTTCCCAAAATGTGGAAAGAGAGTACGATTGTACCTATTCCAAAGAGCAAGGGTGATTACAGTATTTGTAATTTTAGACCAATCTCAATCTGTAATATTTTTAGCAAGATATTTGAACAGTTAATTTTTAACTCTTTGTCTTTTAACATGAAATGTATTTTAAGTTCATCTCAGCATGGTTTTGTTTCTGGAAGATCTACTAATACTAATTTATCAATACTGCTCTCAGACCTTACTCAGTCTTTTGCCAATAGTAAACAAACAGATGTAATCTACTTAGACCTCTCCAAAGCTTTCGACAGTGTCAACCATTCAATTCTGTTAACTAAACTGGCAAACTATGGGTGTGCTCCTTTGTACTGTTCCTGGTTTAAAAGTTTCTTGTCTCAGCGAACTTTCAGAGTAACATTTAAGTCTAGTTTCTCCATCCCTGGAAATGTGTCAAGAGGTGTTCCTCAAGGGTCGCCCTTAGGGCCCTTACTTTTCAATATATTTTTGAATGATATTGAATATGTCATAAAACATGCAAAATATCTTGCATACGCCGACGACATTAAATTATATTTACAAATCGATGATAATATTTCTCATGAGAAACTTCAGGATGATATTAACTCAGTTTATGATTGGGTTAATGCAAACCAATTGACCATAAATTCATTAAAATCATCTGTGCTAGCATTCTCTAGGAAAGAAAACTTCAAAATTTTTAATTATTTTATCAGTAATAATATCATCAAACACGTGAAATCCATGAAAGATCTGGGCATTATTTTGGACAGACGCTTAAAATTTGAAGACTATATTAATCACATCATAAATAAAGCAAGAAAGCAATGTACCTATATTATAAAAAAATGGAGTTGTTCAAACAACTTACAATTTCTAATTTTAATGTTTACAACTTTTGTCAGACCTATAGTGGAATACAATATTCCGATTTGGTATTACGCATGTAGTGCTAAGATGAAACAATCAATAGAAAAAATACAAAACAGATTTATCACATTTATATATTACAAATTCAAGCTATTCAAATACTATTATGAGTATGATAACCTACTGAATCACCTAGAAATAGACAGACTTGATGTCAGAGCTGAAAAACGAATTTTATCTTATATGGAAGGAATCTTGGAGGGAAAATATATCGTACCAAAACTCCTTCGAACGATATGCCTTAAGGTGAAATCATATAATTTGAGAGGAAATAGCGAATTATTATGTCTGGATAAGAACTACAAAAATAACAATTATGTTCTGTATCTCATAAACAGCTATAATTCGAATACTGTGAAATAGATAGTGATAACGTTGTTAAAACCATTTCAACGACATAGTATATAAGGATAACTATTTCAGAACTCTTTTATAGTTCTATAGATGAAATATAACAATTGTACTTTTGTTTATGCATTTTTAAAATTCTAGTAGTTTTAGGATATGTTTTGCTAAATATTTTCAAATGCTCTGTAGTCCAATACTTTGGTCTTGGATACCTTGAAATATGTAACTTTGTAACCTTGTAACCTTGTAACCATGTAACATGCAATACTGCTGTATTAAGGCTGGAAAGCTGTTCTCGGCAGTTTAAAAATACTTTTAAATAAATAAATAAAATAAATAAATAACGCATGGCACATTTCACAGTTTAACGTGGAAAACTGTGTTTGAATTATTGTGGCACTTACAGCGTTTACCAATTTTAGTCTTCAATTATAACTGCTGGTGTCCGTGTTGGAGTGGTTAGAACAGCGCGTTACGACGCTAGGAGTCTCTGGTTCGAATCCCGGCATGGGTATGCTTTGTATGTGATCCTTCATAAGTTTCATCATTTATCACTCATTCTCATCTTTGCGATTAGACAAAAATGGCAGAAAAGCGTAGTAAAATAAAATAAATCAATCAACCACATAATTATAACTAAGTTAATATATTTTATATGTAAATACAGAGGTAATAAAATCCACATCTTTTTACTTAAAGATGAAAAAATAATATTTTATTGTATTTTTGTTGAACAAACAATATATTATTCAGAATTACTGTTGAACTGTGGTATACCAATGAGGATTGTTGGAGATTATATAGCCTTATGTCGAAATTATTCTAATTAAAATACACTTGGAATAGATACATTCTGGTTCTTGGCAATAAATAAGATTGTTCTCATGGTCTCACGATTTCAATAATCACTAATTCATCCATTCTTTCAGGCGAGGATATGATTCAACAAATTGTAAAAATGGAACATTAGAAAATTCCTTTCTATGCAAAAAAAAATAGTAATTGTACACTTCTGTTCACATCAATTGGTACATACTTCAACTGTTCGACCCTATAAAGAGTGACACTTTATGTGAACAGGAGTGTACAACTAACTTCGAAGTTAGTTACTAGTTAGGTGGAAAAATAACTGAATTTCACGTACTAATTTCATAAAGTAAGTAGTTTACAGTTAATGTTACTCGAAAATGTTACTGTTACTTCCAAAGACAGCTGCAGAACAAACCAGTATAATTCGTGAAGAACTGTGAAACAGGACTTTGGACATTGTGCGGAGGCAACTTGTGTAAAATTGTACTTAAGTATTTTGAAACGAACAAATACTTGCTGCTCGTTTACCTTTATTCCCGGTTTTCAAATAAAGTCCTCCCCGATGGCGTGGTGGTAAAGTCGTCGCCTTGTAGCTACTCAAGAGGTTGATACACGGTGGAGGCGCATTGCACAGTGGTTCGGATCCCACTTTAAACGGTAGGTCCAGTCCTGATTAGCCTTTCTGTGCGTAAACATGACTTAAAACATGAATTTAAGTTCTTCAAATAAATAATTTTCTTAAAGTACAGTAATTTGAGATTTAATTTCCATTGTAACACTGTTAAGTCTTGTTTTCATGTCATTAAAATGTTGACGAAGGAAAGCTTTTATAGTATAAAAAAATATACATAAAACGTAACGTTTCCACCCTCTTCTTCTTCAGACGAATATTCACAATTGACAATAAGCAAAGATTATTTGGTCTTATCGTCATCCTGAGAAAATGGAACACTTTTTTGTATCAATTGTAATTCTGCAAGAAAAATACATTAGGAAACTGAAATTTACGGCCTTATGGAAAAATTAACATTAATACTTTTAAGCATTTTTCAACAATGTTTATAATTGAAAAAATTGAAAATGTGTTTTATCTTTAATTTCATTTTACTAATACAGGGTGCAGAAAATAATATCTTGCGAATGGTATTTCAACGATGAAAGCACGGTGCGTTGAATACGTTCTACCAAAGAATATTTTGAACAGTCGCTCCATACACAAGAAAGGAACTTCGCTGGAGCAAGCGAACGAAAGCAAGTCTCTGCGCAAGTAGTGGCGCGAGACGGCTCTACCAATGAACACGTGAGAGGGAACGGGATTGCGAGGAACGGCGGAAAGCTGCTGTAGTTACCAGCTTTCGCAGCATCGTGTACTGCTTCGCTCTGCCCACTCGATCCCCTTCTCTGCCGCTATGTGCAGCCTTGCTGCAGCAGAGATAGTTGGGACAGAGTATCAAGTCTCCAATCAAAGTAGAAAGTACTGTCATACAAAATGAAGTGTATAGTCAACGCAGGCACGTATCCAGAAATTCCTTTCGGGGCGAGGGGGACAATACATTTTTAAGTGGTATAGATAGAACTCACAGGTGCATATTTAAGGCCAGTGGTGCCCTTTTGGTGGCAAAGCGGGGAGGGGCTGGGGCAAGAAAAGTTTACTTTCTCTTGGTAGACAAGGCCTAGCATTAAGAGGCCATAGTGCGAAGGCAAAAAAATGGGGAGGAACTGTCCCCTAAATAGTAGCCACCGTTTAAGGCTGCCATTTTTATCACGTGTTTGTCCGTTTCTTCTCATCAGGCATCAAAACATCTTTGGTGTCGTTGAGTGTCTTCACGAAGCTGTTACACAATGGATGGACAATCCACTCGACGATGCGAGATTCAAACTGTGGGCTGTGAACTGGATGCACACAGTTCTCGAATATTTCTCCCTGATTCGAGCCTGAACACCACTAATGTGTCTTGCCTTCCCATGTATGCAGCTCTTATAAAAGCTGAAACCCACCAAATTGTTCATATTCAGGCCTAAGCACTCGTAAGTGTTCAAAATTGTCCGTCACAGCTTCCGCAGCCTTGTCATATATCGGCACGAAACAAAGGAAGTATTCTCGAACACAGCTGGATCGAGAAACAATTAATGCCCAGTGAAAACCCTTCCGTTCCCAACACATCTAATGTTTCGACTTCCAATATGATAAAATGCTCACTCATTTATCTCCAGTGGCGTCATGGGGGTCATAACCCTCCATTGGCCCAGTATTTCTAAAAAAAAAAATGAACGTCAAAGGCAGAGAAATATGGCAAAATGAAGACTGACTACCGAGAAAAAGTATACGTAACTCCCATCCCTTCGAAAATCCTGGGTATGCCAGTAGAGCAACCGCACGACATGCCAGTGACCCTGGTTCGGGTCCTGGCAGAGCCTGAAAATTCCGCTAAAATATCTACATATGCAACATCTTCCTGTTTTCCCTTCTCGACATTCATATAATTTTCGGCTGTCCCATTGTAGTGGTTAAGTTTTTGAGTGTGGGTCATTTTTATCCCATGAAAGCCTCGGACTGCAAACACGAAATTTGGCCCGGGCACAAATAAAATTACAGTTGATCTGTGCAACTTATTTATGTCTTAATAAACCGCCCCAATATCCGGTACTCCTGAAATATTCACTTTAGACCTTCGATCTCTTCGGCTCATGCCCCGAACTAGCACTACACTGAGGCTCCTAGAGTTCCACAGACGTCAATATTTTCAACTTTGGACACGAACTAGAAGTAGACTTCGGTAGTTTACGGGACATTGTCTCACTAGTCCTCTTCATTTTCGAATTACTAACAGATTCTGTTGTACTGATCAACCGGGAAATTGAAGCCGGGTATTTACGTCTTCATTATATTCTAGAATTTTCCGCAGGTAAAACGTTTCGTTAATATTACCAGTGGTTCGACTCCACCTCTTATTTAAGAACGTTTCCTTTCCCGCTTTCCAAAGAATAAATAATACAAAGAATTGTCCTACTCGTGGCACGCTTTGTTGTGCAGCTTCCAAATGATGACAAATCTTTACACAATGATCGCGCTCGCTGCGACAACAACAATGAAAACGCAAGAAAAGTTTACGTACAATATTGTCAATAAAAGGGTTATAAAACATTCTCCGTCTTGCCTCGATAATTACTCTCCTTAAATTATCGTAACATTATTCAAGAAGCCAAAAAACTAATTTATCCAGTGTAAGCAGATAAGATTTCCTGCGGGGGCTCGGCCCCCTGATCTCCAACTTGGATACGTGCTATGATCAATAATATGGTTATGGAACATTCTCTACCTTGCCCCGATAATTATTTCTCTCCTTAAATTATCGTCGCATCTTTCAAGAAACCAAAAACCTACTTTATCTAGTGTAAACTGAAACATTTCCTGGGGGATCGACTCCCCTTATCCCCACATTGGACACGTGCTATTATCAATTACAGGGTTGTAGAAAAATTTATCTTGCTTCGATAATTATTTCTCTCCTTAAATTTTCATCACATTATTTTATTTCACACACACAAGAAACCAAAAAGCCTCATTTTATCTAGTGTAAACCGAAAACTTTCGGGGGGGCTCTATTCCCCTGAGCCCCCCTTGGATACGTGCCTGAGTCAACGCAGCATTTGCTTCAAACTTATTCACAAAATTTTTCAATTATTTCAATTACTGTCCTCACTTGGTCAGTTTCGTGTTTGAATTAACTACACTTATTATTGTATTTTCTTCTTTGCGTTCTGAATATTAAAATAAATACTGAACGTAAAACAACGAATTTTATATTAATATTTAACTACACTCATTATTGCATTTTCTTCTCTGCGTTCTAAATATTAAAACAAATACTTAATATAAAACAATGGATTTTATATTAATATTTCGACTATTACTACCCTCCACTGATGATATATTGTTTATTTCTGTAAGAAGAACATATAACTAAAATCTCATGATTATCAATTTCCCTGATTTACTACTTTTTTTAATTCACTAACTCACCTTTAACCAATATGGCGTTATCTCACATCGAGTACCCTAATCGACCTACCTGTATGTATGTACCTTGGTTATATTTACGCGGAGATCTGGCAACATGGCCCTCGGTTGCCATGGCAAACGGTGCTGCCATCTGTTATCGAAAAATTACCACAAAATTGCCTTTAGTACGGCCTTAAAAGATATCATAACAATATGTAAATCTCTTTTGTGACCTACACTGAACTTATTTTAAAGTTTCATTGACATGTGAAAGCGGAAATTTAGAGATCCTTCTTCCTTACGATTTCTAAACAACCGAAGAGTGTTGTGAACGTGAAACTACTTATTGTTCGCATCAACGATATGCATTATACAAATGGTCCTTCATCAAAAACCCTATTACATCACAGGAAGTGATATTTAAAACAATTCTACCACGTATCCAACGTAACCAATATTCAGATTGATTCCAAGCTTCTGTTTGGGTTATTTTGTGTCGCATTTTTACCTCTTGCGATAATCGCGACTACGAAGATAATGGGTAATGATACGAATGCAATGCTACATCTAAGCCTCAACAGGTTTCAAAAATGGATCCTCTGGCTTTGTAGAGAGTTACGGTGATTTTGCTTAAGAATTTCATCTCCATTGCCTGCATCTTTCTTTTGTCTCTCTCTGTCATTGTTCAAATCTCTGCTCCATACGTAATTATTGGCACATAGCATATGTTATATTTTACCTTCTTGCATTTCACAGGTACATCCCTGTTCCATATTAATCTTTGAACACTTTGATATAGTCCACCACCCATTTATATATAATAAAATTATATAGTTTATAATGGCAAATGTAAACTTCTACTTGTTAAGTTTTCAGTCGAAATGCATCTACCGTACTACAAAAAATCTAGGGTGGCTACGGGGCGAGGGCTGAAACCTGTTTTGGGGGGCTTCAGACTCCCCCACCCCCTAGCCTCCCTGTAGCGCCGTCCCTGGATATAACATCCACTCGCATTGACCCCCACTTCAAGTACTGGTAAAAACTGCAAACTAACACTCGATTAATCTTATTTGATAATGTTGATAAACATGGTATAAGTTGCACTTATGTTTTCAGGATTAACTTTAATACAAACAAACATATTATTAACCCTTAACTACCATGGACGTTAATGATCACATAAATACTATGGAGGGGTCTGTCAGACCATTGTTATTATTTTGAACTATGAACTAGCTGTTTTACTATTTTCAATTTTGACGCGTTTCACATGACTTGACATAGTTATAGAAGAATATTTGAAAGCAGTTTTTAATTATTATTGTTTAGTTAAAGAAACGTAACGTCATTTATGCAAAGAGGAAGAAAATCAGTAAAAGATTCCAACAATGGATCCTTTATTTTTATGCAATTCCAAATTCTTAAAATTTCTACATTTTTTATGTTGTCATAAGAGTAGTTCAAAGTAATATGCAATATTTTGCGGAAATTAAAAATGAGTTATGAGCCATTTGAAACACAACGTAACAAAAGACAAAGGTAACCACTATGGTAAGTCTGTCAGACCGCTCGCCGAAAATAAAATTTAAGAAGATTTGAAAAAAAAAGGGCAAGACCTTGTGACCTTGACAGCATATAGCCAGCACCTCAACTGAAAGATATGGGGAAGTTTCCACTTGTGGATGGAGGAGTGCGAGAAATAAAGTAAAAGATAAATTCAGCGTGATATGAGAGACAGTCCATAGTAGTTAAGGGTTAAGATAAGTAATAATAAATCATGTTGGTGTTAGTGGCGGCTTCTGCCTATTTATATAATCTCCCATGCACAACCAAAAAAATATGTAATGCTATTAATTTTTATTATAAGGAGTGTCTCGGAAATATCTTCCTTTTTGAATCCGCCCCCTGGGGCAATTCGCACATTACGGAGAAATGAGAAGATCGCAAACGCTTGGCAACATGGTTAATATTTAGTTGCCATAGAGCGCTTTACGAGGCAGCAAAGTGTTTTTTGTGTTCGTGCGTTTTATAAAGATAATATTTCCTATGTTGTTGTGCGTCGTTTGTACCGGCATCATTATAACCTGGCAGGAATGAGAGACGTCCCAAGCGCAAATTTTATTAAATATTGGGCGAGAAAGTTTCAAAACACTGGAAGCACTATGACGCGTAAACCGCCGGGACGTCCAAGCTCATTAAGATCGAACAAAAACGTTGACCGTGTGCCCTAGTCTGCTATTCCTCCTGATAGAAAACTTTAGTTCAAGAATAATTGAAAGTGAAAACATGAACGGTCACATTTGTCCAATACTCTTTTCCACAAATAAGAATTTACTGTTTAAGCTTTCTTTTGGTAATAAATATATCTTTGTACAAAAAATTTAAGTATGTATTTTAATAGTTTTAAAAACGAAAATATTTCTGAGACACCCTTTATTTAATCACTGGACGCCATATCCTTCTAAAAAGACCATCCCGAAATTAATCCCTCCACTTTAATAACTCCTTATGTTGTTATCGGATTGGCAATGAAACTTCACACATATATAATGCGATATGTTACTAATGCACACATTTTTTTCATTTGCAGGTAAATAAATAAACAACGTGAAGAGCAGAGAGAAACAAAGATCTGTAATTGAAGACTAAAATTGGTAAACGCTGTAAGTGCCACAATAATTCAAACACCGTTTTGCACGTTAAACTATGAAATGTGCCATGCTTTATAATGTGGTAAAGGTGAAATGTGGCTGGTAGCCCTCTAAGTAGTTCAAAGGGTGTGTAAAGAGGCACTACTGTGAACGTTCTTACCGGCTGATGTGCTGAACGATGCGATTTCCCAAAACTTTCGCTTTTGGCACTTCCAACGTTTACCCCCAACCCCCTGACAATCCAAATTTAGCTACAACACACTTCCATTTGTTTGCTCCTCTCAAGAACAACCTTCGTGGACAGCATTTCCATGACGTGAAAGACATTATAATCGCTGTCAATGCAAGGGTAAAAAAACCTCCGACTTTTTTCCAGAGCGGATTTCAACATTGGGTTCAAAGGTGGCAGAAATGTATCAAAAGCAACGGACAGTATTTTGAATAGCCTTAATAGGTACCCAACGTGTGTGTCTATTTTTACTTAAACTTTCGAAGTATTCCTCCTTTACATAAACTTTATACTTTTTACAGCAAAGGAGGCATTAATTTAGTAAACATGAAATGTTCCCACACCACCCCGTCTTCCTTTTACTTCTGTGCATTAGCGTTTCTGCCTGCAGTCGGGGTCTCACGTTGCCTGACGCTCGCAAATAGAGAAAGAGGGTAGGCCTCTTCTGGCTTGGGTCAGTGGGCTCTCCAAAAACTTCGTTTGCACACGAAATTTGTGGGCGACTACACCCACACAAGTACTGGCATCCCTCTTCCGCCACGTAGCTTTGCAATCCCCTTCAATTCGAGGCTGTTCGGCGAGTCAAGAGCAACCGACACATTATTGCAAATTGAGGGAATTTTTCATTAGAAAAGATAAATTTCGATTGCATTTTCTTCCATGTCACCCTGCTCCGAGCATTGTAGCATCATAAAAAGTCCTTGAATGCGAACTGAAAACTGTAAGTGAAAGAAAATATATGAAAATGATAGCAAGGGGAAAGGAAGAAACGATATACATGATGTAAAATTTGACAACTATAAATTTGAAAGGGTTAAATGCTTTGTATATCTTGGATCAACAGTTAATAACAATAATAGAGTTAATGAAGGGACAGAAAAAGAATTACTGTAGGAACCGAGAATAGTTTACAAATCTCACCCTATTGAAATCTTAACTAGTGTCACAATCAAAAATATATGACATTAATAAGACCAGTGGTAGTACAATGGAATGTACAAGTATTGCCTGGGAATAGTCCATGACTATTCTCATTAATTTTTCTTCTGCATTCTTCGTGTCTTTAAGGAATAGATTTTCAAGTAATCCGGTGAGAGCCTGTCCCCAGCTTGTTTGGAGTTTTGATTCAATTATTGAAACTCTCATAGGGTAAAACAAAGAGCATGAACATGCTGATGGAGAATTTGTTTTGTAATACTTTTGGATTCCATTGTACACGGCTCAAAAAAATGATTGATTGATTTGCTGTATTTTACTTCGCTTTTGTGCCACTTTTGGCTAATTTGCGAAAATAGGAATGAGTGATGACATGATGAAATTGATGAATGGACACTCACAAACCTCCATGCCCAGGCCGGGATTCGAACCCGGGACACCTGGCGTCGTAGCGCGATGTGCTGACCACTCCGCTACAAGTGCCAGCGCCAATTGGAATATTACTATTTATATTACTAAATATTACTAAAGTGCCAAGAAACTACGTGTATTTGAAGCGAGAAGAGTACAAAGAATTTATGGACCTGTCATAAAGGAAAATATCTAGAGATCACACAACGCGGAAATAGAAAATACATAAGAAGGAAGATGAGATTTGTGAAATCGAATCGAATAAGATGAGCTGGACATATCCAGAAAATGCAAAGAAGAAGGACACCAAGAGCTGTCCACTGTAACAAAATGGAAGGAAGAAGAAGAAGAGGAAGATCACGAAACTTCTGATCTGATAAAGTGTCCAATGATGGTGTAGAACACAATTAGGATTATTATGTAAGCAAAAACGGATGTATATACGAGTTGGGATTTGGAGTCGTAATTGGGAAGCACGCTTCTTCTGGATTCGAGATCCAGACCACTAACAGCCACTGATTCTTCGAAACATACCGTGTCACTTGTTGTTTCGACGCGTATTTCAGGTGGCTACTCTAGGACCATGATAAAATTCAAGTATAATTACGGGTTTTCAAGGCAAACTTTCTAAAAATTCAAGTAGATGTTTCCTGCACTTCAACCTTACGCATAACCACCTCTTGCTACCCACACACAAATATATTAACACTATAAAAGGTGTGTTGTGATTCCAATGCATTCAAAAAATATGCTTCATATTCAATTAAAGGGTGTGTGTGTGTGTGTGTATAATATTTAATATTTAATTTACGTTGCGAAATTTACAGATGCCATTTCACATACTCTGGCTCGAAATACACGTGCAAACACGTCGCAAATGTTACGGGATATAATAATCTACGAAAAAATTGTTAAAGGTATAAATATTTCAAACTCAAATTTACCTAATCAACTTCAATCTTTCGTCTGTCAGATAGACTGTTCTGGACAGGACACTAACAAAGTAAACAGATTTAGAGAATTCTGTTTTGTTTTCCACACAGATATATTTTCCTTCCTCGATTAAAAATAAAGCTAACCTGTGAGAACTTGACTCAGGGCATTTATAAATATGTATAAATTCAATGGGATTTAAATTAATAATTATTAATAATTTTTCACGTCTACGGATAAAAATTCACGTAGAATTGACGCATAATTCCTGGAGCCAATAATTCACGCAGAATTCCCGATAAGTAGCCACCCTGTATTTTTTAACGTAACCCTGCATAAACATGCAGAGGGAAGCTCAATTTATAATAATAATAATTATTATTATTTTTATTATTATAAACATTTCTGGAAAGCTATTGAGTTTGACCTGATGCTCAAACTGGTAACTTCCGTACAAATCTTAAAAGAGTATCTTGAGAAGGACACAATAGTTTCTGTACCACATTGACCAGTGTCAAATTTCGAAATCCTGAGTTAAGAAGACCGTATGCCCCTATCTTCACTAAACCACACCCCCACCACCAACACACACATATGTATCCAGTGCCTTTTTTCCTAGGGAGAAAGAGAAAGTCGGCGGAGTGGTAAAAGGACATCACGCTATGACGCCAGAGATTCCGGGTTCGAATCCTGGCCTGGGCATAGCAGTTTGTGTGTCCATTCATCAATTACATCATATCATCACTTACCCCCATCTTCGCAAATTAGCCAAAAGTTGCTTAAGAAGCGAAGTAAAACAGAGCAAATCAATCAGTCCTAGTAATAAGTTTTTTGGTTATCTTCAAGTTAGTTTGTTCATAAAAACATTATGGTATGTTCATAAGTAGATTACCTATTGCCGGTATGTTGTACCGTTGCTTAGAACCATAAAAAGAGCAAAACACGTACATACGCAAACAAGCATTAAGTTTCAATTTAAGGAGCATCAAATTGTTACTTCGTAATCCTAAAAAAACATACGGTGAGGAAGCCATAGTATGCAGTAATAGATAATACTTATTTGCAACGACAAAATTTCATTTTGTTGATGAACTTGTAAATTTAGCCTCAATTAATATTCTTGCGATGATTACAGCAGAAGCATTGACTACACTTATATTGTATACAACAATAGCCAACACCTACCTAGAACAATATAGTCAGTATAATCCCCTTAATATTACAGTCTCTGGATGCATGACTTGACGTCATATACGACGTCAAGTCATACATCCAGGGACTCTACTTAATAAATGTACACAGTGTAGAACTGGCATTCAATACAGATCTATCAACTGAACTGGAATTAAGCTGCATATACTGAACGTTATCGCACACGTCGGTAGATATCGGCATACATGTACGTATATAACGTCAAATCTTACATTTCATAAAAGTCTCAAATTCTCTGAATTTATTACATTATTATTACAGCTCACACATTGTCTCAAAATTTCATTTTGTCCCAGGATCTACATTTTTCTAAATTTCGTCCAAATCAGGGGGTCGTCTTATACGTGTATGCGGCCTGTAATATGTATATATATTTGACTCTGCCTGCTGATGTAGTAGTAATGCTGTAGTCTTTCAATCGATGGGTCTCAGTGGCGGAGGTACAGTCACAGGCAATAAGAATGGGACATCTACATAGATCCTGAAAGACTCGCTTCCTTGCAAGCCGTTAAGTGTGTTGCCTAACTCTGTGTGGTGTTAGACGTTGTCATTGGAAATATGCTAATAGAATCAACTTATCGCACACTCTTCACCAGTGAGCTCACCACGTCAGGGTCAGAGAGCAACATCAAATAACATTTTATATTTTAAAAAATTGCATTAGTTCCTAGTTACATTCTCTACGACCAATGCATTGAACGAACTTCAATAGAAAGTTCGCAATGGGAACTTCAGTTTGCACCGTAGAGTTAGGCAACGCTATGCAGGTAAGCGAGAATTTCAGTATTTAAGTGTCTCATTTATATTGCAGTTTAATGTACTGTACATCGAATCATAGTTCACTGTAAACTATTTCTAGATAATGTTTAGACCGCACGCTGCTGCAGATTTACCTCACAGAGTTGTACCCTACATACTACATATGAGAGTCAAAAAGTAAACGTAATATTTTTTTATTAACAGAATATGTACAAAACGATTGAAAGCACGTAATCACTTTTCAAGATGGCCTCCACCACATTCAATGCAGGTGGGCCAGCGTTTACGAATGTCCGGATTCCACGAATAAATAATACTTGTGACTAACTGCACGAGATCTTTCACCTAATCGTTAGTATGAAACTTCATGTCATCTAGTACCTCCTTAAAGGAAGCAAACACATAATAATCACCCGGTGCTATGTCTAGCGAGTATGCAGGATGTGGTAGACGCCAAAAACGAAGTCACGTAGCATTTTAATTGATTGATTGAGTTGGTGTTTTAAGACCACTTTATGCACAGTAAGGTTAATTGGGATTGGACATACAGTTTAAAGTGGTATCCGAGCCTCTAAGAGCCTCCACCGGGTATCAAACCCAGGACCCGTTGATTACAAGGCAACGACGTTACCTCTACGCCATCGGCGAGACCATGTAGCGATTTATGCTGTCGCATAAGCTGTGTGTAGGTTTGCGTTGTCTTGCTGCAAGAGCACACCACAACTGAGCAAGCCGCAACGTTTTGAACTGACTGCAGGTTTCAAGTGGTTCTCAAAGAGATCAGAATACGACTTGCTGCTAACATTGCGTCCTCTGTTCATGTAATGTTGCAGGATTGGGCCTCTACAGTCCTAGAAGAGCGTGAACATTACTTTGCAGCTACTTACAAAAGAAGAGTACACATATCTATTATTTATATATGAGGAACAACTTTTATTATATTTTTTTATTGCCATATTAAAGTTAGTGTTTGACTCTACCTCGAAGCCACAAACTTTGGCGAATGGTTCGGATTAGTAGAATTTTGAGAAATTTCGTTCCACTTAAATGGATAAGGGTGAGGGAACAATTTCCGAACCACAATTCAGCCTGACACAATTACAAATAGACATGCTTAGGAGCAAGAGAATAAGAGAAGAAAGGAAAACATAACGAAACTAAACCTTCCTTCCTTCTTTTCCCTTTTTCTCCTCAAACACAACCACAGCTTTTCAATTTTCGAGGCCATTAAACCCCCGCTTCCATCCAATGTGGTATCTCCCCACCTCTTCCAGAATGGTAGGTCGTCGAGAATCCGTGAGATGCAGCCAGATAGCCTTGAAGCAGGTTGAAGGCATTATCAGAACTCCGCCTTTGGGACCAGTTCGACCCATGATCCATAGTTTCTTCTCCAGTCTCTGGAATCCCTTCTCCACTCCAGCATCCTTCCCAATGGAGCCTTTCCCCTGCTTTACTCCAAAAATTGCCAGCGCCCTCGTGATATGTCTGCGACTGTTGCAGTGACCGTTCTGGGAAACTGGATTCACTCTGCAAAACTTCCCTTCAATTCATTTATCTTCGCTCCTCCCCACTCCATCTCTCTCTCTCCCTCTCCGAACTATTGAAAGCAAGGGAGAAGAAAAATATTGTGCGGACATGCTGACAAATAAGTCCCAGCATTTTCAATGATTCCTCTGCACCTTCTGCAGAGAATTGGAATCAGGGACTCATTGAAAGAGTGAGTCATTGTTTTCAACACAAATTGGGAAAGTTCATTCACACTAGCGGTTTAGGAAGTTTATTGTTTTGGTACAAGAAAAATTGTTACTCATCGGATTAAAGCAGAGAGCTTTCCACACTTAGAGCACACACGTTCCCTGCACATTCAATACTTACCACAATATAAAACATTGAGCTTCACATAAGTTAAAATATATGAAAACATTAGGAACGTTTCTCTATGCAAATGTCACATCTCATACCTCAATCAACAATAGACTTTTTAAAAAACCTTTTGAGAACGTCTTCCAATAAAATTAGGCAATTTCGAAGTGTATCTACTATTTCTACTTCTTTCGATTTATAAAATAAAAATGAATATGTCAATATTGTGTATAGTATTAAATACAATATATATATATACAAAAATCCTTGATAATTTCTGTCCCATTTCCTCCATTACATTTTTGCTCCCTCTATCTTTTCTTTTATAATTACTCTGTTGACTGCGGGTACGATAAGTAAGTATCTCATTGCCTGTATGTAAATAGAAATATATATAAAAACAATTCATTCAAACATACAAAATATGAATTCCTCTATTTCGTGAAATAGAATACATAGACAAGTTTTAGAAATTACAAAATAATGTTAAATTTTGAAAAATATTTTCTATTTAATGAAAAAATTAAATATTACAAATAATTAACGCATACAATATCTGCTTCCTGTACAATAGAAAGTAATGAACTTCAAATTGTTTATCCGCTTTCACATCTACTTCTCTCTGACTACAGTGACTGTCTTTTTATCTTAGCCTTATCCATGAGCTTACCCAGACTTTCAGCAGAGGGAAGGGGGTAAAACAAAAAAAAGTGTTTCCAGGGGGGCAAGCAACCAAAGGAGGACTTCATCGGTTCTACGACATTCAGGCCAAAATAATACACAAGTGACAACTATCATCACTAGAGTGCAGCTGCATGCTCGTTAGATATTGATTGGTTCAATATTATCACTAGGGTTCCATATTACCACATTTTCCTCTACTATGTTATACCCTATACAACTCTTAACTACTTAATTTTACATGCATAAATGAGAATAAAGATTGTTCCAAAGTTGTTTTTTTTCTTTAGCTTTCAAAAGTACTAGTTCTCTTCTTTTGCATATCTTACTGTAGTAATGTACTCAGTTCCATTGAGATATTTTGTAGGGAGTACATTCACATAGTTATAGATCGGTAGGTTCATTGAACTCTTCAGCGTAGCTATTGCCTATTTTGGGGGAGCAGGAAAAGGTTTATTAAACTCCTGCCTTGACTTATTCTCACCCAACAGATCGGTAGGTGCCAGGGCTTGCCCCCTCCTGGAGATGAGGCCTGCTCGAAAGGTTCTGTTCCATTGAATATTTACTAAAATAGTATCTTATTTTTGATACTTGAAATAATATTGTGTAAATAAGTACGTTTTCTATGCTACAGAGTATAAGTATAACTCACACTGTATATTATAATAGTGGTTTAATATGTTACTTTATTGAGAATACTATCGTGTTTCATAACTAGGATCTCTGTCTTCATCTTATTTGTTTATAAGTACGCTATCAGATGGCAGTTCCTGCGATATTTTAAAATATACATCATGAAAATTTGAATTATTTCCTTTCGTTGATACGTCTTGTTTGTGAAAGACAATTAGTGTCATGCTACAAAAACTCATTTCTAAACATCACTCTATGACGTAAACAATTGAGAAAAAATGTTTCAGTTATGTATCTCAGTGGATGAAGTGTAGCTATATAATAGAAAATCAGGTTCTATTAGTTTAAGCATTTTAATGGTGCCGTGTACAACGTGTATATGTACGAGTAGTTAAAGGAACCGTGAACGAATATTTATCCATGAATTGTGGAGCCCAGCTGGCTCTACTGTCAACTGTACATTTCAATTACAAAAAAGTCTTGCCTTTATACTCAGATCAAAAATATAATATAGAACGAGGCATAAATAAGCATACATTAGTCTTTAATGACTTTAGTCAAATGTTAATAGTGGATTTCCTCGTATCCTGACTTTTATATTGCTCAACCTTCCGAACTCAATTTCAGAGGGCAATCGGCCGGAATCTGGCTCACGTTGCTTAACGCCAAGGAGAAATCCCGAAGTCTCGAAATTCCGTGTTTCATAATTTATTGGCTGGTCCATATCCATTTCTCTATCTAGGACCGAAGCAATGCCATTAGCCCTTTAATTACACTTCCAAAGTTGGGTAAACACTCGTTTGGAATCCCTTACCAGAGACTGGCTTACCCGGCGTTGGATCTAGCGAACCGAAACGGCTAATCAATCCAAGGGCCTTCGACCCCGTGGCCACGAGAAACGGTCCTCAAGATCCTGGGGGGATTCCACGCTGTTGTTTGCCGTGTATATAGTTATTACAGTGGTTATGTACTAACTAACTCTAGCGAGTAATCTAAGTACAAAGTTTATCGAGGAGGTAACGGAAATCTTCCCTTTCTCTGTATAATCAAGCAACCATTCTCCAGTGCATATTATCCTAATCAATTACTTTCAAGTCAATTTTTGATGTGAATATTTCTATCATCTTCATAATCAGAATTGAGGATAATATCGAAACGAGACCAGGTATTTCGAATCTTTGGTAACATTCAGATAAACAAACATTACTTTATTAAATTACTTATTTAGATAACTACCATGCGAGAGACCCGTGTTCGATCCCCGGCGGGGGAGAACTGGGACTTTTTTCAACCTGTTCAAGCGGCTCCGGCGCCCACCCAGCGTCGTATAAAGTGGGTACCTGGAGGAAACTCTGCGGGGTAAAGGTGGCCAGAGGCGTGGTGTTGATCACATCACCCCCAGCTCGGCCGAGATCAAGAAAGTTTGGGGCCCTATCCTCACACCCCCTATACGCCTTTATGGCGTGGTGCAAAGCACAGGGGAGCACTTTACTTTTTTATATTTAGATATATACGTAAATATGGTATGTATAGATAGGCAATAATGCGAAGCCACATAAAAGCAAAGGGGGCGGGGGCATTTGCCCCTCTCTGGCTTTATCCTGATTTTCGTTCTTGATTCTGCAACACAGGGAAACTGCCGACAGCAAATTAACAGAGATGTACGTTGGAGTTTAAAAATTTGCGAGAATATTGATGTGGTGCCAATACAACCTCGCTGCAAATAGGGAAAATTACACATCACTAAGTGTAGAAGAGTATATTCGTCGCCAAAGAGGGCCAATGCAAACAGAGATTCCCTCATGCCGTCAACATTCGAAAACTTGGTTCTTGCCGCTTCGATGTATACTTCTGTAGATACTGCCGCAAATATTTCAAAGACTTTATTTACCGGCTACAACGTGCTCTATCGAGAGATCAGCACAATGTGACACGTAAAGACATGGTTATGATCAACAATGAACCGATGAAGGGACAACAAATCAAGTGCATTTGAAGACGTCCAACCTCCACCCCACACATTCAAGGGTATGGGATTTGTGCCATGATGCCTTTAGAATGAACTAGGACGTCAAATCAGCTTAATTATGATTCCCTCCTCCTTTTTTGCCTCCGTCATTATTGCACTGAAAGAAATGTTGGTGTTAAAACGATACAGAGGATGTGCCTGGAGGTCTACACCACATTTTGGCCAACATTTAATCTCAGTGGTGTCAAAAATGTGTTGATTGCAATCATTTGTCTGTGTTATTTCAACACCAGTGAGGTTAAACGTTGACCAAAATGTGGTGTAGACTTCCAGGGAACACACTTTGTGTCGTTTTAACACCAACATTTTTTACAGTGTGGTGATTTCAATTATACAGGTATGAGGCAGTAAAGCCAGATCTGGTTAACGAACAATGAATATGTTGAGTTACGGAGTTCTAGGAACAAACGTGGTTTACAGGTTAAAATACTAGTAATTGATTAGCAGTTATGGCATCCATATGATAGTACGAAACTAAGGTTGAAGTGTGTAAGGTTATTGGGGATGGAAAGAGTGTTATTACGTAAGTTTTATTAAATTGTTTGTTAAATCTATTGCAGAAGGTTAATGTGAAAATATTGATTGATTGATTTGAAATTGGTGGGTGCGTCGACACATATTTAAAAGTTAAACAATGGGTGTTAGAACCCCTTGATAAAGGTTAAAAGTGCGAGACAGTTAAGCGACCTACATAAAACAAACACAACACATTAAAAAGTACGAATACATTTGAAACTTCCTGACAGGCTGTGGAAGTGACCAGGTTTTCTTAAAAAAAACTAAAAACATTCGGTGAACACTGTCGTCATCTCCCAACAAGGATGACAGGCAGTTGGCAAAAAGTCTGCCTGAGGAAAGCAAATCGTCACACTGAAGAATAATATACCGAACACTTAAAATGACATTACAGAGACGATACATTGGAGGGTCCAGTCCTTGTAGCAAGCGACCATAGATGAGACGGCTGTGTCCAATATGCACGACTTAGAACAATATCTCGACGAGAGGGACGGGACAGGACGAGGAACGCCATGCATTATGGTGGGCTTGTTCCCCGTTGGCGCATCCCACTATAACATTATATAGTGAATAATAAAACCATACAACTAAATATAAAACCTAATGAAGGAACACTCACAAAGAAAGACCCATGTCGAGGAGGGACTCGAACCCGAGCGTTCGGTGGCGAGACCGCGAGAGAACCACTAAACACACCCAGCAACCGAAGCGGCTTATGTTCATGAATATTCATGAAGAGACGAAACAACTTGTAAGAGCATGAGAAGGGGGTGACAAGTCGATAATAGAGAAGGAAGAAGGAATCTATTAGGAAACTAGAAACTGAAGAAAGAAAACAATATCATGTTTCCTTATACTCGCCCGTTCCACCATGGGGGATAGTAAGTCCCCCTCGATTTATGTTTTTGTATACACCACGATCGCATCGCACTGGCTGTTCAATTTGCAAATTTGCAAGTTTACAGTGAGGACACCCCATTCCACAATTAACGTATCGTGTTCCGCCTGATATCAGCGCCACCCATCTTCTACGATAAGGAGCCAGGAGAGAGCGAAATTAGCTCCCTCTTGCTTTCTCATATTCTGGAAGATGAGAGAGAGAAGAAGAGGAGGAAGGGACAGAGAGGAAGATAGTGCTCTGAAGGGAGTCCCAAATGATTCCTTGGTGTTTGCGATTCTCTTCAGCTGCCCCCACCTTCTCACAACCTCCTGGGGAATTTCTTCAGGATGCCGCGAGATGTTGACAACTTGTTAGTTCGTAAAACCTCCAGTCGCAAGGAGTTTTGTCCATGTACGAGGGGCATCGTAATATTTACGGAAACAATTTCCAATATAATAATTTCACAGCGCGCTATGACGACACGGGTCCTGGGTTCGAATCCCGGACTCGGAATGAGTGTTCTTCGTGAGTTCTCTTTACTAAAATCACCATATCATCACTCATCCTCATCTTCGTGATTACCCCAGAGTGGCAGAAAAGTGAAGTAAAATAAACCAAATCAAGTAGATCAAGCAGTGTAAAAATTATGATAAATGCTTGAGTTAGAGTCCCGTTGACGTGAAGACATATGAGGTGATTATTTGAAAGATGTGTCAAGATCACAGCTGTGATGGATCTTCATGGCTTTCACACATCGTACAATATTAAAACAAATAAGGAAACAGAGAAAAAAATATATAAAGGGGGATTTTGATGGGTAAAGGAAATTAAACATACGAAACACCACACACACACACAGAGACACAGAGAGAGAGAGAGAGAGAGAGAGCCTTTTAAAATCATCCTTACACTCTCAAATGCCAAACCTCTGGGAAAACACGGCAACAAAACCTCTGATGCTAGAAGGAGAGAGTTAGAAAGAAATGGGAATAGGGAGTAGGGAAGGCTTCTCCCATCGTGCAGTAGTAACGACGTTGCCTTATAATAATGAGGTTGCGGGTTCGATGAAACTACATATTGGTTCGTATCTCACTTACCGTAAAGCTATTGGATCAGCCTTGATTAGCCTATCTGGGTAGAACATGGAGCTAAATGAAGAATTGAAATTTCAAATATGGAGAGAGAGGAAAGAGAAAGAGTTGAAAAATACTTACGTACAAGTGCAGAGAGCGAGATGGTGCGAGGCACACAACAGGTAGACATAGAGTGAGAGAGAGAGAGAGAGAGAGAGAGGCAGAAGGAGGGAAACCAGATGTGGAGAAGAAAAGCACACAGAGAGAAAATCACAAATATAAGACTATTGAAGAACAGAGAGAAAATGTGAAAACTACAGGGTGTCTCAAAAGTAATAGCGCAAACTGACACAGGTGAAAGTACACGATAATACAAGCAAAAAAGTCTCAGTAAACATTGGTCTGCAAACGAGCCGTTTTCGAGATAATCGCGAATGTGTGATTACAAGCCGCCACTGACTTCATTGTTTGTAAACGTCGTCCTAGTTGGTAAAATGCTAATAATGTGTGCGAATGTGTGGGTACAAGACGGATTGTAATGGTCGATTGCAACGCCACCTCTCGGAAATGTTCTGTTTTGTAAACAAAAAGCAAACCTCGGACCGCGCAAGGAGTAAAGCACTCGGTGTTTACAAAATACAATCAATGACGGCTTGTAACCACACATTCGCACACATTATTAGCATTTCACCTGTGTCAGATTGTGCTATTACTTATGACACACCCTGTATAATAACACAAAAAGTGAGGAAAGGAAAATAAAATAGGTAAATGAAGAACTATTTGGAGAGACGAACACGGAAATAAAAATACAGAGGGCAAAAAATTGTAATGGAAGCATGTAGTGCTTATCAAACAGTGAGATGATTTAAATAATAACCATCAAACTGATCAAAAAATGACAGAGATTTTGCATCATATGTATCTCGTAGTTCAAAGTGAGTCGCTTGCCTTATCTATGAGATGAATATGGTAGTTTGAATCCCGACAAGAATATTTAAATCCCTTCAAATAAGGAACTACCATTTTCAATTCGGACAAGCAAAAAATAATAATTTCCTCTACTTTTCCAGGTATTTAATAAAGTTAAGTTCATGCAGAAACAGACTAAAGTCACCAGAACTGGAGAAATACTCCAGCTGGTTGCAACACTTCAGTTCCTTTGCTCCTTTATGGAAAGGTAGCCGTAAGCATCTCTCGCGCCCCCCATCCTCCTTCCGAAAGAGCCTCGTCTCTTATGACAGTTGAACTGTTAACACAGACGCGGCTGGGGAGGTTGTAAGCGTTGTGCGTGTGGCGAACGCT
Organism: Lepisma saccharinum; assembly: GCF_977018435.1. Lineage (NCBI taxonomy): Eukaryota > Metazoa > Arthropoda > Insecta > Zygentoma > Lepismatidae > Lepisma > Lepisma saccharinum. The sequence goes on along the minus strand of NC_139233.1, from coordinate 44,043,454 downwards.
AAGGGGCAGCCCTAAACAACGACGAACGTGAGCGTCGGCTTTAATTGAGTAATGTCGTCCGCACTGGCCAGTGGAATTGACGCGGGCTTCAGAGACAATATTTATCGCAAATTGAAACTGGCTAAAATTCGACGCGGTTCTGCTGCAATGAGGTGGTCGCTGGAGACCGAATGTGCACCGGTCTCCAGGCAATATAGGGGGCAAAATATAAGAGTAAAAAAAAATTCCAGTTTTAACGTCATATTGCCTTCGATAACCCCAACTTCCGTCCCCAGCCTTTGAGGTCAACGGTCGAAATCAAAAAGAGTTCTTATGATCGAATGCCTACAGCAATATTCCCAGAGTATTTATCTCTCTATCATAAGTAGTGATAGGAATTCGATGAAAAATTATATTTTTATCTGAGGCTTGAAGCCAATGCTACACCTAATAGTAGTAATATAATTAAGCCTTGTTTCCATATTAAAAACACTAAAGTTGCTGACCAAGGCAGTTTATTGAGAGTCTGAGAAAGATTCTGATAGAGGTTAGAATCGTTATATGTAAAGTGTTCTTAATATCAATAAAATGCTTTCGTCAACAACTTTAGTGTTTCTAATCGTAGCCCATTTTCCTTCAGTTAGAACTAGAAAACATTAATTTTAGTTTTCATTTTTTCAGTATTTTTTGTTGCATTTTAAAAATTGATGTTCCCTTTTGCTCTTTCTGTGTTGTTTCGTGAATTTTAAATTCATTTGCTAGCACAACTTGGGTATTAATCCTTTTTTTCCTCCAGCAAACTTACAATACTTTGGGTGAAGCCTACTTTCAGATTTCCTTGCTGGCCACTATTATTTCTTTAATCTGTAGTTGAGGTTTACCCATGGGTACCCTGGAGGGATTAAAGACGGTCGGAGCGTGGTGCTCATCACATCACCTCCAAAATTGCCGAGATCGAGAATGAGGCCCTACCCCCAAATCTCTATAATTGTGCCTACATGGCGCGGTGCACGGGGAACTTTACCTTTATTTTACCTTTTATCTGAAGTTGTAAAGTTTTAAAGTTTAAAGTAGTTTTACTCTCTCAAAGTTTATGAAGAAAATCAAGTTTTCATTTTAAGAACGAAAATTATTCTTGTCCAGCTACCAATTCACTTCATCCATAGTCAATAGACCTAATATATCTCCCACCTATAACAATAATTAAGCCCCCTGCAGATAAATAGGGAAGAAACCTTTTCTAAAAAGAAATGGGTTATTTTATAAATAATTTTAAGGTCAGTCTATAAGTCTGATAATAAGTATATGAGCTCTGACATTCCATATAGGTATATAAAAATGGATGTATGTTTGTTCCGGCATAACTCTCGAAGGCCTAGAGCGATTTCAACCAAACTTGGTACACATATGACTTACAATCTGGAAAGCAATACTGTGGGGGTAAGATCCCCTGGCACCCCTAGGGGTGGGGATGGGAAGGGGGTGACATATAAAAATAATCGAAAACGACCGATATTAGTGTGGAATCCATAGCTTTCGGGGTCGCTAAGATCAATAGTGACACTCCCAATGCCGTTCAACTCCAAGTTCATTTTACACTATCGTTAGAATTCATTATATTCCTGTCTAATAGAAGATTTGGATAAATAAATACCCGGGCAACGCCGGGTAATCAGCTAGTCATCAATAATAACGGCGTGAAAAGATGGACTAATAATAATAAACCAACAAAACTCGGTGAAAATAAGGATCAACGGAAACTTGATGAAAGCACAACAGGGGAAATTGGTGTGAAGAGGAAGACCAAGAAGAAAATCTTGATGGAAAGAAGAACGCATGGCGAAAAGTAGAACATAACTTGATGAAAGAAGATAACGTAAATATGAGAAGGAAGGAATAATGGAAACTTGTGAAATGAAGAGCTAATAAAGACACTTGGTGTACACACGGAACAACAGATCGTGACGAAAAGCAAACAAAAACTTTGTATCTTGTATTTTTGTTACATAGCCTCGCCTTTCTGTCACTTCTGGCTAATCGCAACGATGAGCATAAGTGGTGATTAGATCAAATTAATGATCGGACACTCACAAAGACCACACATGTCCAGGTCGGCATTAGAATCCGGGAACTTCAGTGGCGAGCTCCCAAGTCGACCACTTAACGGGCTAATCCAAGCCGGTTGGTAAGGAAAACCAAAACTTAGAGTAAGATAGAAACAAATTTGGAATAAGAAGGAAAAGTAAAATCTTGTAAAAAGAAGTGCTCACCAAAAAACGTAATGAAGAACAACACAAAAAATGTGGCGTAAACAACTAAATCTTGTGGGAGAAAAACCACTAGAAATACAGAGAAAGAAGAACCAACACAAATACAGAGAAAGAAGAACCAACAGAAATACAGATAAAGAAGAACCCACAGAAATACAGAGTAAGAAGAACCAACAGAAATACAGATAAAGAAGAACCCACAGAAATACAGAGAAAGACGAACCAACAGAAATACAGAGAAAGAAGAACCAACAGAAATACAGACAAGGAAGAACCAACAGAAATACAGAGATAGAAGAATCAATAGAAATACAGATATAGAAGAATCAATACAAATACAGAGAAAGACGAATCTACAGAAATACAGAGAAAGAAGAACCAACAGAAATACAGAGAAAGAAGAACCAACAGAAATACAGAGATAGAAGAATCAACAGAAATACGGGGAAAGAAGAACCAACAGATATACAGAGAAAGAAGATCCAACATAAACACAGAGAAAGAAGCACCAAGAGAAATACAGAGAAAGAAGAACCAACAGAAATACAGAGAAAGAAGAACCAACAGAAATACAGATAAAGAAGAACCCACAGAAATACAGAGAAAGAAGAATAAATGGAAACTTGGCGAAAAGAGAAGTCAACTTAAAACTTGGTGAAAGGAAGAACGAACAAAGCTAGGTGGAAGGATACCAATAGAAATTTGATGAAGCGGACAAACACAACTTCTAGAACGAAGAATGAAGAATAATAATGTTTAGAGAAATGAAAAAAACAACTATAATGTGATTAAATAATGACTAACAATAGCATGGATAAAAGCGTTATAGAAAAAACTTATTGAAAGTAACCAATAAAAGCTTAAAGGAAGGAATACTTTATCTACATTAAGGTTAACTTAATGTTATCCACTGCTTGGTGAGACAGTAGGACCAAAGTGAAGTAAACAGTCGGTTAACAATTGAAAATATTGATATAACTTAATTCGTCTACTTTAAACTGGGAATTAATAAGCAGAGGAATAAATAAATAGTTTTTATTTATGTACATTGACAGTTTAATATTAGGAAATGAAGATACTCATTACTGCTAACCAGCTATTGATTTAAGTAAAAACTTGTTTGCCTATGAAAAACATAAATTAGATATAGATAGATAACAATAGCCTGTGTGAATTGCCTAATGAGCCAATGTTTGTTAAGTCCACTTCATACTCAGATGGGTTAAATACAGCCCCTACAGAAAGAGGACTGCAGTTTGAAATGGAAGCCGAACCACTGTTCAATGTGTCACTATATGAGATTGAACCCGATGCCTCTTAATTACAAGGCAACGGTATTACTACTAGTCTATCAGGGAGTTCAAGTAGTTACGGACTTTTATGATAAGAATATAGGCTCATCGGAAATGGATCAATAGTTGAAACTGGAATCCACACCACCATGCAATGCAATTCCACGGGGCTTCTTGATTACGAGGTGACATCGACAGCCACCACGCTAACAGTAGAGAAACGAAAATATTATTTATCACAGAATATGAGTTGATTAGATCTGACCCAACAGCAAAAACTCGCACTAAATTTGAGGAACATTCCTTCGACTTAAACCTGCTGACAAATACACCGAAGGGGACAATAACAGGGAACAGTTCCTTTTAAAATACGACCAGTTCAAGAGCCCGAACGCATCTTAGATTATGCAAGATAGGAAAGTATAAGAAGGGTCTATCAGCTCCTTTGGCAATCTTGGGTGATCAGGCGAGCCAGAGGATTTGCCAGATGCTCTCAAAGGGGAGGCAAGGATGCGATGACATGCTGTTATGGGTCTTCGGTTATGGAGCCGTTCTCTACTATAAATGAGCCATAAACGAGCATTGAGGGGGGAAGGAAAGAAGGCTCGCTTGCCATGTTCCTGTTTTAATCATAAATCGAGCATTAGGAGTCTGGAAGGGATAAAAATATGGAAGGAGAGTACAGCAGACGCTGTAGAGAAAGGGGCTGTAAAGAGCGGAGACGAAATTGGGAAGACTATCGGCTTCTCTGATCCTCAAATATTGTAAAGTAGCAGTATTGTTGATAGTCTGAAAATAATTTTGAAACAAAATTTTCATACATTACTTACCTTAGTTGTAACATTAAGGAATTTTCTCCCCCTCCCCTTCCCGTAGTCACAATGTTTGCAATAAAACTAAGAGCCTTCAAACAAAATTTTCGTCCCTTACAGAGCTAACCCTCACTTTTGTGAGGGTTTTTTCATATGCCTTTATTCAAGGTAAAATTCCTTCGGTGGAGTTCGGTCCGGTCTCGCATGACTGTGACAGTTCAGAGAACAGCTGTGATTTTTGTAACGATTTTTTGTTCGCGTGTATTGGTTGCATTGTTCACTTTGGAGAGTCGTGTCAGTGTTTGTGGTTGCCTATTGTATTCGGTCATTGTTGACTGTTGACAGTAATTCCTATTTTAATCAAACAATCTTGCTTTTGTTCAGAACGTCTGAGAAACAGTCTGCTGTAGTGTTTGTGGCATTGATATTTGTGCTTCGAAGTAATTTAGGTTCTCTTCTTAGTCAATAAGTTTCAACCCTCACAAACGTGAGTAATAGGACTTAACGCCATCTGCAGTCTGCTAATTTCATTCTGCCTTCTCATTGTAAAAATGGAAAAAAATGAAAATATTGCTGGAAATGAGGATTTAATTCTGGATTTCTTCCATGGTCAAGAGCAAAAGTGCTTGAAATGTAACTTGTACTTGTGTTTTAATAAGAACGTTAACTGCTTCCTAAAATTGCACACAGATGATCAATAAAGTTGCGCTTGTTTACGTTTTGCATTTGGTACACCACGATTTGCAACATTTTGCAAAAAAAATCCTTGTTTTTAGTAATTGTTTCAAATTTTTAAATTACGGTAGACAAACTTTTATATCTTTTGTATGTTTTGAATCGCATCTTTGTGGAATAAAACAAAATGCAAGAATGATAGCATTCTTTTACATTCACATTCACAACCCTCACCTTTGTGAGTATCAATTTCAGGTTGGGTTGGGACCTAACCCTCACACTAGTGAGCATATATGTGTGTGTGTGTGTGTGTGTGTGTGTGTGTGTGTATATATATATATATATATATATGTACTATATATATATACATATGTATACACATGAGAAAAGTTTGAAACCCTGGTAATTCTATTATTTAAAAGGTATTGTTGTAGAAAATTGAATTGCATAAACAGAAAGTTCATCAATACATTCTCGGGTCTGTAAGGGGTATGTTGGTTATCGTAGTCAAAATGTTTCAACTTCCCGCTCCTCTCATAATCTGCAATGTAATATTGTTAATAAACTTAAAGAGACTTGAAACAAAACAAAATTTTCATATAGGGTCTATTGGTTACTACTGTCACAATGTTTACAACTTACCCTCCTCCTCTATCATATCTATCTTATCGTCTTCATACATTCTTTATCGTAGTCATAATACGGCGTGTTTCAAAAAAATTGATATCATTACAGATGTAAATATCTCAGTAACTACATAGTCAAGGTGAAGGAAACTACACAGGTGTAATCCTCAACTCAATAAAATGTATGCATAAATATTTGAATAAGAAATTCAAAGGTATATGGATGTCACAAATGATTGTTCACAAGTGTTCAATTAAGCATCGCCTGTGACACGGCACACGCGAAGTCGGTAGTCCTGCTCCTGCTAAACACACTGCAGCATGTCTACGGTAACAGTCTACAGTGCAGCGGTGATTTTCTGCTGGAGTTCTTCTATGCTTATAGAAAGAGGGGGAACATAGACGAGGCCCTTCACATAGCCTCAGAGGAAAAAATCAAAAGTGGTCAGGTCTGGTGAACAACACAGAATTGATTGCGCCTTCGCAGCGTATAGAGTGTCATTCTCAAGCGTTTCCTTAAGATACACCAAAGTGTCTTCAGAAGAACCTTATTTTCCTGACTTGCTCTTCTTGTGGACTACCTGGGGCTTCCCATAAATGTGTCCCTAACCCGCTCGACTATCTTGTCCGATACTGGTGGACGTCCAGATAATTTTGCCCTGCACAGACAGCCATCCTTTTTGAACTTATCTGTACTGCAGTTGGTGTATTTTTGGTAAATTCCATCACAAATGTACGCTTCACAGTCTTGTTCGACTGTATTCGAGAATACTCTAACACAAAAAAAGACATTTTTCTTTTCCAGTGAATGGCATGTCTATACCTCTAAAGACAAAAGCATTGCACATTACAAATTGACTTTTGATGTATTTCTACACATACTGTTAAATTTTCAGATCATTTACTCGACAATTGCTAACGTTATTAGATTACGAAATTATATAAAATTTATTGAAACACCCGGTAATTGCGATTTTACCGAACTTTTCTCTTAAACTACTTTCAAATAGTATAAATAGTATTAAGAAACAGTATTGTTATTATTCTAAAAAGAGTTTGGAACCAAATTTATCATATTTTGCTTATTGTAGTCAACATGTTTGCATCTTTTCCCCCACTCACCTCTTAAACTATCCTGCAATATTGTTAAGAAACAGGTTAATTCACTGAAAGAGTCTTGAAACGAAATGTTCATATATTGCTGATCGTAATCACTAGGGCTAGGATTTTGATGCAAATGCATTCCTTTTTTGGTAAGGCAGGGACATTGCATAAGTAGATAGGAACGTGTTTTACACGAAAGTGAATAAATTGGGATGCCTTTGTTAGGGCATTTTTTTACTTTTTTTGACCGTTATTGGAGTAAAGGTAATTTTTTAAACTTTGTAAACTGTTTATGTCATTTTTCGGCCTTTTAAAAGTCATATTATGCATTTTTCTACATTTTGGTGAAAGAAGGAACATTTTACATGCAAATGTAACCCTTTGTAGGAGAGAGGTTCCCGACTCTCGTCTCATTGCCTTCAGCGCAGTTCTGAACGACTGTGTTTGAAGAAACAAAGAAATTCTGTGCAGTATTGTTGATAACAATTCAGCTCAAACAATGTGATTTCCCCCTCTATCAGTAAATATATATCGTCGCCAGACGGATTATTGTTAAAAAACAAGGGGTACAAAGTTTTGTGCTCTCTATCGGACATTTTGTCAGGGAAGCAATTTGCACTCCATGGAATTGAAAGTGACCTAACAGCAAGGGATATTGTTCAAGTATCTTGTGTCGGTGAAAGTCGAGAGACATTTTTCCATCTACAAGGCTCTCTGGCTCTTTTGTCCGACAACCGACAACCATTCACTGTTGAAAATTTGCATATGATTTTCGTTGTGTACTGCAACTCAGTACTTAAAGTGTAAAAGATGCCAAAAAGTGAACTTTCTTACTTGTACTACCATACTCAATGAACATATGATAGATACTGTAACGTGAATTTGTAACTTGAATTTCTCTGCGTAGTTTATATATTTGTTTTACAAATCTTTCAAAATTTGTAGGGAATTCTTCTAACTTCATAGGGCATTTTCTTGCATGTATTAGGTCATGAATGCATTTTTAATGGTCAATTTTTGGCAATTTTAAGGTCATCAGAATCCTAGCCCTTGTAATCACAATGTTAGCAATTTGTTACCCTCGTGTCCTCTAATTTATATTTTAAACGTTTCTCGCACAAATTATACCTCAATTAGTTCCTTACGCTCCGAAAGTGTAACGTAACCTTGACGATATGGTATAAAAGTGAAAGTAAACTTTTCGGCAACCGTCTCTTTCACCGATTCTGTTCAAAATATAATAAAACATAATCTGTCGTTGAAAGCAATTACATATCTACATACAAAAATAAAATCTGAATGTCTCCAAATGTACATACAATGTCATTTCCAAATCTCGTCACGAGATCGATACGAGCAACACGTTACTAAACAAAGTTGTACACTTTGTGAAACTTTGTCGACTTTACACTCGCACGTTAGCTATCGATGTCCAGGGGTGCTCGCTATTACCTCATACATGAATTTAAGGTACGTATATTGTTAACAGATGTCTTGAAGGGACTATGGTCTCCCCACCCTCATTCTTACTCCATCGATACATTGGCCATAGGAAAGCAGCCCTTGCTTTTATCCTAGGAGGCAGGCGCGCCAAAACCGGAGGGCCCTTATGAGGGACCCAAGGTATAACTTCCAACGTTATTTTCTTTTCAAACAAAATATGGAATGTGTGATGCAAATTTCATATATTAATTGAGGATTTTGTGTGAGAATATTGTGTGTCCTTATTTCTTCAGTCTAACTTGATTTACGATTATAAAACTTTTGCACACGTCAATTTTGCAGAGAGAGAGGCGGTGAATACGTAGGATTCTCTTCTGAAATGAATATATAAACTCTATGTAGAGGATATTACCCTGTTTGGTCAATGACCCCTGATTCGAATCCCAGCCTAGGCAGGGGTGTTCTTTGTGGGTGTCCCTTCATCAATTTCATCATTTAATCACTCATCTTCATCGTTGCTATTTGTCAACATTGTCAGAAAACCGACGTTAAATAATAAAAATTAAATCAGATTGAACTCCAATAAAGGATAGATGGGAATAAATGTTATAAACAGAACGTGATAATGAAATTCTCAATCGAAAGTTACCTGTAAATTATTACACTATAATCAAAACATATTGATTTATTCATCTAATAATGTTCGATGTACCCTGATGTATATGTTTGTGTTTTCAGAGCTAGCTTATTGTAATTACAAGTTTTGAAATGTGGTCCCGGGTTCGAATCCCGGTCTGGGCATGGATGTTTGTGAGTGTCCATTCATCAATTTCGTCATAAAGTAAATTAATGAATCAATCAAGTTTTGACATGTTTTTCTCAAGTGTTTCTTCTTAGATTGGCATTACCGGAAAATAAACTTTCCACCCCACTCCCTCGCAAAAGGAAAGAAGTCGGTATTTATGCTTTGCTTCCCCCCGCCCAGATGTTGGAAGAGATCGCCGCCTATGCTAGCAGGCATATCAAGCAGTTAGAGAGATTCAAATTAACAGCAGGGAACCGGTTCGGGCACTCATGATTTAAGCCTGAATCACACGACACTGGATTTTCAGTAGGAATGCCCTAGTTGGCGCTGGACTGGCTACCCATTTGCTAAATTTCGCTTCACACGATACTTGTTACCGCGTAGGCTATACTTGTAGATAGACTTTTGTTCCCTTAAGACATTGCGCAGAGCAGACAATCTGTACTGTAAAGATGGACGAGCAATTTGAAGAATGTTGTAGGAGAACTACTGCTTTGTGCTTTTATTAACAATTAAAAAAAGAAAAGTATGCACTAATGCGTACCGAATAAGCTTTTTAATTAACTCGGATATGCATATTCAATATTCATACATGAAGTTCGCAGGATTCATTCACAATTTTTTTTTAAAAAAAAATCAAACATTTAATTTAATATACACTTGTAAAAATAAAGATTTTCATTTACGGCTAATTTTATTTGTCACGTACACATTTCATCGCTTTGTATAAATACCTAAATATTAATGAACTGAACACAAATGCATTGCACGTCATCTCGTTGCTTTTTCTATTTATCCAGAAACTAATAAAAACAGCCAACACTCGGAAACCACAGACAAAAAACTCCCCTTTGCAAAATCACAGATTGTCTTCACATGGCCAAACTTTGCTCTGGTTGGCTGTTCCATAGAATCTAGTCGAGGAAAGACAGTAGCTATTATACTGCTTTCATTTCCAAACTGTGCTTCAAAGTCACGGCATCGTCTCCTCACGGAGTCGCCTGTTTCCCTCCAAACACAACCAATACGCGCCTTCTGCCTGTTCATTGGGTGCCACACGGGGAATGCATAGGAGTGGGAGAGGAAGAGGGAAGCGCGGAACTGAGTGGATGTCCTTGAATTGCATATTCGAACTGAAAAAAATATAGAACATGTCCTATTCCTCCAAACAAGTCAAGCAGTCACCATCAACATCCGGGCAGGTAGCCAGTTCAGCGCCAACTAACTGGATATCCAGTTCCGTGTGATTCACGGAATCTGTAAGCTGTAACGTTCAGTCACATAATACGCAGGTTCCAACTTGCCCTCAATCTTCCTCCACGGCCAAGAGAGAGCCACGAGAAAGCATCCCTCAGTGCAATACCTTCACCAAGGGATAACCATGGCAACCGATTTTCCAGTCGTTTATCAGGCCTCTACTTCAACAACTCCATCCTCCTGCACTTTCCCTGTTTCCTCCTCGTCTTGCTGTGTCCTCTTCCGCTTCTGCTCCGGCTACAAGCATCGCTCTGTTGAGAGGAAGGAGAGTGGAATTAATTTGTCATGACTCTCCATGGCGGAATCTCTTCCTCCCCCCTTTTCACAAGGTACTCCCGATTCTTTATTCACCCCCTTCTCCCTCCTGTGTGTACGAAATTAGGGAATTGCTCCGCCGATTTTTCTCATCCTTCCCAGGAAGGGAGAACCGGCGGAAGGAAGTTGAAGCAGATTTCCAAAGAGACCCCAGCAAAGAGCGGAAACATTTCGCTGAATTTGCTTGACTTATTTCTCTGGCTCTACACAATCGAAAAGGAAGTTACGACTACGTTTAACTACGTCACTGGTTTCGCAAGTCACGTGGCTTTTGATTCCCGTTACAAGTAGGAAGAGAGTTGGCTAGTGCCTGAAAAAAACATAAATATTGTTGTGCAGGTGTTTACAAAAGTACCTTTCGAAAATAACTTTCGTTGAAAGTACTCGATTTAGAAAATAGCCTGGTTACAGTCACTCCACATTTAAATTAATTCGGTTCCAGTTATTTTACTCACAATTTAAGTTACAATTATTGGATTTGGAACGTAACTAAGTTTTAAATTGGAAAGTAAGTAATTTCATATATATAATTGAGAGTAACTACATTTTTACAATAAATTTGATAAATAACGAAGATATTGTTATTTGATTTCGAAAGTAGTTGAGTTAGGTATATACAGGGTGTATCAGAAGTGAGAGCGCAAACTTAAACGGTCAAGAGTAGACGATAGTGGAAGCAAAAGTCTCAGTAAACATAGGGTCGCAATCGAACCCGTTTACGATATAATTGCGAATGTATGGTTACCATCCGCCAACGACTTGATTGTTTGTACACATTGTTCGCTTGTAACTTTACAAGTGACTTGCCTATTATGCTCTCCGTCCTGTACAAGACGTATTTTTTTGTTTACAAAACCCTCTTTTGGCGGTGTTCAGTTTTAAACAAAGAAGCCTCGGAGTGCAGAAGGATGCGACCCCATGTTTACTGAGACTTTTGCTTCTACTATTGTGTACTCTTCACCGTTTCAGTTTGCACTATCACTTCTGATACACCCTGTATAATGTAAAGTAACTGTGTTTTTAATGCAAATTTGAAAAGAGAAAAAGTGTTCCGAATTATCCTTGTCCTTTCCAATTACAGCTCTCCATTCTTCCCTATTCCTCACAGCATTTCTCCAATTCCTGATTCAGAGAGTTTTCATATCATTCTCCACTTCATCAGGCCAACGGTTTCGGGGTCCTCCTCTTTCTCATCTTGCATTTTCTCAACATGCCCAATCCAACAGTGCTACAATTATTTAATTTGGAAATTAAGTAACAGTTATTTTATTAGGAAACTAGTAAACTTTATTTAGCTTTACAGTTAACCTATTTGATATGAAATGAAAGTTAGTTACAGTTATATGACTTGAAAAGTAACAGAGAAAGTAACTAAGTTGTCTTTAATTTTTTCTAAAGTAACTGAGTTACCGTTTGTTTGTCATATTCGAATCTAACAATGTTAAGGTTTTACGTCTGCTTTTTGAAGATAGCACGTGAAACGTGCTAAGCATTCTTGATAAAAAAAAAATTCCTAAATTTATGAAATTATTTGAACAATCAGCAAGGTAGTGAAAAGGTTTCAAAATATTGAGAACAGCTGCCCAATAATATTGGAAAATTAAAACTTACTTTCCTCTATTTAATGTTTCTAAGCTTAATAAATACACACAAAGAAAGGGACCTAAATGTGGAATAACATATTATAAATTACAAAAAATAAGAACATATATGCACGTGACATCTAGTGACCCAGGCTAAAATCAAGATACACGACTATGTGCAAAAGTGGCAATTTTTCCCCATACAGCCGGACCCTGTGGTTAGCACATCGCGCTTCGACGACAAGGGTCCCAGTTTCGAATCCTGCTCGGGCTAGGTTGTTTGTGAATGTCCATTAATCAATTTCATAATTTGATCACTCATCCCCATCTTCGCAAATTAACCAAAAGGCACAAAACGCAAAGTAAAATAAACTAAATCAATCAATTTTGCCCACACACTCGCGTCACGTTGTAGTATAGCTATTTGCTTTATACAGTATATTTGGCCAAGGTCCAGTAAAACTTACATTATTCTATTGATTTAAATATAATTTTCGATTACTTTATGTAATTAGTCTTTAATTGCACTGTCAAAATTACACAGTAATACTAACTTTGTTGACTACCATGTTGTACTTTAAATTTATTGATTGTCAATCAAAAGCTTTAGCAAAAGGCAAGCTGAATTATTATGTAACAGGTGGCGCAAAAGTCATCATCCTATTTGAACTGACCTTTATTTTGACATCTTGTTCTTTATATCAGTAGTGTTTGTCAGTTAAATAGAAGATACTCACAAAATTTATTGTGTGCGAAAATGAATAAGTATACCCCACATACAACTTCCGAAACATTAGCTCTTTTGTAGATTAGGCAATAATTACAATAATTAACACTCTACGCTGGGAGGAACCAGGTAACGTCGAAGTCTACTGTGTTTCAAAGGCAACAGATCCCGTTGCAGTAGTACTGTCAGAGACGATTCCTCGCAGGTAAAACAGTGTTAGCGAAAAATCAGGCGAAACCAGGCCGGGTTGGTAGCTCAGTGGTGACACTGACGCAGCTATTTTCACGCTTGACTTTGCATCTGCATCTGATTGTTAGCCACAAATACTTAAAATTAGTTTTACAAAAACTTTGGTTTTGGTGGCAAATGTATTTGTTGGGTACAACTATTGACTAGAAATATATATATATATATATACAGGGTTAGTCAAAAGTATCGGGACAGGCCAGTAATAACGAGATGCGTGGACGGAGCAAAATCACATGTTGCAAGTGGGTATTGGTGCGGAAACTGCATTGAATAGGGGTGTGGCCATCATGGCAGCCATCTTGGATTCCGCCATATTGGATATCACACAATATTTTCAAATGGAAAGGGGTATGTATGACACATCAATTTAGGCTAGAATCGTCCCACAAACGACAATCCGAACTCAGTTTGGACCTATCGCCATTCGTGGAAGAGATAGGGTGTGCTACGTTTGACTGCAAAAAAATGAGATTGGTCTGAAATTATTGTTTACTGTATTCCTGTGGGTAACTGTACACTGGAAATTACAGAGAGCATGAACAAGAAAACATGACATTGAGTTACAGAATGCATCAAAGCAAGTGCTCAAACTGCTTCCCGTCGACTGTCTGACAATATGCCAACCGATCGTAAAAACTGCAAAGTGCACGTTGCAGCATATCCCGAGAAAGTCCTCTTGTTTCGTCCACAATGCGATTCCGTAGATCATTCAGGGAGTGTGGTTTGGTGCGATACACTTTGCCCCCATAGAAAGTAATCCAGGGGTGATAGATCGGGAGATCTTGCAGGCCATTCAATCATACCTCGTCTTCCAATCCATCGTTGTGGAAAGGTTTCATGTAAGTATTGTCGAACATCCCGTCCATAGTGTGGCGGCGCTCCGTCCTGTTGGAACCAAACACGATTAAAATCCTGTGTGGACACTTGCATGGCATGGACAATCTGTTCACGAAGCATTGTCAAATACTTCTCACCTGTCGGATTGCCGTCAATGAAGAAAGGGCCAAGAATGATGCCTCCCATCATTCCTACCCAAACATTCAGTTTCTGTGGATACTGCGTATGATGTTCCATCATCCAATGCGGGTTTTCATCGCTCCAATAGTGACAGTTATGTCGGTTCACCTGCCCGTTTAACATAAATGTCGCTTCATCAGAGAATACAATGTCATTGAGGTGAATACTATCGTTATCTACATTTCGCATCATTACTTCGCAAAATTCAATACGGCGATCAAAATCATCTTCCGTCAGTTCGTGCACTAAACTCACTTTGTAGGGTTTAAACTTACTGCGCACTAGAATTCGTTGCACTGAACTCTGGGAAATGTTCAGCTTGTTGGCAACGCTGGTTGTCGATTATGCGGATTTTCCACAAAAGATTGTAACACATCTAAAGAAACTGCCTCGTTGCTACACGATTTCGGCCTTCCTGACCGCACACGGTCCTTAACACTTCCACTTGCTGCAAAACGTCGAATGGTTCTTTCGACGGTTGACTTTGAAATTGGGTTACGTTAAGGGAATGTAGCATTAAAAAACTGTCGCACCTCGGTATACGATCGCTTGCGATCTCCATAGCCACGCATCATTAATAACGTAATACGTTTTCGTTCACTGAGCTCCATTTTGACCACTGACACAGACACAAATCTCCTTCCTTTGGCACAACACTCACCAACATGAGCGACATGCAAAACGTTCGCAAGGACGATAACAAATGCAACTGACCTTCGAGGAAGTTGACTACAATCTACAAGGGATGTGTGCAGGTAGAGTCCATATCCAGACGAACACTGTTATTGCTGTCTGTGGAAGGGAAAATGAAACAAACACGTACCTGATGCTCTTAATTCGTCGAATAGGATTGTTAGCTACAAAAGAGTATGTTACGCTGTTGTAAGGAAGAATTGTTTAGACTGGCATTATTCGGTTATTTGCAATATTATGTTGTTTTCAACATACTATCGAAACAAGCCGGGGAAAGGACTAGAGGCAGAAATGGAAGAAACGAAGAGAAGTAGAAGTCACGGCCTCGCAGTAAGATTCCATCCCGGCATTCGGCTGGGGGAACTGAGGAAAACCGATCTCCCGATCTATCACCCCTGGATTATTTTCTATGGGGGCAAAGTGTATCGCACCAAACCACACTCCCTGAATGATCTACGGAATCGCATTGTGGACGAAACAAGAGGACTTTCTCGGAATATGCTGCAACGTGCACTTTGCAGTTTTTACGATCGGTTGGCATATCGTATCAATCCCTAAGATTGTATGTTTATTTTTAAGTCTCTCTGAACGCTTCATGTTGACCAGGGCATTCACTTGTTTTCTCAGCTGTCTCAAGCCTCTTAGGCATGTTTACAATGCATTGTGTTGTGCCATGCAAACCTCCTGAGTATTCAGGAAGCAGGTAATACTTCTGGGTTTGGTGTCAGCGGTTTGCATGGTAGCAATTATAATAAACACGATTCGGCGATTCGGCATCGAGGAAGAGCTCGATGGCCAGGGAATATAGAGGTGAGACAAGCTGGGAAGTGACTGGACTTTGGGAATTGAGTTGGTAGAGAGAGGAGGTCAGCAAGACAGGAGGTCGATAGTGGAAGCACGCTTTGGTCAACAAGTTAGAAGCTTACAGAGGACTTCGCTATTTTCATTCAGCTCAGAGACTTCAGTTAGACAGGTAATTATCCTACACCCAGCCATGATACAGGTTCAACGGTTCACAAAATCCAACGAGTTGCCATTGTCTTTTCAGTAGTTTAATTCCTTTTGTGTAATTTGTACCTTTCGCATGCCAAGCAATAACTCGTCATGTCAATGACGAGTGGTCTCATCAAGAGGATGAATGATGAGTAGTTTACATCACCCCATCAATTAACTGGTTCAGATCCCTTCATTCTATAGAATGACACGTGGTGGAGATTTGGGCTTCTCATCCATTTCCTCGGAAATGCGATGAGAAAATAGAATGTTATCTAGTAGAGGTTTCAACAATCAGTTTTAAATTCAACCCCACCCATAAATTTTGCTCACTTATTTCGTTTTTTGGTATGTCCTTGCCAAAATTATTTTTGAAAATACATAGGGCTTAAAGTTTTTTTGCATAAATGGGGGGGACAAGAATTTATATATGCCATGATAGATGTTTAGTCTAACATGAGGATGAATTCGATTAAATTTATCGACTTCAAGCTGGGTCGATAATCAGCGAAATGTAAGAATGCGGAGGAACTGCGCCCTAGCTCCGTCGCGGTTATCCACGTCGGGCTGGCGCTTTGGTATCAGGAGCGTCCGTCATTCCGCGTGGCGGAAGGTTCGATGTCGGGTTTTAGGCAGCCACATTTTGCCAAAAATGCGGTCGGCCCAGGGACGTTCGTGGACGTTTCCCTATCAATCCGCTCCTGGTAGCGCTGTGGTTCACTCACGAACCCGGTACCATGGCTACGACAAATTCCCACCTGGGAAATTTTTTACCATCCAGAATTTTAAATAAGGAATAAGAAAAAGGCATTTAGATTTGATGATTTCTTGCATTGACAGTGATTTTAGAATTTTTTTTATATAATCTTGAATACGAAAATTATTACAACGTTGGTTATGAGGATGCAGTAAGCTACAGTGAACAGTAAACGATTTTACCCTTAACATTTTAATTAATTAACAACGTGGATTAAAAGTGGATTTTAAAGTTATTTATGAATGAGGAAAATAAATTAGTGCCACCGAGTCAGAGTCAATCGGCACTATGGTGCATTTTAACGAGTCATAGCACAGAGTATGCTTGTTTGAGTCAATATTTTGTTATTATTATTAATTGAAATTCCTTAAAAGTTTAATTTAAATTTGGTTTAAAACTGACCGTAACTTGTAAAGGATTTAGAATGCTTGAACTATAACTGCTAAGACTTTTGCAACGAAGATATTACATTTTTATACATATATAGTTTTGGGAACGAATAAGGCCCCGAGGACCACTCATTTATATTCTTAATGACTGAAGTCTCCTAGCACCTCATGAAGGGAGCTTAGATTAAGGAGATAGTCAAGTTTATACGAGATAGTCACTTGCCTTACGTTACCTTAACTTACGCATACATTGCCTGAAAATTTTTAATTCATGTTAATATGTAAAGAAACGAAACGCCAATTATATTCCTCGACACGCATGTACAAGGTTCGTACCGTGATTTAGGGTATAAACCGCCCGATTAATTAAAAGTTCTAGTTGAGAAGTAATAGATGTATAATTAGGCTGCAGTGACGAGAGATGTCCGTTCACAGGTAAGCAGTAGTGACGAGAATGAATCCGTACACAGATATACATATACTTATATGCTTTAAGCAAAGTTAGGCACAGCCAACTTATTTTGAATAACTAGAAGAGAATTATGAGAGCATCACACGGCGTGGACGTTTCTCACATATTAACGAGATTTTTTTTGTTAGTATATATTTATATATTTTTTTTCCTGTCCGAAACATTGTTTCGTTTGACAGTTGAATATTTATCCTTAGCACGTTGTAGCTTCGAATGTTAAAAACTTTAAAATGCAGATTGTTTTAAAATCTTAAATATAAATATTGCAAGTTTGCTCCAAGTTACGGCATTTATTAAAGTGAAACAGGTCTAATATATTAAATCCACTCGCGTCACATAATAATAATTTACAATAAAATAGCACTAATAATATTAAAGATTAAAAGCAGACTTATTATTTAATAATGTGCTTTAGGCACAAACGTTTTTTTTGCAGTATGTAATAATACTAGCTCAGCGAATACATCACTAGAATTTTATAGTTACTCTTCAGAAGAAGGTATATGATTATATTAGCAAAGTTTATTTTTAAGCGCCAGTTATGAGAATATTTATATTATATGAATATGTAGACGTCGACGTCAAGATTTTTTGCGCTCGTATAACAAGTATTTTCCTTCGGATATTGGATTGCAACCGATAATCCTGGAAATCCATTCTGCCATCGCAGAATGATTATGATTAAACCACAACGGTTTTAGTTTTTAACTTTGCCACAATAATATGCTAAGCATATTTTGAATGAGTAGAGAGAATTAAAGATTCTTCAAGTTTTAGTGATGTTAGTATTTTAATGCATTTAAAGATCGCATAAATAATAATTATTATTTTATTTCAGGTAGTCAGGAGTAAATCAGACTCAATTTTTCCTTACCTTGTACCTTAGTACGGTTCAATTAAGTTTAAGTATTTAAATATAACACCTGAAATTAAAATAAGATAAGTTTGCAGGAAAATTTAAAATAACATAAGTTAAACAGTGCTCATAAATTTAGAGAATAAACTAATTATATTAAATAAATAAATCACGCAGATAATTGAGCCTAGAGTCAGAAATAATTAAAAGTTGAGTTAAAATACCTACTACTTAGACTAGGCAAGCTTAAAGTACGTATTAGCTTTGAAGAACTGTTTGTTTTGATTGCCTAAGCAACATGAAAATCATTGCGATTTTAGTTATTTTAAACGGATTTCTTCCATACGTAAAAGCTTCTAATTTTATTTATCTGTTAAACAAGTCCTTTGACTATCCTTATAATATAATTACAATTTTATTATTAACAACATTTATTATTAGTATTTTTATAATTTTCATAATCTGTTATTTTCAATGTCAACGCAAGAAATCTATTACTTATGACCATGAGTGTACCCACGAGTTACAGTTAAGCAAACTTAATAATGATTCACCGCCCATTGAGCAGATTTACGACGATATTGCACCGATTGTTGAAGTGGTACCATTAAAAACGAGCCACCCGCCAATTCCCCCGTCCTTTCCTCCAACTGTTCTTATTCCACATATTGCACAACAAGAAGTTCAAGACGTATCCAGAAATAGTTTAGTCACTAAAGACGACAGTATAGATTTGCCGAAGAATATTTTATCCGTTAAAGATAGAGTTCAGAAATTTGCCGTAAGCAAGGGTCCTAATTTTGTTCAAAACAGTCGCAAAATGGAAAGTGAATTGCCTATTTCATCCTGTGTTCAGCCAGTTGTAAAAGTTAAAGAGTTATTTGCGAATCAGTTATCAGTAAAAGTCAAGAAAGTTTCAAGTGTTACTTTAAAAGCAGAAAGTAAGCCAAATTTTCAGGTTCCCGAACCTGTTGTTTCGTTTACAGACCATATTTTCTACGACCTCATGTTCGACTAGAATTTTATATTAATTACGATTTAAATTTTAAGTATAATTCATTTTTTATGTTTGTTTGTACCTTATGCAATGTTTATTAGTCATTTAGTTTGCTAACAGCTTCCCAACTGTTGTTGTTATTACGAGCACGGAAGGGTTCTAGTAACACGCTGTCACAAGCGCAACGAAGTTTTTTCCTTTCCATCCAATTTATTACGTCATTTCAAAGACCTTGACTTTATTTCGAACTCCCGCAGCTGTTACTACACTTTGTTCGTAGTAAGTTAAAGTTTTGTAAACAGTTACGCGTCATTCCATGTATCAGCGAATCCTGGCGTTGCATTTTCCTTCTCCGTTCCTATGCCCGCTGCCCGAAGCAGCGACCTTTTCCCCTCCACCTCTCCGACGGCACCCGAACTTCCCCGAAGTCGCCGATCACGCCTGTCGCTGTAGAGAAATTTGTTCAGTCCATCCATGCGACTACGAAGAATGCAACGATAAGCAGAAATACATTGCAGCTGAATTTGCAAATTCCTTTTCTGTACTCAAGCTCTCTTCAGAGTACTTTGAACACGCTAGAAGCTCAGAAACACTTACCACAGGCTTTGCATATTTTTTTTTTTTGCGTTAGTGGCGTTCGTTCAGTAAAATTTTAGGGAATCAGTTTAGTTACGCATATAGCCATCAGAATTTGATTTTTATGATAGAAGTTCATGTAACCAATGTTAGGGATATTTTGTTCTATATAGATAAATTTTTCCGTAAAACGTCGCATTTATGCACTTCACACTAATCACGACCTATAATTTTCAAAGGAACAACAAGACGAATTTTTTTGCGTTTTTCTCGCAAAATTTTCCCGTTTTTCATAGAGATATTTATAGTAAGTAAGTTTTTGGGAAATCGACGTACATTTGGTTTAAATCAGGATAAAGATAAACAAACTTTTGACAAATCAGGGAAATTTCTACAAAAGGGCAATTTTAGCACTTTATGCACTTAGAGTAATCAAGATTATTAACAACATGCCAGGCTAAGCCTCGGTGATTGGCACAGGCATGTGCAGCAAAAGTCGCCATGGCATCGTTAGCCTTTCCAAATTTAAACAGAGTGGTTTACCACAAATGTTATAATTTGGGAATTTATTATTAATATTTATTATTAGGAAATTTAGTTTATTTACCCAATTTGCACCTTATTCGACAATGCAGCAATAAATTCATTACTTCTTACTGATTAACTTCATGTTAATGTTAGTACAGTAGGTAATAACTATTAATTTGTATTTATATTCTAATATATTGCATAACTATTCTCTATCTATTTTGTTTAAACATACCTAAGGGATTGACACACTTTTCTTATATAGTCAAGTATACCTTTCCGCGGCGGGTCTGTTTACACGACCAAGTGATTTGAGGTATACGGCGGACTCAAGAAGTTTTGAGTGGTTAAATTTCTTTTGTTTAAAGAAAATTTGAAATTGAGAAAGTTTTATTATTTTTATTGTGTTTCAAATTTGAATATCACCTTTTTTAATTCCCTAATGCCATATTTTGTGACCACCTGGAGTTTCAACGAAACTCAGAAGTAGCATTTACTGAAATTTTGTCTTACATTGCATATTAATGAACCACGGCAAATTGCACCGGCCTAACGTTTATTAGGAGGCCATTAGAGGCTTGTCAAAGCAACTTTTAGCACTCTAATAGCTTGCTTTGCGCAACTCAAATTTTATATATTTATTTTTAGGGTTCACACCATAATTTATTTTATAATTTTCAACAGAATTTAGAACATGCTTGCAACACTTATCTTTGTTTATTAATTCTACATTTTGTAATTTTGAAGTGAAATCTATTACTGACAATAAATTATTCCAGTTTATTAGAACACGCAATGGTATTTTAATATCAGGTTCAGGTCAATTTATTGTTATTCAGAATTTGAATAATAATTTGAACACGCACAGATCAATTCAGCTTAACGAAGGGGAATCTCTATTTTTTAATTATCAGGATTTTTCACAGATTATTATGGATCAACAAATTTTACACACAAGAATTTTAGCTTTCGAACAAGTCAAAATGCAGGAAATTGAGTTACTACCTAATATTCCCAAGAATTTATCTGATTTCACTATTCCCCAATGGACTCCGCTTGAACTCGCTTTAAAACAACTTAATCAATCAATTAGTAAGAGCATTTCATTTAAAGAATTAGTTCTAAACCCGTTGCCCATGTCTATATTAGTTTTTGTTATTTGGAATGTGTTATTAACCGCAACCTTAGGATATTATTTTTATAAGCATCATCAGCTTGCGAAACAGATTAATTCAGAGCAGCACAGTAATAATTAATAGGTTAAGGCAACACATTAATCATGGACATTAATATTTTAATTACGGTTGGAAATTTTATTTAAATTTTCCTTATTTATTTTCAAAGAGTTATGGCAATTATTTTATTTATTTATTTTAATCATATTTTATTTTGATGAGACAATTTAATTTAATTTTAAAGAAAAGGCAGTGGAAATTAGTTGGTTTTGTGTACATGCATACTTGAATTATATATACCCATCCTATTGCAATTTCCTTTCTTTGTCATAATTTTTTCCTTTTAACCTAACCTGTCTATACGGAGCGCCTTGGACAAGCAATGCCTACACCATCCATGGGCATTTTTCGTGACGGACATCCGCAGGCAGTCTATTACCAGGCAGAAAGACTGATTACCATTCTACGAGGGAGACATGCAGACATTTTAAGCACTATTTCAAGAAGAGAATCGTCACCACCAATTTGAGGGAGACATGCAGACATTTCTAATTACTACACGGAGACTACCTTTTACAGGAAGGATGTAATCAACCATACATTTCCCAGTATAGCGGACTATACATTATCAACAACACCTAGTGATGGAGCTAGATAAATTTCCCTCCACACTGCAGTTCGAACAACAATTTTTCCCTATCTCCCAAGTTCTACGGGTAATTTACTACATTTTTACATTGCCCAATGCAGTCAAGACGACAAGCAATCCAGAAAGAAGAGGAAGCAGAGAAAACATACATTCTACAAACAGCAGTTCTGGTCACAAACAATAATTACAGAATTGTGCTACAGTGTTTCTACACATACACATGCGAGCTCCTATCATGTGTATCTATTTGGTTATTTAACATGCATTATGGGAAACAATACTTTTCCATAGCCCTTATATACATTTTTTAGTTTTGTGTCATGCATAAGAACTAGTTTTATATGCATGCAAGTGTACATCATACTACAAGGAAGCGACACGCACCAGTGGTGTCAAGTGACCAGTGTTCGCATCAATTAGTGCATAATTTTTTTTACGATGAAATTTTGCACTTCGAATAATAAATGGACATGCAAGCAATACCAATAACATAATTATAGCACTTTCGAACATTTTAGAAAGCATGCTTTAGTGCCAATATTTTATGCATATGTTTGTCGCATGCAGGTATTATTGTTATTTTTTTTTTATCTCTTTCTTTTCACCAACATGGAATATTGAAAGCGACATATTTGTTCGCAAAACATTTTTGATATTTATAACTTAAGCACATAGTTTTGTCACTTGGAAGATTATTAATTTTGTGTGCAGTCATACAAAGGTATTCACCACGCCATAGTTGTGTATACAGTGTACAGTTTAAACGTAGAAAAGAAAAGTGAACGCTATAATTAAGTTTTTACCAGCGACAGTTCTCAGTGTAACTCACTATATGCATTGAATATTGTATAATACTACCTTGGAATGTGCAACACAGCCGTGCAAGCTCATATATTCAACGATTTTAGGAGTACAGTGGCTACGCAGTTTGTACTTTGATATGATCAGGTTTTCACACGGACAAAACAGTGAGATGTGACAATGTTTTACATGCTTACTTACGTGTACTTACTTGTGCACCTTGTTACGGTTTTCTATCTATTTGAAGAGTCTATATCGAGTGACAATATAAACTAACATTGTGAATTTCGTTCAATCTTGCAAGACGCTCCCTCCAGCCGTTAGCTTCGCGGAACACACAGAGTCGTTACCGCGTGGCGAGGCATCACAGACTCTTGACTCGGAGCAAATGGATGAGCAATTATACATAATAAACAGTACGTACGCACAAATGTGGTACATTAAGAGTTTTTCGCTTAACGACACGAACCTTTGTGATTTCTAGTCCTATAATAGTATATATTATTGTTTTTTACATCGTATAAACATACGAATTTGTTAGTATTAAGGGTATTATTCATTATAGAGTTTAGGGAATAAAAATTTTTTTCTTTCCTTCAGGCTACGGCAAACAAGGGAAGGTATGTTTTGGTGGATTTTCTTTTGTATATTTGGGTTTTTTAAGAAAATATATGGAATTGGCGAACCTGAGTCATGTCAAGCTTTGCGATTTGACCTTTAAATTTTCAAAGAAGAAAATTTTTCCTAGAGGGCGCGAACGTATCAATCCCTAAGATTGTATGTTTATTTTTAAGTCTCTCTGAACGCTTCATGTTGACCAGGGCATTCACTTGTTTTCTCAGCTGTCTCAAGCCTCTTAGGCATGTTTACAATGCATTGTGTTGTGCCATGCAAACCTCCTGAGTATTCAGGAAGCAGGTAATACTTCTGGGTTTGGTGTCAGCGGTTTGCATGGTAGCAATTATAATAAACACGATTCGGCGATTCGGCATCGAGGAAGAGCTCGATGGCCAGGGAATATAGAGGTGAGACAAGCTGGGAAGTGACTGGACTTTGGGAATTGAGTTGGTAGAGAGAGGAGGTCAGCAAGACAGGAGGTCGATAGTGGAAGCACGCTTTGGTCAACAAGTTAGAAGCTTACAGAGGACTTCGCTATTTTCATTCAGCTCAGAGACTTCAGTTAGACAGGTAATTATCCTACACCCAGCCATGATACAGGTTCAACGGTTCACAAAATCCAACGAGTTGCCATTGTCTTTTCAGTAGTTTAATTCCTTTTGTGTAATTTGTACCTTTCGCATGCCAAGCAATAACTCGTCATGTCAATGACGAGTGGTCTCATCAAGAGGATGAATGATGAGTAGTTTACATCACCCCATCAATTAACTGGTTCAGATCCCTTCATTCTATAGAATGACACGATATTGTCAGACAGTCGACGGGAAGCAGTTTGAGCACTTGCTTTGATGCATTCTGTAACTCAATGTCATGTTTTCTTGTTCATGCTCTCTGTAATTTCCAGTGTACAGTTACCCACAGGAATACAGTAAACAATAATTTCAGACCAATCTCATTTTTTTGCAGTCAAACGTAGCACACCCTATCTCTTCCACGAATGGCGATAGGTCCAAACTGAGTTCGGATTGTCGTTTGTGGGACGATTCTAGCCTAAATTGATGTGTCATACATACCCCTTTCCATTTGAAAATATTGTGTGATATCCAATATGGCGGAATCCAAGATGGCTGCCATGATGGCCACACCCCTATTCAATGCAGTTTCCGCACCAATACCCACTTGCAACATGTGATTTTGCTCCGTCCACGCATCTCGTTATTACTGGCCTGTCCCGATACTTTTGACTAACCCTGTATATATATACAGGGTGACTGGTAATTACATGTATTCCCTGAAAGGGGTTAAATTAGAGACGATTTGCAATAAATTTGACCATATGATACCCCGTCCGAAAATTAGTAGTTTTCGAGATAATCGAATTTCTATTGTTTTTTTTTAAAAAATGACAATTTTCCACATAAAAAGATGAATTGAGAAAAAACTGCTTATTGTATGGAACTTATTTCAGCGTTTTCTGATAGCTAACAAATAAGTGGTTCGTTGAAGAAAAAAGTTTTTCCCAAATAACAATCACATGTATGTAACGGGTATGTCTAAACTTGCAAGTGATGTTAAAAAAATGCACTCTTAGTTTACTTGGCAACGTATTAATAACAAAAATGGTATGACACGAAGCGTACAAATTACTTAAATTACTTCCTTGTGTCATCTGCTATCCAACAAGGTACAAATGTTGCTAACATTCACATTTGTGTACAAGAAATAATATTTCATTCATCTTCATGTGAATGGAATCAATGAACAATGCAATTAAAGAACATTACACGTCTTGCTCAAAGTGGGCACCTCCGTTACGAATGCAGGCACGCAGGTTGTTACGAACATTTGGTCCCTTAACTCGTGATGTGATGGTGTCCTTGATGTGTTGACCAGCTGTTAAGATCGTCTCCCTGAACTCTTCTTGCGAGTTTACCGGTGTCTTGTCATGTGGCTCCAAATGTAACAGTCGCAAGGCGTCAAATCGATCGGGGGATCGAGCTGGCCAGTCATCATGCTGATAAATCATGTCACGTCTTGTAGCTAGAGGCACATCCTCCAACAACACTGCCATCCCGTTCCTCAAAAAATGTTCATAAGTGATGCCATTTAAGATTTTGGGCAGGAAAAATGTCTCGATCAAATGATCGTTGATGACGCCCATCCATACTTCTGCCTAGGCGTTCGACAGTGGATGGATGAAAATAACCCAAAGAAATGGATTGACCGAGGCAGCCCGATTCCCTGGCCGGCTCGATCCCCCAATTTGACACCTTGCGACTTTTACATTTGGAGCCACATGACAAGACACCGGTAAACTCGCAAGAAGAGCTCAGGGAGAGGAACTTAACATCTGGTCAACACATCAAGGACACCATCACATCATGAGTTAAGAGAACAAATGTCCGTAAAAACCTCCGTGGCTGCATTCGTAACGGAGGTGCCCACTTTGAGCAAGACGTGTAATGCTCTTTAATTGTATTGTTCATTGATTCCATTCACTTGAGGATGAATGAAGTATTATTTCTTGTACACAAATGTGAATGTTAGCAACATTTGTACCTTGTTGGATAGCAGATGACACAAGGAAGTAATTTAAGTAATTTGTACGCGTCGTGTCATACCATTTTTGTTATTAATACGTTGCCAAGTAAACTAAGAGTGCAATTTTTTTATCATCACTTGTAAGTTTAGACCCACCCGTTACATACATGTGATTGTTATTTGGGAAAAACTTTTTTCTTCAACGAACCACTTATTTGTTAGCTATCAGAAAACGCTGAAATAAGTTCCATACAATAAGCAGTTTTTTCTCAATTCATCTTTTTATGTGGAAAATTGTCATTTTTTAAAAAAACAATAGAAATTCGATTATCTCGAAAACTACTAATTTTCGGACGGGGTATCATATGGTCAAATTTATTGCAAATTGTCTCTGCTTTAACCTCTTTCAGGGAATACATCTAATTACCAGTCACCCTGTATATATACCAGGCTGTCCCAGAAGTCCTGCACCATACAAGAGCGAAAATGAAACACAGAATATCAGAAACAAAGACAGACTTTATTCAGCAAAGTACAGGCCTCCATGTTCAATTACCTTCACCCATCTCTGCGACAACAGTTCAATCTCATGGCGATACCAGGTGGCAGGTTTAGAATTGAAAAACTCGCGACAGGCAGAATTTACCTCATCATATGAATTGAAGTGCCGACCACACAGGAAATGTGAGAGAGAGCGAAACAAACCGTAATCCGATGGTGCAACTTCCCGACTATAGGCGGAATGAGGTAACAACTCAAGTGCGTCACTCTTCGAGACCGGTGACTGGGAGCATTGTCTTTTTGCAGCAGTAACCTCTTCATCATCGTTAATGCCGGGTATTTCCCGTTCAGAATGGCATACACTCGGCGTAATTGTTCAGAATACAGTTCACCTGTTACAGCATGACCTTCTGGAACAAACTCATAATGGACAATACCGTCAATATTCCACCACACACTCAGCATGAGCTTTTTCCAAAATCTGTCCTGTTTCACATGGGCGATGGCCTCCTGTCTTCTTTTCACCCACTGTTTACGTGTATCAGGGTTTTCAGAAACACCCACTTTTCGTCTCCTGTCACAATTCTCCTCCAAAAACGAAGATCTTGCGGGTTTTGTAGCAATGTCTGGCAAATTGCAACTCTGCCCTGGGCCTGCACCTCTGTCAGCTCGTGCGGACTTTGTCGGGGCTGTTTATTGGTGTAATCCATGTCATGCAAGCGACGGTTACTGTCGATTTGGATGCCCCAACCACTCTTGCTAACACACGTGTGCTGGATTGTGATGTAGCATTCACAGCATCCTGCAGAGACTCTTTGATATCCATCGGAGGTCGTCCCGTGCGGGACTTGTCCGCGAGGCGTAGATCACCTGAAGAGATTTTTTTTAAACCAACGGGAAGCTGTCGACCGATTCACCACTTCTTCGTTCTCCACATGACAAATTTCCTCCGCCGCCACTTTTGCTGTTAGTCGTTTCTTTTTCATAAAAAACGTAGCACTGCACGAAGTGCAATTTGGTCCTCACTCATCGTGCCCACTTTAACTTCACGAGAACACTCGCTACACATGCTGTGCGTGCCTTCACATGATCATACGAACCTGTCATCTATGCCTGCCAACAGCCTTTCACCGGTGGCGCCACCTACCCTCGCAAACTTCACCTCTTGGAGCTCAGTGTGCTGATGGTGCAGGACTTCTGATTGATTGATTGATTGATTTGGTGTTTAAGTCCACTTTATGCACAGTAAGGCTAATCGGGACTGGACCTACAGTTTAAAGTGGGATCCGAACCACTTGTACCTCCACCGGGTATCGAACCCGGGACCCCTAGATTACAAGGCGACGACGCTACCACTGCGCTATCGGGGAGGCTGCAGGACTTCTGGGACAGCCTGGTATATTAAGATACTTTTCAATGGGTTCCTAACATCGACAATACAGGTGAAAAGAGGAGTCTTACAAGGATCCCCATTAAGTTCATATCTGTTCATGTTATCGTTATCACCTTTTCTGAACATGATTCAAACAAAATTGTCATCTCTGAGATATTGTGAAAATAACTTACATGTATGTGGGTATATGAATGATGTAACAGCCTTCATTAACTCGAAGACTGATTATGAGGAAGTTATAGTCTGTATAAATGAATACATGCAAATACCAGGTGCAAAAAATGAAATATAAAAAATCGTACTTGTTGCCACTGGGAAAGCAAACGATCTTAACATACGGACGTGAAATTGTAACTAAAAATATAAAGTAAGAATATTGGGGATTGTTTTTGAGAATAAATTACAATCGATGATATATATAAATTTTAAAACAATAATAAATAACATACAAGGTTTGATTAAAACCAATGTGTTAAGAAATTTATCGCTTACATCACGAGGGCATTATTTAAACAGATACATATTAGCAAAAGTTTGGTTTGTTGCAGCACTCTTTCCTTTGTCAAGAATTATTGCAACACGTTTACGATCGCTAGCTACGTATTTCTTGTGGCAAAGTCAGGTTTTCAGAGTGGCTTATACTCGTAACACTGCAGTGCAACAGCGAACGGTAGTTGGATTGGGACTAATGCACGTGGAATGGAAAGCAATGGTCTTGTTCAACACGCGTAATCTACAGACGTTCACACAACAACCAGATAGCTACACAGCGATAGTGGTACGATCGATCCTAAATAAAATTCCCTTGACCTTGCCAATGCACACAGCAGCTATTCCGAAAAAAATTGCTTATCTTTTACAATCCATTGCAGAATGTGTGTACAGACTGGGATCAGGAAGTACGATACGGAACCTACTAGTCAATGACTTGTATCACCAGGAACTTCACCGAAATACACAGCCCAAGAAAGAAAGCCAATAAGGAATAGAACATGGTATGGACGAATGTTTGGGCGAAACATTTAACTAACAAGGTTCAATCCTTATGGTACATATTAGTACATGATAAATATGATACCAAAAGTAAAACATATCGACTTCAATTCAGTGACACGTCATTATGTAATGTGTGCAATGAGGAAGATACAATAGAACACAGAATATCTAAATGTAGTCACGCAAGTACCATGTGGCAACAATTACGAAACATGTTAATTAGAATATGTTGTACATCAACAGCTAGTTATAGGACACAGATTGTAATAGTACCAGATTTTAAGTATTATCCAAAAACCAAATGGAATGCAGTACAATGGCTTATTAGCAATTCTATTTACTATATATTAAATAGCACAAATATTAAGTACGCAAGTAATTTAAACTTTCTTCCAAAAAGAATTAATGCAAAACACTATTGTTTATAATAGAAAGAATTATGCAAATTTCCTAAAGGCTGTATATGAATAAAAAGAAGGTACCTTATATTTAACTCTGTCCATATAAAATGTATGACTGATTGATTGATTTGGTGTTTTAAGTCCACTTTATGCACAGTAAGGCTAATCGCGACTGTACCTTCCATTTTAAAGTGGGATCCGAACCACTATATGCCTCCACCGGGTATCGAACCCGGGACCCCTTGATTACAAGGCGACGATGCTACAACTGCGCCATCGGGGAGGCCACATATAATATGTAATTTATAATCTTGATAATAATACTAATTTAAAAAAGTGCTTAGAGAAATGGCACAGTATGCCAGAGACCCGGGTTCGAGTCCTGGTCGAGCCTGCATTTTTCGCTGAAAATGTCTACGTAGTACATCTCCTGTGTGTGCCTAATATACAATAATTATCATCTCTACGTTGGGAGGAACCAGACAATGTCGAAGTCTATAACGACCCTGTGTTGTCGCCATATTATATTTTGTTAACAAGGTTTGGTTAAAGAATGCATGAATGCTAAATGTCCCTGCGAGGCATACGCTTTGTTAAAATCCAACTTGTTCTTTAAAACGTTAATAATTGTCTTTTATATACTTAAACACATTGTTAGTAATGCAGAGTTCTGCGCGACTCGTTATTAATTGTATTGTCTAAATGCACACAGTTTTAGTATTTTAACACGTGCATCTAGTGATTTTTCCACTAGTATTTTCTCAAGGTCAAACAATGATAATTTTCAGTAGGGAGTTTGCAATATGTAATCCGTCCTCCTAATTGAAGTGTTTAGAGTGTGATAATTGTGTATAAGGCACGCGTACGGACGTTGTAAGTCTACTGTGTTTCAAGGACAACAGATCCCGTTGCGGTAGGACTGACAGAGACGATTCCATGCAGGTAAAACATCGTTAGCGAAAAATCAGGCGAAATCAGGCCGGCTCGGTAGCTCAGTGGACGTACAGTCTCGCGCGAACCACAGAAGGACGAAGATGGATACGGTGCTCCTGTGGCGTGCAGTTGAGACAGTGCGAGTATTACGTGATCGTCCAGTCGAACAAAAGTGAAGTCTTGAGAATGGCCATCAAGCGAGTGAACACGTTGAAATTGACCTTTAGAGAAGTGAGGAATAAGCCTACGTCAAATGATCTACATCGCTGGATAAGTACGAAATTGAAACTGAGGCCAGAACAGGTTGTAAGTATAGAAATAGACAATTATAGGAAATGTGTTTATGTGAAATTTTTGTGTAAAGTAACGAGTGAACAGTTATTACGCGAGTCGAAAGGAGTGTATTTGTATAATGATGATGATGGCGAACATGAAGTGATAGTGACGTGGGCAGATGAAAATCATGTGATAGTGCGGCTACACGTCGTGCCGAGCAAAATGTCAAATGAAGCAATATATTCTGTATTAACTAACTACGGACAGGTGATCTTCCTTGATGACGAAACGTACTCAAAGGACCACATATACCCAGTAAGAACCGGAAGAAAATTGGTAAAGATGAACTTGTCCCTTTCGATACCTTCATACGTTACGATCAGTGGCGGCCGTTATTGGGTCACGTACAATGGTCAAGAGCGTAAGTGTTCCTACTGTGATGCAGTCGATCATTTCTTTAACCAATGCCCTAGATTCCAGAGGCCAACAGCACGCACAAGTGATAACTCGTACGCAGGGAAAGTGTGACCCGCCCCATTTAACCTCAATAACGCTAAACAAGTGATACACAAAGAGCAGACAGTACTTTCAGTTACAATAAGCAAGACGCAAATTGAATCAACTGTAGACGCCAGTTCCGATACAATACAGGATGTCCCTTCAACGCCGACCGAAGAAAACAGCACCCTGCCTAGTATTAGAAATTCTGTAGATCCCATGGAGGTTCCAGTATCTCCCAATGACGAGACTACAATCAAAGTATCCATACTACGCAGATGACTCCTGGGCCTCCCCCATGGCGCAGTGGTAGCGTCATTGCCTTGTAATCGAGGGGTCCCGGGTTCGATACCCGGTGGAGGCACAAGTGGTTCGGATCCCACTTTAAACTGTAGGTCCAGTCCCGATTAGCCTTACTGTGCATAAAGTGAACTTAAAACAGCAACTCAGCAGATGACTCCTGTCGAAACCATCGAGAACTCACCACCAGTAGATGCAGTTTCTTCGCAGACGACAAACATGGACCTGACTCTAGAACCCCAATCATTGCGACCGCATCTTCACCCATACTGGGAAAGAAGAAAAGGAAGAAGCCACGTAGCACAGACCCGAATCACACCCACCCGGCGAAGAAAACGATCGAGCAGTGTTCATCATAGACCAGTGAAGTATACCCTGACCCAAAGTGTGCCCATGAGACCGGAAACAACCCTCAACCCCACGATGACGAACAATATAAATACTGGCTCTCTAGAAAACCTTTAAGTGCATGCAATGTTCTGGTTGTTTATATCATTAGTGTGCTATATGACGGCTCCCGTGTATCACTTTGCCACACTAAATCTGAACAAACTATCCTCTAGAGTCAAACACCATGCCTTAACCGATTATATAAATCAAAGTGGCCTCGATCTTGTTTTCCTTCAAGAGGTGATTTTACATGTGGCCACGACTATACTATATACAATAATTTCACATACAACGCCACAGGTACTGCCATCCTGGTACGACAAGGTATACCTGATAACAAAACCATCATGCATCCATCTGGGCGAAATACGTGCGTCGAAAGAGGTAAAATCTGGTTTTGTAATATTTAAGCGCCTTCAGGAACAGTCGCCCGCGAAGCACGAAACACTTTCCATGCAACAGAAGTGGTGACAGCATTAGGGGGCAAGCACAAACATATTGTCCTTGCTGGGGATTTTGACTGTGTTACGACGACAAGATTAATGTCCAGAGTTTAACTCATCCCTTAGTCTCTCTACTCTGGTCGAGGCCTTTCACCTAAAATATGTTTTGGGAAACCAAGCACCCACCGCTAGAAGGATTCACCTTCATACGTCCAGACTCGGCCAGTCGATTAGACCGTTTAGTACCCAAAGTGTCATCTATAAAGATTTTCCCCGCTTGCTTCACCGACCACCTCAGTGTGCAACTAGACTTGGCAATCGACGCCAAAACAGCAGTTCGGGGACGGGGATACAGGAAACTTAATAGTCGGATTCTTCAAGATGAACAATTTCGAACAGCCTTCAAACAAAAGTGGAAGGAATGCGAAAATATGAGTAGGTGCCAAACTGACATCATTACATGGTGAGACACGTTCCTGAAGCCGTGAATCAAGCATTTTTTATAGCATTCACACGTATGACTCACACGGATTTCTATAAGAAATACAACTTCTATTATCGCATATTCCACGAGTTGACGACACAACTAATACGGGGCGACCCAGTCGTGCAGGAACTGAAACGTATACAATCGGTCCTACTGAAGATGTGCCACGAGCGAATTGTAGGTTTCGTGGTGAGAAGTCGTCTCCCAACGGTTGATCGCCAAGACAAGCCAGTATTGCCCATGCAAGCGCAGAACAGCGAAGTGGGAAAAGGAAACTCATAACGAGACTGCAACAAGGGGACGAATGGCTCACACAACTCTCAGACATTCGTGCATGCCTATATGAACACTTTGCAGCACAATTTAAAGCACCCCCGGCATCCCAGGGGGAAGAAGAACACGTGTCATACATCGATATCCCCACGCTATCAGGGGAAGATGAAGCAATCTTAAACCAACCGTTCACTAAGGAGGAAGTGGAAGCGGCCATCCAACATGCACAAAAAACATCACTTTCTTATGTGCCGATTACAAAATATTATTAACGCGCCGACTAGAACACTATGCAGCTACCCTACTAGGCCCCATCAATTTGTGCACGGAACTAATGGTAATATAAGTAACGTCCTCACAAGCATACGAGACATCGTTACTGTAATGAATGAAGCCCTTGACTCGGATGTAGCTCTAGTGGCCCTGGACTTCAAAGGAGCATTTGACTCATTGTACCATCATTATCTATTTCGGCATTTAACTCACGTTCGATGCGGAGAATCCTTCGTAGAAGTGATAAAGAGCTTATACACCCAGGCTCGGGTACATTTGTGTGTAAATGAAACATTATCCTCGCCGTTTGTTCTTCAACGCTCTGTTAGGCAAGGTTGCCCCTTTTCTGTACAGTTCTTAGCCCCTTCCTACACAAAATAAATCAAAGACTACGAGGAATACAAGCATATTGCATGACCAACAGAGTTTTTGCATACGCCGACGATGTAACAGTGGTAGTGCGTGATCACCTAATGGAAATCTTGGAACAATTACGAGTAAATACAGGCTTGTGCCTCAACCTGAAAAAATTAAAAATTCTGCAATTGGGGACAATGGCAAGGAGTTGGACAGAATCTGTCCCAATGACCGTGACGGACGTGTTGAAAGTACTCGGGATCCACTTCTCGAGAAACCTGGTCGAGACTTCCAACCGCACATTTCAAGCAATAGTGCCAAAAATACAAGCGGTATTAAACATGAGCCGACTCCGCCAAATGTCACTAAGCGCTAGAATCAAATATGTAAACACTTCTTATGCTTATGCACTCTCGAAACTATGGTATGTGGCGCAAATACTACCCGTGCCTACCCAAACGACTGCGAGAATCCGGAGAATGATCACACGCTTTTTCTGGCACGGTCACCTGTTCCGTGTAGCTCATAACACACTATACCTACCAACTCGCCTTGGAGGACTAAACGTGCTGAGTATCGATCGACAAGAGCAAGCCTTATTTTTGCACCGCCATATCACCATGATAGTTCAGCATCAAGATAGCATCACGGCTCGTGTGCTACGCTCCATGATAGATGAAGTGGAATTATGTGCCCCAATTTACCCAGGTGTTATACAATAAATTTCTCTATTTACGAACAACCATAGTAGAAATTTGTTAAATGTTGATGCTCCTTCCAAATGTGGACCCTTCTGATGGAACAGTCCAATCTCTATCAAAAATGCTGCAAACCAGGATGAAACATATTCCGCGTATTGTCCCATTATTCCCCAATGTGCGCTGGAACATCGTGTGGAGAAACATAGCGGCGACCCACCTCCCCAATCGAGTGCGTTCCATATGGTACTTAACTGTACACGATGCTATTGTCACTAGAGTACGATTGCAGAGATACCTTATGGCACACAACTCCCATTGTACCAAATGTGCACAAGACGACATCTTTGTGCATCGACTGACGGCATGTGTGACAGTTGTGGAACATTAGAAACACCTCAAGAAGTTACTTGGAATCATATGCCGCCGAACCCCGAACGACTTCACGGTGAACCATATATTAACTCCAGAGTTTCAGTACTTTCCTCTCACAAGAACACGTGCAGTGCAATTTCTCATAGAACATTATGTTTATTATGTGATTGGCAACCAACCTCATGTACAAAAACTGTCATTCAAATTCTATGCTAGTGAACAATATTATCAAAAGGATCAGATAACCTGTAAAGCTTTGTATGCAAATTTCTTACATGTGATCCTTTGAAATTCACGGCCAAATGCAAAATCTGAGTAAGTAATAGCTTCTTTCAATAAAGAAAATAAAAAAAAGTGGTTATAGCAATGGCACGGTATGCCAGAGACCCGGGTTCGAGTCCTGGTAGAGCCTGCATTTTTCGCTGAAAATTTCTACGTATTAGCTCTTTTGCATGAGACTTTTCCGGGCAGAGTAATATCCAGTTTTGGTGATTTACCATGGCCGGCCAGGTCCCCCGATTTATCCGCTCCAGATTTCCTTTGGGGATATATGAAGTCATTGGTTTCTGGGAATAAGCCACAGATGTTGCAGCAACTAAAGGACAATATTCAGCATGAAATTGAAAACATTTCCCCGCAGATTCTATCCAACACCATGAAAACGCAATAAAAGGAGCCCAAATTTGCATCAATTCGAATAGTGGTTATTTATTGGATGTTATCTTTAAAAATTGAGGACATAAAACTTACAAGTATCAATAAAACTTTGACACAAAAAAACTACTTTGTTTAATTTAAAACCCAAGCTATAGGCTAAGAAAATCAAGTGATGACTTTTGCCCCACCTTGTATTAGTGCAAGAAGAGAGGATATGCTATTTTTCACCTATATGTTTCTTATTTCAGAGAATCTAGAAAGGAAATTTCAGTGGAATAGTAAATTCGACCTTATATATCAATGTGTGTAAATGTGATAAGTAGGGATCGGATAATAATTATGCATTTTGCATATTGCATATGAAAATGCATATTTAAGGATTTTTTTACTAAAATGCATATTTCATATTCAGGTGCATATTTGTATAAAAATAAGTTGATGTTGTGAATATTTTTGTTATCCACAACCAACACCGAGCATAGGCTATACTGTATTTTTTCTTCTCCTCGCTTCTTTTCTTTTCTTTATCTTTTCTCTGTCTTTCTTCTCTCGACAACTTCAAACACGTTACAACTTCAAACAAGCATCAAAATTATAGAAGACGTTAAAGAGGCCCTCGCCCAGGTTGAAGATCCTGTGTATGTACAGAAATTGGATGCAGTATTGAAAAAGAACAGTGGGTATGCAACAATGGTGCAAGTTTGCAAAATTCTGCATACAAATGGGTAATGTGTGGATGATCTGGAACTTGATTTGTCTGACTATGTTGCCCTAAAATACAGTCCACTTGAGTCGTGCAAAGTGGAACGTGTGTTTTCTGAATATAAAACTATTATAGCTGAAAACAGAAAGAGTTTCAAGTTCGAAAATTTGAGGCATGTTGTTATCAAATGCAATCATGATCTTGATCTGTAATGTATTGTGTTTCATTTAACGCAGAACCATATTAATTGAAACAAATCTGTGTAGCGAATGAGTATTCAGAATAATGCATACCCATTGCCTGGCATGTAATCTTTCATAGTTTGTAATATACAGCATTTATACATTAAAGGGGTTTTTAAAGTGCATATTTAAGTGCATATTTTACACTTTTAGTGCATATTTGCATACATATTTTGCGTTTTTTTAGTGCAGAACTATCCGAGCCCTAGTGATAAGTTAGGTATTCAAAATGTATTTTTAATGTGAAACAGTTGAACATTTAATAACATAGACTCACAATGCTGTAACATAATCAGCGTTAAAATTTTGCAAGGTTTGAAAGGTTGACACATTTGAAAGAAAACTTCACCTTAACAGCATGAGAAACAATTTCCGCGAGGCTCTTCCCTTCGCGACACTGTTGCCAAGTTAGCTCCTTTGGAGCCAGATCTGTCTCTTTCTCGCACTCGTTTGGCTGTGATCTGACGCGCCCGCCCCCATGCTCCACTATGATGTCATCACTGGCTCCGGCCCACATAGACCAACTTTTCGCATGAGTATACATTTTGCACGTGACGTGATATTGTTATATTGGCTGCTTCGCCCCACCCACCTCTTACCTCCAAAGCTACTTTTTTAAGCGCCGTGGCTGACGTGCAGATGACATTTTATTGTTATCCGGAATTTTTTTCATTTTCGATTTTATGCGACCATCGTTGGATTATTGAGATGGGTGATGTCGCTGGATCTAGACGGTGAAAACTAAGAATAAATTGTCATGACTTTAAAGTTAACGGTAATAGCAGCGCTTCCCGTCGCTTTGACACCGAAAATTACGATAGGAGGCACTTTATCCAGCCTTCGTAAATGTAGCTCCTGGAAAGTTAGTGTTAACTCCATTTAATGTAAAAATTAGCTCTTTTATGGGCATCAGGTTTGGCAACACTGCTAGAATGCCCGTAGGGAGCAAGGAGAAATGCATTGCGCTTATGGGAGTACTATTTTATTTTCTATCTTGGGAATATAAAACTTCCTATGGCATAAACAATATATTAACGGAAAGAGGACAGATTGAAGATGTAATTGACAGGCGG
Organism: Lepisma saccharinum; assembly: GCF_977018435.1. NCBI lineage: Eukaryota > Metazoa > Arthropoda > Insecta > Zygentoma > Lepismatidae > Lepisma > Lepisma saccharinum. Next base: position 44,005,986 of record NC_139233.1, on the reverse strand, counting down.
AAAAGTCGAAACATCCATTTCATTAGCCGTAACTTGAAGTTGAAGTTGATTCCCCATAATAAATACATAGGGTTGAAAAAATTCATATTCATGATATTTTTCAAATATCGTATGCACGTGCAGACTGCACAGTGAGCAGTGGTACTGTAGCGTTTTAAGAGGAGCGGAAGGGAGGGGGGGGTGATGAGCGAGGAATTAGGCTTCGTTTGTCGGTGCAGTGGAAAAGTAACAACGCAGTGTGATATTGTAACCATGGCAGAAGAAACAGGGAGTGGCTCAGTGTAAAAACGGTCACCTTCCAGTGGAGTATTTTTTAATTCTCAACTCAAGAGGCTCTCCCACTCCTTCTCTGCTGCTTGCTGGCCTTGAGGTGTGGTGTGCAGGCGAGATGCTCGCACTATATAAAATATTCGATGGTCTCCACAAGAGCAAGCGTGTTGGTCGAGCCTGCCTGAACGAGTACATTGTCGCGCTTATTCTAGCAAACATGACCTCCAAAGAGAGGATCTTTGAAATATGGCAACAATTACGACGAGTATTCTCTTTACTTCTTTCTTGTAGCCGTAACTAATTTCTAGTTTTATTTTCACACCCATCTTTACAATCCACATATTCACGTCTTTATAATTTCTATGTTTCTCTACCGTTTTCTTCTAATTTTATTCTTCACTCCATTTCTCACTTCTTTCTATCTGTTTAACGTTTTCATCTCTCCCTCTCACTTTCTCTGCTTATGACTTCTGTAATGTATTAGCCATCTCGCTGGCCGAATGCGGAGAGTAGTCGATTCACGGTCTTACTAACAAGTGTTCCCTGTTCGAGGCCTGGCCTCAACATGAGTGTTACTTTGTCCCATCAGTTTAATTATGGTTGTTACAATTAGCCAAAGTCACATGAAAGCCATCTAAAAATCAGAAAACATAAAATACAAAGGTCGTTCAAGGTTGATCGAAACTTTTATTTCAAGGGGAAAATTTGAAAGTCCTACAAGCACCCCACTAGGTGAGTTCTTTTAAAAAATAGTTCGTCTGAGCATCCTGCCATCGCTGCCATCATTGTGTTAGTTCCCTGAGTCCTTTGGCGTAGAATTAAGTTGACTACTGTCGTAGACGCAGCAGGACTCTTCACCTCTCTTCAATTTGTTCCCTCTCATATGATCTTTAAGCGGCTCAAACAAATATGATAATCACCGAGGGCCAGTGGCGGCGATTATGGGGGCGAGGGGGTCGCTTGCCCCCCACCTTTGCCTCCGCACTATTCTAAATTTTATCTACGAAGGGAAATATTCTGTCTTTGCCCTCAACCAGTGTACGAACCTTGCCCTCCCCCCCGTTTTAGAACCAAATCGCCGCCACTGCTAAGTCCGGAGTGTAAGAACATGGAGCAATACCTTCTCGGAGAGTTGATGCTGTCAAATTGACCATGTGAGGCCGTGCATTGTCATGGTGAAGAATGGCATTTCCAGATAACATCCCCGGTCTTTTCATGAATTGAATTGAATTGAATTGTTGTTTTAAGTCCACATTATGCACAGTGAGGTTAATTGGGATTGAACCTACAGTTTAATGTGGGATCCGAACCACTATGTGCCTCCACCGGGTAGGTCTTTTCTTGAGAATGGCATTACGTACGACACCCTTCATCAGTGTGCAGTGTGCAGGATCACTGGGCATAAATCACTACCCTTTCCCCAAAAATATACACATAAGGAACATCTTGCATGTCCCAGTCGTACAAATATGCCCATGCGGTTCATTCGTCAACAACTAGTGTTCTTCACCAAACTGTTAACATCATTCCTACACTCTTGCCCGTGATATCTTTTGTTCCCCATACTGTGCTTGCAATCTTCCCAAAATTTCAGGTGGGTTCAGATTCTCCTTCACAAGGAATATGATCATACACCGCTGCTCCACAGCTACTGACACGCTACTTGCTGCCATTTTTGCTAACACTACTGCGCATGTGCCGACTCACGAAGGATGAAAGTATATCCTCTGGCAGTTTTAGCGTCATCAGGCTATTTTTCTCTTTTATATGCACAAATATCTCGGTAAATTTGAACGACCCTTGTACAAAAGGGTGTGTTTATTTCTCTTCTTCCTCTAATTCTCTATCGCGTTTTTCATCTCTCCTATCCGACCTCCTTGGCGGAGTAGCTATCGCGCCGCGCTACGATGCCAGGGCTTCCTCGTTCAAGTTCAAACCCGAGCATGTGTTCTTCGTGAGTATTGCTTCATCTCATCGTCGCGATTAACAAACATTGGCAGAAAAGCGACGCTAAATAACACGAAGTGCAAAATTTTTTGCGGTCGCTCAGAAAGCAAGACTGTAATTTCAGTTCTACAGGAAAGAACAAGTTTGCAAAGACAATGCAGAAATTTCAATTCACAGAAGAGTCTCTGTTGGCTCAGAGAGTCCGCTGTGAGCAGTAAGAAGGATGAGTATCCAAGATAGAATCAATTCTTACAAGGTTAGCGGAAGATGAGCTGGGCCAGATTCGGGAACAATGTCCCATTGTTGCGGGAACAAATGACAAGAAATGAAATCTCAAGGATGAGTTATCTCTGATTTCAACGAATCCGTATTATGGGACAAAAGGACGCAAGGGTCTTTTGTTGTGGAGCCGGTGATATGTTCGGTTCGTGATTCGTAATGATGCTAAGGTCTTTCAAAATGGAAGATAAGGTAATAACATTGTTACCGACAATTTCGTATGCTTGTAAAATCATTGTTGGATTTCGGACATTTTTGCATTATAACTCAGAAAGTTTTGTTAATATTTTTTTATGTAATTTGTATGTGATTCCTCCATCTTGTACTTCAGACATCTGAACGGGAGAGTCAGGTTACTTAAGGAACATCTCCAGCAGACTGTATGAGTCCAGTTAGCGAGTCTTCCGAGAGTGTAGAGCTTGGGTAGGTATAGGTGTAGTATGTCTCCACATTGGAAGAATGCCTCCACATTGGTGTAGTATGTCTCCACATTGGAAGAATGTCTCCACATTGGTGTAGTATCTCTCCACATTGGAAGAATGACCCCAAATTGGTGTGGTATGTCTCCACATTGGAAGAATGCCTCCATATTGGTGTAGTATGTCTCCACATTGGAAGAATGCATCCACATCGGAACAATGTCTCCACATTGGTGTAGTATGTCTCCACATTTGAAGAATGTCTCCACATTGGTGTAGTATGTCTCCACATTGGAAGAATATCTCCACATTGGTGTAGTATGTCTCCACATTGGAAGAATGTCTCCACATTGGTGTAGTATGTCTCCACATTGGAAGAATGTCTCCACATTGGTGTAGTATGTCTCCACATTCCAAGAATGCCTCCACATTGGAAGAATGTCTCCACATTGGTGTAGCATGTCTCCACATTGGAAGAATGCCTCCATATTGGTGTAGTATGTCTCCACATTGGAAGAATGCATCCACATTGGAACAATGTCTCCACATTGGTGTAGTATGTCTCCACATTGGAAGAATGTCTCCACATTGGTGTAGTATGTCTCCACATTGGAAGAATATCTCCACATTGGTGTAGTATGTCTCCACATTGGAAAAATGTCTCCACATTGGTGTAGTATGTCTCCACATTGGAAGAATGTCTCCACATTGGTGTAGTATGTCTCCACATTCCAAGAATGCCTTCACATTGGAAGAATGTCTCCACATTGGTGTAGCATGTCTCCACATTGGAAGAATGTAGGTGTGATATGTATGTATGTTTCAAGTTCTTTATTTGTGCGTTATCTCCACTTTACTTTCTTGTTAACCACGTTAGGTAAGGTTAGGTTAGTTTAGGTAAAGGAAACATACAAAAACAAGATGTGTATGTTTTATTTACCTAACCTAACCTACCGTGGTTCACAATGACGTATCTAGAAAAAATGTGCAGACATACTGCCGTGATTAAATATGGAGACATACTACACCTATACCGCGTGGGTAAGAGGGCTAGCGATAGGTGTTTGAGATGGCGTCAGCGGTTCAACGGCTCCAAGTACCCATATATTAGAGGATAGATGAAACGCATGCTGGCAATTTTCGGAAAAGTTGCCATTCGAGATCCCAGGCTTCCGCGTCGTGGTTAGAAGCCCTACCGACTTCGTCGCCGTGTCGCACTTTACCTTCCATGGTAATCACTAGTGCTCGGAAGTTAATGAACTAAAAATATAAAAAAACGTATTAAAAATAACCCATTTCTTTTTCAAAATGACCTAAAAATATTTATCACTTTTAAAATTAAAGCTTTGTTTTATAAATTACGAGAGAGTAGTTGAATAATTTGATAAAACCCGTTGTGTGGTGGTTTAACCTACCGAAACAAAGGGTCAAAAGCAATTAAGTGTTAATGCAGTTTTCTTTAAATGCACGGCAAGGTTTGTCTGTATATGCCAATCACCTACTTGCAGAGTTGGCTTTGTACGATACTGTAGTGGCCAGTATCGAAAAATACAGTTGTGTTTCGCGTAGATCACATCATTTTTTTTGTATTGTGACTAACTTTACTTTAAAACCATAGATTAAAGCGATGATAGTGGCCAGCAAGAAAACCTCAAAGTAGGCTTCACGGAAAATACCGGGTGATCCGTTTGAGATGTCAGAAAAGTAAACCGTTGTGTACAATAGGTTAATGTACGTATCTCTGGGCAGTTTGTTGTAATATATGCAGAAAGGATGTAAGTTTTGAGTGAGTGCAGGTTTATATACTTCAGCCATGTGGCTGTACTAGTGTGCATATAACACTCGAAAATTTCACATCCCATACGATGCATTGTGCGCTGTTGTGGAGTGACACTATATTTATCTACCATGAACTCTAGCGCCACGCGGCTGAAGACTGTAAACCTGCACTCACTCAAAACTTACATCCGTTCTGCATATATTACAACAAACTACTCAGAGATACGTACATTAACCTATTGTACACAACGGTTTACTTTTCTGACATCTCAAACAGATCACCCGATATTTTAAGTTTGCTGGAGAAAAAATAAATTTACCACAATTAATTATATAATCCATTTTCAAAGATTTCAGTTAAGAATAAATTAAATATGTAAGTCATGCAAGCAAATGCATTCAAAAATTCAGGAAAAAACACGGAAGGAGCAAAAAAAAATCATTAGTGATAAGAAAATTGCAACAAAAACTGCAAAAAATACTGAAAAATGAAGTTAAAACAAAAATGGTCGGAAAATGCAAAACATTTTTTTTTCTAAGTGAAGGGAAATAGACTACTATCAGGTTTAGCATTGTCTTCAAGGCCCAGACAAAAATATGATTTTTTCATCAACTTCCGAGCCGTAGTAATAACTGAAACAGAGCAATCATAAAGTGGCGCCAAACGACCATTAATATTATAAACGGGAAGATCTTGCTAGTAAACAACACAACAACGAAATTAACCGCATCACATTTGGCTTCTTATTCAATCAGCGACACCGCCGCCAGGGAACAACACTCGCGTCCCGATTAAGTTTTCGGAGATTGGTGGAAGGTAATTATTCGGTCAAGGACGCCAAACCTTGGGCGTACTGCTCCGTCGTATTATACGGCGGAGGGGCAAAAATCTTTGTGTTCTGCGGCTGAAGTGCTGCGTCAATTTGCTAAGCGAGGCATCACCGAGAATTTACCAACAAAGCAGAGCTAATTACGAAGTTTAGAGGCGGCGGGATGATAAGCAACGGGGCAGCGGCGTCGTGAAAGGAACGCTTGTCAGTTTTTCCTGCGCAAGCGTGCGCTTAACAACCGAAATGCAAATTGGGGAGGAACCGTGATGAAATTGGAAACTAAAGCCGGATTACCCTCTAAAGACCAACATCCTGGAGATATTTACAAGTGCGGTAAACGGAAGAGATGTGCCGTGTACTGGAATTGCTACAGAAATTACTCTGAGTGGAAAAATTGTGTAACCTTGAAGCATATGCAACACGCAGTACCGCTGTTCGTTCGCGAATGCAGCAATTTAAGGATAACCGTTGCATTTCTCGAGGTGTAACATGTTTTCCTTTGCTCTATGCCTGTTAAAAGTGAAGTCAACTGGAAACGTCTAAATTGATGCACTTATTGTGGTTATAGAGTTGGATACGTGAGACTATGGACAAATATAGCATTAACTCAAGAAATGTAAAATATTACCTTGGTAATAATGTTAACTTTACAAGTTTATAACTGTTAGGATACCCTGTTTTATCACTGAAGAAACCTCACATCACACCTTTCGAGGAGAATATCAAGACGTTACCAGCCTTCTCGGAGGCATAGCCGGTCCTAGGGAGAGGCAACTCGAGCACTTGCCCGATTGTTTTGGATTGTTATATATTTGCTAGATTATAAAACAAATGAAATGTTTGAACATACAATTAAAAATATACAAATTTTACTGAAATAATATTCTGTACAAAGTACTATAATATATAAAAATCATGTTCAAATATTTCAATTATAAATAGTTAACATGCACAATTCATTTCATTATAGAATATGATGAAGTGAAATATTATTTTATGTGAACAGTGTAAATTCACTTCAGCATTCAAAATTCTAAGAAGAGTAAAGAAAAGAGAATTATGATAGAGAAAGCTGTTTCATATGATTAAAAATTGTCACTTTGATAGTTAAAATCAAAGTTTCATATTGAACACAGCAAGATCCGTAAGCCGAACCAGTGGCACATCGGAAATGAAAAGACACCCTAATTTAGAAACTCTCAATAGCCTCATATAATTCTTGGTTTTAACCTTCAACATGTTCTGCTTGTTTCTCTTGGGTGATAATATGAAATATATATTAATTAATTGTTTATTAGTTTCAATAATGTTGATATTGTGATTATATACCACACCTGACAACCAGTACTTCAGACTAAACAACACAAATTTCTGATTTTTCAGATCTCTGAACAATTTTGGTTATAGGCCTCACGTAAGGCCCGCGCCCACCTAGGTCTGGCTGGTTCTACTCGGAAGCCACCTCAGACCTTGAATTAACCTTAAGCCATTGGACGAAATATCGTAAGAATCAACACTACGTGTTAGTCAACACTCAATACAACTTCCACTATTGGTAGTTCTATATAATTTACACTTGTATAGAAAACAGCAGGGGGTGCTCGTTGCTATGGGAAGTACGTATGCATTACGTCATCTGGGAGGATCGGGTTTGACGGTGCTCGTTGCTATGTGCAGTAAGTTTGGTGCGGGGTACATTTAGCTACTAACACGTCGCAAAAATCGGAACAAGCAGGTTATTGATTTTGTCGCATTCGGTATATTTTTATTGTAATATTTCTCTTGAAATGAGATTGTTTTGTTCATTCCACCTATAATCATGCCTAATTGTGCAGTAACAAGCTGTGAGAATTATAACCAAAAAAGTAAAGGAAGTGATATAAAATATCATAGATGTCCAGCTGATAATCGTGTAAGTAAACAGTGGATTCGTGCTTGTGATCGAGAACATAATATTAATATTAAAAATGCGAGAGTGTGCAGTGCCCATTTTTGTAAAGAAGACTATGTGCGAGATCTAAGAGCAGAACTTCTGTGTTTGCCAACAAAGAAAGTACTGAAGGCAACTGCAGTGCCATCACTAAAATTACACCATATTACTTCAGTGCAAAATAATAGAGAATGTGGTGTAGCAAATTCTCCTGAACCTTCCTCTTCAAAACATGTATCATTTTTAGGATGTGCTGATAAAGACTGTGGAGATGTACGCTACGAGAGGTGTGAAATAAGGAAACGTTCCTTAAATAAGCTAAATACTATGTCGCCGAAAAAAATAAAAACAGACGTAGGTACAGAAACTGCTAGCAATGTTTCATTGTTGGAAAACACTATTCATCTCTTACAGAAGAACAACACACGTTTACATAAAGAAATTAATAAGTTAAAGATTAAGAACAAGCTCTTGCAACTTGCTTTAACCAAAAAAACTAAACAAGTTCAAAATCTTCAACATAACCTAACAAGAGCAAGAAAACTCACGAATATCTTGGGGAAAGTGCTCAGTGACACTCAAATACAATACTTAGTGCACGGTAAAACGAAATACCTATGGACTAAAGATGATATAAGCAAAGCGTTGACTCTTCGAGCCGTTTCAAAAAAATGTTAGGTTTATATGAGAAATACAGTTGGTATACCTTTACCTGGACTTTCTACGTTAAGAAGATGTGTGTCGAATTCATTTCGTTGCCGGCCAGGTATATTAGGTGATGTTTTGCAATTGATGAAATATGTGTGAACTCTCCCTAATTGTAAATCACATTACACTAATAATTTGTTTAAAAGTTTGTTTTATTTAATTTCGTATTAATTATGTTCGGGTCTCTGAGTTCCATATTTTCGGAAATTTTACGTACAGGAGGATGAGGAAGTAGAGTGTAAGATTGGCATTTCGTGCTACAAAATTTGTGTTGTAAATAAAACCCCAAACCTTGAAAACGCAAGTCCAGTTTGTAATTTCCATAAAATGTTAATTTTCGATATCAAAGTGAGGTTGTACGTACAAGTTACCGCGCTGATAAGTTACAGTTGTGTGAAATCGTTTTGCATATTAAAAGCTATAATACGTGTACGTGCAAGCGAAGAGCGAAAGTGTACAAATACGAATGCAACATCCTTAACTAGCCGAAGCTACTCGAAACTGGATGCTAAGAACACCAAACCTAATTCACCTAACCTACTAATTCAAGCGTACAGGAAATGATTTACGAACACAGTAAATTTAGCTCATTGATAATATTAAGCAAAGCCAAAGCGAGATGCAAAGGACAACACGATAAGCTCACGTATAGTCAGGAGAATGTTGCCACTATTACTGCATTTTTTTTGTTTTGTTTTCAATTCCATACAATTTATATTTCTTTGCGGTGGACAAGCCAGGTAATGGTAAAAATCAAACAGTAATAATGCCTTTGAGGATAGGGCGTGAGATGTAGAAATTTCATGAAATCCCTAACATGACAACGGCAATCTACTTCTGGCATACATACAGTCATATAGTACACATGTACCGAAATCTTGTCATGCGATTTTGTGTGTAATGAAGAGATTATCACCCTGCAATCTAAAGTTGGGCCAAATTACGAATTCAAAGGACATAATTAATTCTTCAGAGAATAGTTTTTCTATTAACTCTGTCCATTTAATTGATAATCATTAATTCGATTTAACTGGATGTTCACTGACATTAGGTTAATAATGTTGATAATTATATTTCTCCCTTGTATGTACATGTGACATTTAGAACAGGTTAAGATAATATATCTGAAGCATAAATGAAAATATAGCAAATAAGTTACAAGAAATCACAATGAAGGCCTGTAGAAGGGTATGAATCGTTAAATAGTAAAATTTCATTTTTGGACTTTGTCTTGGATTTTCCTATTACATTTCCAAATACATTTTAGTCGTCTATAACCAGGAAAAACTATTCTATATGCCGAGCTCGTGGCACAAGTATATAGTTCGTCAACTACACCACAAAGAGCTTACTGTTTTAAAGAAAATTTTCCACGAAAGGAGAGTATGACATCCATTGTTTACACTGAGTAGAAAGGTACAAAATCATCCACATTATATTTGTGAAATATTAAATAGAACGAAGTAGTAAAACTTCATTAATGGGCATTATATTTATTTCATACAATGCTAAATATCGTGTGCATAATGTTATAAAACCGGAATATACATTTTATTCAAGAAGTGTAATTTCCTTCACTGTCATTAGAAGGCAATTAAGTAGTGGGATTTACGATATTATAAACCCAAGAAAGGATGAACCCCCCTCAAGCAGATTTGGCTACACTTAAAACAAGCTCAACATGAGCATATGAGCTTTTTGCTCAAGTGTGGAACCCTGCCTAATCCAAGATTTTTGTAAAAATGCCCTCGGGAATTTCCTGAGAAAGGATGAGCCCCCTCAGAGTGATTTGCCTATACTTATAAAAGGCACTTCTGTGAGATTGTTGTCCATAATCCTGTCAAAAATATGCCCCTCTTGATATTTTTTTTGGCTACACTTAAAAGTAGACCACCCACACCCACATACACACCCATATACACACCCACACATACACATATTTACTTCTGGTTTAAGTTCAATTGGATACCAGCTTCAATTTGTATATCTAGTATTAAAAATAATATAATTCTTCTAGAATTGCTCTGTGACCCTCTCATTTCTTACATCATAAACATATGATTTTTCTCCTATGAGAATAACACTACATATGGTGTCATCAGGTAATGCCTCATGGAATTCACAGATAATTTTAATATTTGTTCTGTCATTCACCACAACTTGTTTTCTTTTTGAAGCATTGATTACAAACATGGGTCTCTGTGCTTTGAATTCATCTGGTGTGTAATACATGTCAGTATTGCCAGTAGTGACCCTTTTGAAGGATGTAAATGCCTCATATAATTTAAGGAAATCATCCTTGGACATGTCTAAATTGTAATTTTCTCTAGGAAATACCTCATTTCTGCCATTTTTAAGATATATGTTCTTGATGTTGCAGCTATCAAATTTACTTGAATTTTTTTCCTGATTGTTGTGTCTTCCAGTCTGAAACAATACCACTACAAAATCAGGCATGTCATATTGTATGCTGGAGAATGAATTTGTGGCATCAAATTCATAATAAGAACCAGTTGCGGGCTTCTGTACACATTGATATGTATAAAATTGTAGAGGAATCTGTGGATTTTTTATTATATCAGCTTTGTATTTAAGAGCATAACTGGCCTCATACTCAACAACAGGGATTCTTAACTCCATAGTCTGAATAATGCATTTGCCTGCATCAGGTAGGGTATTGGGCAGAGCTTCCCCTGTAGGGTTTATTGCACTGTACCTCATCAAAGCATTGTTATCATTTGCAGCTCTTCTAAATGTGATTCTTAAACCCCCCTTCCACATAATTTCTTTGTAATCTGAGAAGAATCCTGGCAACAGGCGCATGGGGAACAGCACTGTGTGGTTTTTAGATAATATCTTATCACCAGCCTCAAATCCCCCGATTTTGTAATATGAAGCCTCGGTTTTGGATAATTTTAATGTGGCCAAAGCTGTGGAGGTAATGCCGGGATAATCCGCTCTGTTTATAACAACGCCATGCTTTCTGATCTCAATTTCAGAGAAGAGATGTGGCACAAAATTATCTACCAATCTTATATTTGAATTTGCCGGGTAATCTGTACCATCGAGCTTTACAACATCAAATTTGATGTATAAATCTGCTCTGTGGGGGTGAATAAATCCATCCCCTACATCAAGATCAACCTCAATCTCTGTGTTGGGTTGATTTAAATTTGCAAATGTCCTCCTGTTTGGGGGGAAAGATTGAAGCTCATAACTCTCAATATTTTCCATTTTCTTCTTGTATGTATTTTTATTTAAATGTTAATCTCTATGATTGCAGTTGTTGTGGCTCCAGCAAAATCAACTAATTCTTCTTTTTCATTAGTGACCATCAATTCAATATTATCTATTCTATTATGACACACAGGGAAATATAATGTTGGGGATGGATTGTAGATGATGGGCTCCATGAATTCAGAATTAGGTTTGAATGTTGCAATGATGCCTGTTTGTTTGTGAGTGCCTATGCCATTTGATTTGGTGATCATACCCTCAGCCACATTACAGTGAATATTCAGAGTCTCTATGGCTAAGAATTTAGGTATATTAATAGCAGTGTGTTTGATGGCTGGTTCAAGTTTTGTGTTGTTCTCAAAGCCCAACAGCTCTCCTATAGTAGCCAGATCCACTGTTTCTGTAGCAGATACAATCTCTACTCTGTGAGTGACAGAATTTTGACTTAACACTATACCTCTGGGTAATTGAACATTTAGAGTGGAGAGATTATATTGCCCTGGACTGATGACAATTTTTTGATCCCCTACTGCAATTGTATTGTTGTGGTGTGTAATATTGGGGATTAGGTACATGCCATAAAATGCCCTGAGAGCTATTGTTTTGGGATACACTATGTCATCATGCAATTTGAGTTTCAATATTGAATTTTGGCTGGTGAGATGAAATACCCCCATGATGTTTTAAATACCACAAGGCCTTTTGAAAATCTTCAATTGATGGTTTATTTATTTGAGTCATATATCTAAGAACTGATAAACACAAATGTCCGCAATTAACATCTCTGAAGTTTTGAACACGGGCATTATTGTAATAAAGATTAGCTGAATTTAGATATTTTATTAAATTTTCAGGTGGAACACCTCCAAATGAATCAAATACAAATGCCTCATTGTTTAAATATTTAAGATAGCAGATCCAGTGAGTGCCCTGATTTTTGTACTTATCCAAATTAACAATGCCACACTCTTTGTTGAGTGGTTGTTCTGGCAAAGAATCAGACATGTACACACCTCTAAAATTTTTGATGCCCAGTGGCTTGATTAAAGCTTCAATATCTTGGTTTGTAAGCGGCTCTTGTTTTTTTTAAACTTATTCATGGCTCTCTTAACACCTTTGCCTTGTTTCTCCATGGCCAGGTTATGGCGCTTCTGCTCATCTAATTCTGCCCTATTCTTCTTGGCATCTATTACTGTTTTTGCTATTGCAGCTGATCCCCCGGCCAAGCTCCCCACAGCCCCGAGAGCAGCTAAGATGGCAGGGATGGTAAATATAAATCCCCCCACATGTGATTTTTTTCTTGATTGCTGTAATTTTTTTAATTGGGGGGTGCTAAGTAACAATTTCATACCATGCCCCTTTGCAATACAAGAATTTTTTTTCTTGCGCTGCTTTTTGGTCAAAAGACTGTCAATAGTTTTAAGAGATTTGAGACCTGCATAAGGTATTTGATACATAACACCCTTGGCCTTCATTGTAGGTTTATTATATATATATTCACAACCCCCACCCCAATTTTTGTTTGGTGCTCATAGCTATGGTGGTTCCCAATGCTGCAATTTTTTCACTCAAAGAAGCATCTTTGCTTACAAATCTACCAAATGCAGCCTCTTTTAATTTCTTGTCTGCAACATGTCTCTTGTCAAGATCAGAATGTGTGTTGTATGCTATGTCATGGTCTCTACAAGCAGCATCTAAAGGATTAACACCAGGATCACCTCTGTTCAATCTATGATCCAATTTTGTGCCTGGACCACAATACTGATAGCCTGGAATGTGTAGTTCAAATGGCAGCTTGTTTATAATGTCATTAACAAGGCCCCGACCCTCAGAAATATTCCAAAATTTGGGGGGTAGAGTATTAATAATTTTTATGAGATATCCAATCCCCTTAGTGTCATTCACTATAAAATTAGACAATTTTGTGCTTATCATGTCCATAATTCCAACCTTTTCATTGTAAAAATTGTTGTTCCCAGCATTTTCCTCCCCAGCTATCACCAATAGCCTATCTACAAGTTTCCTGACATCATCAACCCACACAAATTCTTTAGGCAGGGTGTTGTATTGTTTGATTCCACTGCCAGTCTTGATTTGTGACCATATGGGCTTAATTAAATTATTGTATTTTGCCCCACTGCTTGACTTAACCCTTTTTTGTGTGGGATCATTGTTCTGGTATAGAGCATCTGATTTTATTAATATTTCTTTGTAATCCTCATAATCTTGATCTGTATAGCTGCCAGGCCTTTTCCTAGTCATCAGTTCCCATAATCCAGGTGTGCCGGTGTACTTAACAAAAGCACCTTTTTCTCCAAGTCGAGATTCTGAATATACAATTATATCATCTCCCATAAATGTTACTCTGAAATTGCCAATTCTATGTATGATGCTGCCATCAAGCTCTGTGTCAGCATATAAGCCAAAAACCTCATCTTTATTGTCTTTGGGTGTTGTTAAATATTTTTGAGCAAGAAGACCCAATTCAATAGGATCCTGACTAGCCTCAATTCTTCTAGGAGCAATAGGACTAGGTGTATGAATACTTGAAAGTGGAGTGAATGGATAATCTAATATGTTCCTAGCAGCTACAGGTACAAGCTCTGTGAGCAAATTTTGATTTTGCTCTGTAACAGTTTTGATATTTTTACCTAAATTATTAATAGCATCAATTACAGGCTGTTCTGTTTGTTTGTGTTTTTCATAAATTCCACGGTTCTCTGATTTCCATCCCTTAAATCTTTTTACAAGATAATCTCTTAACTTAAGATCATCAATGATTGGCCTTTTCATGGTTATTTATTTATGTTTCAATGTCTAGAAAATTGTTGATTTTATTTCTGTATTTGCCACTATTGGGTGTTCTTGTCATATCAATTGTGACAAACCCATAACTGTCCTGGTTCCAGCACTTGCTGCAAAACTTGGAAAAATCATTGTAGCTCAAGTCCCCACCTACATATTCATCATGTATGTGTTTGAGGTTGGTATGGTCTTGATGAAACACACATATAAAATTGCTATTGTCCCGGATCAGCTGCTTCGGAATTTTTGAAAAAGTCTGTGCCAGGTAGAAGCAATCAATGTTTTTGTGCCGGCCCTGTGTAAAGAAATTTCTAACCTTGTTTTGATTATCCAATATAATATCATCAAACACAACAACAGAATTATCGAGACATTCATCAAGTGGCTTAACATCTGGTTCAAAAGTGGCAATATCCAATCCATCATAAAGCTTCATCAGCTGCTGATATTTTAATTGTTCCAAGCTCTTAGAAAAAATATACAAGTGCCTGTTTTTCCAGTCTAACCAGTTGGGTGCCAATAAAAAATTATCAACTATTAGTGTAGTTTTACCACAAGCAGATGGCCCAACAATAAGACACCTAATATTTTCAGGCAGCAATTTGCCATTTCTCTTATTCTGTTGTTCAGGTTCTGGCAGCCTTTTTATAACATCCCAGGTGCTCATATTATTATTTTGTTTGCATCGATCCAGCTGTGTTCTGGAAGTCCTAGCCATTTGACAAGTAACTTGTTGCCTTTTCTGCGGATGATTTTTTCTATGAGATATGTGTCAGGCTGTTTAGTTTTGCTGAGCTCTTGTTCATAGAACCTGCCTTTGAGAATTTCTCCTCGGTGATCCTTTATTATATATGTGTTAAGGGTCCCGGGTTTAACTTGAACCACTGTAAATAATTCAGTGCTCCAGTTTCTCGTAAAGCCTCTCTTGAATAAGTGCTTATATTTGCTGATTCTTACTTGATCACCCACCCTGTATTTGGCCTTTCTTGTTGTTGGCTGGTATCTAGGATAATAAACAGTGCTGATCAATTTTTGCTCATCAGATGAAGTTACTTCAGAGGGTTTCATGTTGATTGTGGAATGGACCGAGTTGTTATATTTATGTAGAAGTTCTGGAAGAATATTAATCCATTTATAATTACCTTGAAGTGTAAATTGTTTATACATAAGATTTTTTAAGGTTCTGTTGAATCTCTCTACAATTGAGGCCTTGAGGTCACTGTAACTCGAATAATGTTGTATTGCCTGGCTTTTAATAAATTGTTGAAACACTGAATTATAAAATTCTTTGCCATTATCTGTTTGCAAATAGCGCGGGGATCTTCCACTCTGATTGATGATTGTCCTAAAAGCTTCTGTAACACATGCCCCAGTCTTGGATTTGAGTGGCACAGCCCAGGCAAATTTTGAAAATGTGTCTATAACAGTGAGTAGATACTTGTAGCCCTTGTTGATTTTGTCTAAGTTTTTCAACTGCCCACTTGCCATTTCAATCAAGTCGCTTTGCCATAAATCATCTATGCCCTTTGTGACTACTGGGAGTCTCTTAAAATTATGTCGGGCCTGTCTGTGTAATTCATCAACAATAATTTGTCTAGACATAATATGTAAACAAGAATATTGCAACTATGGGGTGTTCAGCAGCTGAGACTGCAGGATTTTCTAAATATAATTTGTCCCCTATTTGTATTTTAAATTCCAGAGAGCCATCATCTTCAGTATAGGCTGTTTCTAATGTATTGGGATCTGTAAAATCCTCTAATTCTACACTGGTGATTTTCACTTTGTTATCAGCATTTGTTATTGATAAGGTAGGGTAGTGGTGTGCCTGTGGTTGAAGCCAATATTTGATCTTGATTGGTCTCAATGTGCCCCCAACAAAAAATTGGTAATAAAATTGTGCAGGGGACAGCATATATATTTTGCCACCTGGTGTAAATGGAGAATCATATTCTTTGTTGGGGATGCTGTACAATTCAAGAATTACTGAATGTTTTGGATTCTCGATTATGCCTGTTATTTCTTTTTCTGCTGTGAGAAATCTGCTTGTTACAGATTCAAGATGATCATTGATGGTCCTAACAACATCATCATGGCCTGGCTAGATTTTTATGTCCACAACAAGTTTTTTGTATTGTTGCACAATTTCTTGTAGCTGCGTGGCAAAAACAGACAGGGCATTTGCTTGATTGGATTCCATGGTTCCTAGCTGTTGCTTGATATTATTGTTGCAAATTTTCAACAATTGCCAATTTTGAATTTTGAGCAGTAAGATCATGGACTTGCCTTCTGATATCCTCAAACAGGGCATGCAGTTCATTAATATGTTGATTTATTGGAAGAGTGGCCACTATCTGTGTGAGATGTTTGATCTCTGCCTGGATATTCTTGATATCTTCTGATTTCAATATCCTATTCACTGCTCTCTTAATATTTTTAAGTTCCTGTGATGTAGGAAGATTTGATACTGTATTTTGCAAAGATTCAAGTGCCAATTTCACATTGTTTAATTCAGAAGCATCAACCACATTTTGCATAGCATTTTGGAGCAGGGCTATATCTGCCTGAGAGGGTGTGGATTGTTGTAAAATTTCAAGCTTTGTTTGGATATCATCAATCAAGTGATGAAAATGAGATAGTTCAGATTCAGTGTTGAGGTTTTCAAGCTTTGTGATTTGTTGCTGGACACTGACAAGGGTATCTACAATACCGGGCAATCTGGATTCTAGTACATTTGCCAAATCACTTTGCACTGCTGCTATTGTACCTTCAAGATGGGTTATGGAACTTTGAATTTTTCCAAAATCTTCATATGTTTCAAGTTGCAGCTTAATATTTGCTACACTCCGAGTTATTGCATTTAAAGCATCAGAAGATGGCAAATTGTTCATAAAATTTTCAAGTGTCTCAATTTTTTCTTTAACCTCGGCTATGGCATTGTTCAAGGGGTCCAGATTAGGTATTTGGAGTGACTGAATCTGTTCTTTTAGAGTGGAAATCACTAGATCAAAATCTTCTTGTGATTTTATGCTTTTGACAATTGTTTGGAGTTGTGCCTGGACATTATTTATTTGCTCTTCCAATTGCTGTTTCAATTGCTCAGAGTTGTTAGCCTGGGTCTTAAATTTGGCTTGAAGAGCTGCTACAGCTTCTTCTAAACTTTGAAAATTATCTAATGTGGCCAGGTCAGTATATTTCTGAAGCAGCAATTTGAGTTCAGAATCAATTTTAAGAAGAGGGTCCATGCATTGTGATTGCAAATTTGTAATTTCTAATTGAAGACTGGCATTGAGTGTTGTTTGTAAAGCTTGTAAATCACTTCTTAATTTCCTGACTCTGACATCAAGCATCAAAATCTCATCACTGTGATCTTCATGTCTTGTATGGCCAAAAATATCATTAGGCATTTTGTTTAGTAGTTATTTATTATAGAGTATCTGATTCTTAATTCTATAAAAAAGGGTATAAGCTTATCATAAGATCCAGGGACCTCAATATATAAGCAGTCACCAGCAGAAACAGTATAAACAGTGCCAGAAACCATGTTTGAGTGCTTAATTCTGTAAATATTTCTCCCTACTGAAATTTTAACATCACCCTCAGGGGTTGTAATAAATTGCAATTGCCCACCTACAGGTAATTGGTAATGATTTAAATTATTGTTAAATATGTACAATATTTTGCCTGTTTCATCATCAATATCTGTAAGTATGCTGTTCAGATGAATAATTAACAAGCCACTCAGTTTAGACAGCATATCAGAAGAGGCTTGTGGTGTTGTCAGGTCCATAATACCTTGTTTTTTAAACCCAAATAAGTTCATAGGCATGTTTATTTATTTCAAATCATGCTCTGTAATTGGGCATTGATTCCCATTTTTCAAATCACAATGACCCCATGGTAAAGTATGTATGCCACATGATAAAATGCATCTCTTATCATCATGTGGGTCCAGAGCCACTTTTCTTACAACATTTGAAGTCAATAAGTGATCCACACTCTGAATTCTGGATTCTGATGTTCTGATTAAATTCTGGGATTTGAGGCAATTTTTATAATCTTCAAATTGGAGCTCTTTTTCCACAGCTACTTTGCCAATACCCTTGGCTTTTTTGGCAGCAACACCACTACATGTTTTAAAACTGTACATCTTGGCACTTAACCCAGCAAATTCCACAATAACATCACCAAGTGTCTCATCTTTTAACTTGCCAGGCACTTTTTTGTTGTGGGGTTGAATCCTTGTATGTTCACTGGTATCAAAGTATTTAATCAATTCAGGCTCTGCAATATCTTGATAAACATCTTCTGTTTGAATATCAAGAACAAAACTATCCGTGTCCATGTACATCAATTTTACACGATCCTTATAAAAAGGTTTCAACACATCATAATACAATGTTAACATATGTGATTTGGCCAATTCCAATATTGCAGCCCCTACATAAATAGGTTTATCAAACTTAATTTTTGTTTTTTTCATGTTGAAAAGTGCCATATTTTCATCATAAATTCTTCTATAATTGAAATTAGGCTTTGCAACCAATTTTTTGCTCAGGCTGGGGTCAGTAATTATTTTAACATCGGTATGTTTTCTGACATTTTCAATTGTTTTGCCATACACAGAATTAACCATCAATTTAAACAAGGCCTTATCAAATTGGCTCTTTGCAGATGTTCGAAGCTTTGTGTTTGTATCAATATATGGCTTCAACCATTCTGAGTGCCTGAACCTCAAAACTTTGCCAATTTTGGTCACTTGCACACCATGTTTCATCAGGAACTGGAGGTTTTTGTAATATATGACATAGCCTTGTTTTGACTCCAGTGTCATCATCAATTTCCTCTGTTTAGAGCCAGGTGAGCACTGAACCTCGGGAATTGGGGGCAGATCAGAAAATTTCTTATGTAAATTATCTGGAATTGTCAGATCAACCTCTAAGAAGAGTCCATAGTCACTGTCATCAAAGTCCTGAAGATCTTCAATATTGAAATCTTCGACCCATTGAAGCCCTGCATATGGCAATTTTTGCATCATGGCATGACCATAGAGGCTGTTTGCATCTACATACAGTATATAATTTGATGGCAATGCTGGATTATAATCACGCATATATTTGTTATTTGCTCTGGCATATCTCTGAGAACATTGCACCATACCTCCTTTTATACTTTCCTCCATAAACAGATACATGTTCTGATCTTGGAACAGATCCAATGGCTTTTTGGTGTTTAAAAACATTGCATCCCATGCTAGGCCCGGGGCACTGAAAAAATACACTGGGTCCAGTTTATAATTTTGCATAGAAGATTTTCTGAATGTCTGCATTATATCTGCTAAGATGGTCACATCAAGTTTCAAATATGCCATGTGATAATCACCAAATGTCTGGCATTTTAAATTGTTCCACACCAATTGGGCATGGTGATAATCCTCATCAGTGATTCCAGATCCTCTGATTTTGCTGTAAAACTCATGTTGTGGAGGCAGGGAGCACTCATCAAATTTAGAAAAATCTGTAACATAATCATATGGATATACACCCTTCCGCCTAATTAATTTCAGGTCCTGATTTGGAAACAATGCACGTGTGATTTTGAATTGATCATCAGATAATTGAGTGGTCAGTGTATCCAGGCTAGCAGATAAAAATCTGTAAGAATCAAGAAATCTTATGTGAATAGGAACTCCATTAACTTTAATTATTTTGCTAATAGATATATATTTTTCATCATTTTCAGCTAAAATATTTAAATTCTGCTTCTCAAACCCCTCGTACCTGATTAGATGATGGAAATCATAATTGGATGCTCCATGGCAAAATATGGGGATAAATTTTGGTCTCTTGATCTTAATATTACAGCTATTACACAGGGCCTGTTTATATCGACCATCTGTATGAGAATGGTGTTTCACCTTGATATTTGTATCTGAAAATTCAGAATCACATACCGGGCATTTTTCTGCATTGTTGAAATCTTCAATCTGTTTCTCTGTTAAAGGCAACATGGGCTTTGATTTTAATAAGATGTTAGATGCTATGTCACGGCACTCATTTTCTATTCTATGTGCAAATATTTTGATGGCATCTGGCCCCAAGTATGAATATTCTTTACTAACAACACCATCCTGTACAACCACATAACAAAAGCTGGAAGGTTCATGTAGCTGGTATGGTGTAATTGAAGATTCTTCAGGATCTGGATTGCAGGATGCAAGAGATTTGAGGATTGATTCAAAATCACAGACAATATATGCTGGGTGTTCCAACAAGGCTTCAAACTTTTTGAATTTGCAATTCTCACTTGGCATTGGCATCACCATATGAACAGGTTTATGATTGCCACAATATTTCAGATGCTCAATTAACTTGTTTTTAGCAATTTCTGCATTCTCTTCAGGAACCCTCTTCACCATTTTTTGACCATCAAATACAGTTAAACATCTTCTGCACAACTTGAATATTCTATTGGATTTGTCTAGTTGTGTTCTCACTAAAGCTTCAAGATTATGTATCAGAGTGTAATGATATGTGCCATCCCCTTCAATTAAGAGCAAATCAATTGGAATAGCAGATTCATCATCAATTGTACTGATTCTGAGAGGTTCTATTGAGCAATTGCCAGTGGAACAAGTAAATACATTAATAGATAATTGTTTGCCATTCATATCCCTGGCCTTTTTTTCAAATTTATCAATATTCTGAACAGACATTGGATATTCTAAACCCTCCATTGCATCGTCAAAAAGATGTTCATGTTGTTTGTAATAAGTTATTCTCTCAGGATGCCTTGAAACTGGATACAAAGCAGCTAATATACACCACAAAAAGCATTTCTGGTCGGTATTTTCTATATTAACCACGGCTCTTCTGTTTTTAATATTGTCAGGTAATGGCAGATATGTAGATCCTTGTAATGGAGTGAATTCAGAAATATTAACATATAACTTGTGTGGAGAACCGCATAGGCTCCATCCAGACTCTTTTGCTGCAAATTCAGAGTGTTTAATATTCAATTGATCTATCAAACTCCTTATTATTGTGTCTGAATTTGCATTTGAATATACAGGTACAGTTGCTGTTATGTGGGGCTGTGTAAATTTTGTGCCATTTGGCTTCTTATATTGTGTATACAATTTGAGGGACAGCTTATAAGAGCCATTTTGTGCATTTAGAATTGCCTGCAGATCAGGATTTACACTCTTCAAAAAATTCTCAATACCGCATCTTGGCTCTGATACAAACCGATAATCCCTAAGTTGGGCATTAAAACTGCTATGGATGGGTTCATAGCGTGGCTGTTTTGCCGGTACAGCATTAACAGGTGCTTCATGCTTTCTTTTCAGACCAGATGTGGATGGTTGTGGGGGCAATGTTGATGACTGTGCAGAGCAAGTGCCTTTATGTGTATATGTGAAGTATTGCATGTTATATTCTATATGGCATTTGGGGCATATTTTTGTGGGTGTTTTGCATTTGTCTGGGTTACAATTCCTTTGGTGCCTGGCCCAATTGGGGCTGGATATATTCTTATTGCATTGATTACAATATTTTTGACTTGGCATTTTTGTTGTTGTTTATTATATACAATTTCCTGGGCTTCAATTCAAAACTCTATGCTGGATCAGTTGGGTTCAGCACTGTGCTTTGTGTGTGTGTGTATGTGTGTGTGTTAATATTTTTGGCTTTGGTATTTATATAAAATTTCTTGGGATTCAAATCAAAACTCTATGCTGGATCAGTTGGGTTCAGCACTGCAACAACACACCCTTTCTCTTCAACAGCTCTTACAATACTGGCTGATATGCAATGCAAAATCTCTTTATATACCCTAGGCACGGATCGCATTGAAACAATAAGCCAATCAGAATATAACACATCATCAAATTATGTCACAAGCAACCAATCAGAACCATGCAAAAACATGATGCAATATAAATAAACCAGAAATAAGCCACAAATAAACCGGAAATAAATATATATGGGTGGGTGTGGGTGTATGTGGGTGGGTGTGGGTGTGGGTGGGTGTGTAGGTAGGTAAACGTCAGTCAACGTCAGCCAACGTCAATCAACGTCAATCAACGTCAATCAACGTCAGTGAACGTCAGTGAACGTCAGTCAACGTCAGTCAACGTCAACGTCAAGATCAAGATCAATATCAGGGTCAAAATCAATATTAGAGTCAAAATCAATATGTATGTGTATGTATATGAGTGTGGGTGGGTGTGGGTGGGTATAGGTATGTATGTGGGTGGGTGTGGGTGTGTAGGTATGTATATGTGTGTGTATGTGTGGCCTACTTTTATGTGTGGGCAAAAAAAATATCAAGAGGGGCATATTTTTGACAGGATTATGGACAACAATCTCACAGAAGTGCCTTTTATAAGTATAGGCAAATCACTCTGAGGGGGCTCATCCTTTCTCAGGAAATTCCCGAGGGCATTTTTACAAAAATCTTGGATTAGGCAGGGTTCCACACTTGAGCAAAAAGCTCATATGCTCATGTTGAGCTTGTTTTAAGTGTAGCCAAATCTGCTTGAGGGGGGTTCATCCTTTCTTGGGTTTATAATATCGTAAATCCCACTACTCAATTACGTGACATTTTACTATCTTGTCTTCGCGATTAGCCCAAAGTGGCAGAAAAGCAGAATGAAACAAATAAACAAAATAAATCTATGAAACGATCATTTCCTTTTTAACTCTTACATTCATGCAATTCTTCTTTAGCATGTTAAAATTATAGTATACTATGATTATAGAATGAAGACATGGTAAATGAGAACATGCGCAACTATCTTTGTAACACATCGATCAGAAAGTTTGAAAAGTATGGATTTTCACAATACGTTTGCGAGTTTTCAATTATGTTACTACTAGTGCCTCCCCGATGGCGCAATGGTAGCGTCGTTGCCTTGTAATGAAGGAATCCCGGGTTCCATACCCGGTGGAGGGACATAGTAGTTCGGATCCCACTTTAAACTGTAGATCCAGTCCCGATTAGCCTTTCTGTGCACGCGTTCGTGTATGATCGGCAATTTTCGGATGGCACTACCTTATACTATAGTATATTAAGTTACCTTGAGAAAACAGTGAATATGGAAATAACAACATCAATCTCGAAAACATTTCTTCAATTACACTACTGAAGCCATTCGTTTGACTCAGCTTACATCATCCTCTCTACGAAAAACTAACATCTCAATCGGAAAGAATGATACAGGTAAGTCAATTACCATTTGTTAGAATTACAGAATTGAGTCATAACAGAATTGACGTCATAATATGAGAAAAGAACTGGTTTCAAATTTAACACTTTCTACGTCGCATTACTGAATTAGGTTTCCCAATAAATATTAAGAACTTTAACGACAAATTCCAGAAAATTGCAATATTTTTCCATTTGAAACTGAATGCATGTCTCAAGGTTTTTAAACAATATATATTTCTAGTAACAAATACACTAGTATCGTAACGTGTGTCGTTCTCTCAAATCATCTAATGAAACCTGCAATTCTTAATTAATTGGTCAGTCACCATTTTAGAAAAAAATAATTTTTGCGTATGAAATCACATATGTCATTTTTATCAGAACCGGCTTGGAAATGGCAGCCAAGTTGCTTTCGGAAGGAATGAAGTAAATTTATTACATCTTGTCCTTCCTTTACAGCTCGATTATTCCCGCACTCGCGAACCGGTGATTGTATCGGTTTGCACTATGTATACAAGTATACAAGTACCTAATTCCATAGTGTACAGTCCGATGTTAGATGTTGTAGTCCTTAGGTAGCTTTATTCACCAATGGTAAATTAGTTACCCATGCATGTAGCTAATGATGGACATATGTATGTATAGGCTATATGAGTCCGGTGATTCGTCAGAACAGTTCTTATGAATCAAAACAAATCATCATCTTAGATCACAGTTTTCAACACACTTTTAGTCAAACCATTCACCACCATATGATCGAATTATTTACATCAGGCGCCGGGAACAGGGACGGCGACAGAGGTGGGCACGCATGAGCAAGCGCCCACCCAATCAAATTCACTAAGTACATATACTTAGAGTTATGTGAATGTTGCAATAAATAAGTGTATTCTGGTGTTCATTACATGTATATTTTACTAATGATTATTATCTATAGCCTACTAGAAATATTCACATATCATCATCCCATAAAAAGCTGATTTAACTTCGTCATTAGGAAGCAAAAGGAATTACCAGAGATCTTGAAACAAGAAAACTGTGACCAATTGAATACTTCTATGATTTAAAGCAGTTAGTGGGCTTAGGAGGAGCAAAATTATGCAAAGTATGGTCAAAATGAGATCAGGATTTAGGGTGAGCTTGAGAGCTGCAGCTCCGGGCTTTCACTGGGGAAAAAAAACTGCTTTGAAAAGTACCACATAAAGAAAAAAATTAGGTACTTCACATGTGATGAAAAAATGTAGAAATACGCATAACTAACCACCTCATGTAGTTATTTATTCAGCCACGAGGTCCGGCCCTTCACCATTGTCTACCATCAGCCGGCCACCTTGGCGGTGTGGTTAGCACATCCCGCTACGACGGCAAGTTTCCAGGGTTCGAATCCAGGCCTGGGCATGGATATTTGTGAGTGTTCATTCATCAATTTCATCATATCATCACTAATTCCCATCTTCGCAAATTAGCCAAAAGTGGCACAAAACGAGGTAAAATGAAACAAATCAATCAATCAATTGTCTACCGTCACAATTTCTATCACTGTCGCCTAATATTTAAAGTGGAGTAGGTATGGGCCTTGTATTTTTGCACTTGAAGGACAAAATGTGATGCAACCAATTCACATTTATTTCACTACATTAACTGAAGGAAAGAATTTGATTAGAATGTATGGCTGCACGCACACAAACTCTTCCTTGAAATAATTGTGTCCATCGGAGACAAAGAAGTGGAACAAGATGCGAGAATAGATTAGAAAAGGAAAGAGGGAAGACACCAAACACACACACACACACACACACACACACATATGATGTGTGTGTGCATGGCAGTTAAGAGAAACATTTGAAGAATGGAGTGAGAGAATGTGAAAGGGAGGAAGAGGTAACAAGCTGAGAAAGAAAGATATAAGAAGGCATTAGGGTGTAAAGAAGAAAAGATGAAAAGGAAAGGGGAAGAAGTGAAAGAAAATCGGGAGTGTAAGAGAGAAGCGGATACATATGTATGTACGGTCGTACATATATGTGTCTTACACTCACTTACACTTACATGGCCTTAAATTTTTACCTGCCCACACTAATCTATCAATATACAGCTTCTGCCCACCCGGTAGAAAATTTCTGGCGCCACCCCTGGCCGGGAAACTTTCGATACACGGAGAATTATCCTGATCGCACTAGAACATGAATCTTTCCACCGTAATTCGATAAAAACAGAGACCACAACACAGCAACTTCAGACTCGCTCATTACCATCATTCGGAACCGTTCTTATGTTTATCGTAGGCTATGTTACTTACTGATGACGCAGATATGTGTGAAGCTTATATTCGTTAACCTACAGCGAACTTTTCAAATGCATTTGCGTAAAACCCTTAGCTACATTTACAAATACCCTTGTCTCGTTCTGCAGACATCAGAGCTTCATTCTAAGTCGACATTGTGCGCATAAGTTTTGTATAATTAGAAGTAAAACAAGAAGACATTTGAAGCTTTGATTAAATATCTAATGTTCTGTTTCAATTAGCATTGCCCTGTGCTCCATTTACAATAGTATAAAATTAAATTGGTTAAAACATTCTCCAAGGTGTCACAATGAAAGAAAAAGTTCTTTAAAAGTTTAAAATTCTATAATAATAATAATAATAATAACAACAACAACAACAACAATTAATATTAATTGAAGTAATTGTCCTAATTAACGTGAGGAAATTTGTTTCTAAAAGATAATGTAATAAAGATATATTATTTGTTCTCTTGGTCTATTAATAGGAAAAATTCTCCCTTTTTGAACCTGTACAGTTATTTAATCAATTACACAAGGCGAAGCGATTTGATGACATAACATTACATCATAATTAAATGACGCATCGTGGAGTCAGCGGTAAGCAAAATAAGAGAAATCCGTCGCGATAAGCTAAAGGTTATGCAAAGAATTTGTTCGTTCTGCAAAAGTGTGTTGAAATCGACAAAAAAAAGCTACCTAAATCTCGTAATGAGTCAAAAAATAGCGATATTTTACGATTTCGTAGCGAAACACATTGCACATGTGTAAACACTTCCCTACAATAATTAACTTTACTTCGGTGTTATATTTGTTCGCTCTAGGTAACCCGTATACTATGTATTTCAAGACTCGAGACGAGACCGAGACTTCCTATCGTGATCGGGACGAGATAGAGACGAGTTTTATAAATGGAGACGAGACGTGGCTCTTCTCAAGTTTTTTGTTATTTATTTTATTTAAAGGTTAACCCTTTAGGGTTTGTCTATATTTGGGTACGTGGAACTTTACCTAACTAACTAACTAACTCCCTAGCCTTCTGAAACCCGAAGGTTCATGGCTGCAGCAACACAGGCCTTCCATCTTTCCCTATCTTGAGCAAGTTCTATATACTCTTTTCCATCCCTATCGATTTCCATTAGGTTCATCTCAACGTTGTCCCTCCATCTTCGTCTTGGCCTTCCTACAGGTCTCTTACCATCAGGTTTCCCAACAACAATCCTGTAAACTCCTCTTTCCTCTCCCATTCGTGCCACATGGCCTGCCCACCTAAGTCTTCTTGATTTAATTATTCTAATAATATCTGGACATGAATACAAATTATGTACTTCTAAATTATATAACCTTCTCCACTCACCTGTCTCCTCATCCCTTTTAGGTCCAAAGATTTTCCTAAGGATCTTATTTTCAAATACTCTCAATTTATGTTCCTCTTTCAATGTAAGGGACCAAGTTTCACATCCATATAATACTACAGGCAAAATTACTGTTTTGTATATTTTAACTTTTAGTTTCTTAGATATTAAACGAGAAGACAAAAGTTTATGAAGAGAGAAGTAACATGCATTTCCTGAATTAAGCCTACTTTTTATTTCCTCTTTAATATAATTTTCATTTGTTAATATTACTCCTAAGTATTTGAATTTGGAAACTGATTCAAACGAGTTGTTATCAATAATTAGATTTTGATTATTACCTAACACTTGTTTTTGGCCTGTAAGCATATATTTAGTTTTCTCTTTGTTAACTTCCAAACCTATCTCTTTAGCAGTTTTGAAAAATATTTTTGCATTATTCTTAATTGTATTCACATCATCCCCCAGTAAGTCTACATCATCTGCATATGCTAACAACTGAGTCACACCATTTACTTTTAGTCCTACGTTAGTTTCTTTTACCTTCCTAACAGCATATTCTAAGGCAAAATTAAAGAGCAATGGAGATAATGCATCTCCTTGTTTTAACCCATCATGAATTGTAAATTTGTGAGACATATTAATACCCACACGAATTTTACTTTCTGTTTCACTGGTGCATATTTTTATCATACTAACAAGCTTCTTAGGTATTCCAAACTCTACTAATATATTATATAATTTATCTCTTTTGACCGAATCATATGATTTTTTGAAATCAATGAATAGCTGATGGACATTTTGATTATATTCCCACTTTTTTTCAAGTGTCTGTCTTGTGTGAAACATTTGATCTGTAGTTGATCTGTTACGTTTAAATCCACATTGATAATCACCTATAATTTCATCAGCATATGGGGTTAGTCTTGTTAAAATAATGTTAGATAATATTTTATATGTTGTTGAGAGTAGAGAAATTCCACTGTAATTATTGCAGTTCATTTTATCACCTTTTTTTAAACACAGGAACAATTATGGATTCTTTCCACTGTTGAGGGATTTCTTCTTTATTCCATATTAAACAAATTAATTTATGTGACATATTAATGAATTTCCAGCATATTTAATTAACTCAGCTGGTATTAAATCAATGCCAGGTGCTTTGTTATTCTTTAGCCTTTTAATAGCATCTTTAACTTCAGTCAAGTTAGGTTCTGGAACTAAAGGTTCTGCTGTGTGTATTTCATTTACTTCTGATTTATCTCCTACATGAACATTTAAAAGGTCATTAAAGTACTTCTTTCATCTATTTAGAATATCGCTTGGGTCAGCTAGAAAATCACCATCTTTATCTTTTATCAAGTTTACTTTAGGTTGCCACCCCTTTCTAAACTCATTTACACCTTTATATAAATCTCTGATATTTACCTAGGTTTCGTAATGATAAATTAATACATTTTGGCGTGAAAGAGATTCCTCCCTCTTTCCTTGAATTATTTACTTTTTTTGTTAGCGTGTACATTATGCATAAAACTAACAATATAACATAAAATTAAATTTTAGCGCGATAAAAAATAATGATCTTGATCATTCTTTATTGAACAGCCCACATATATCTGTGCTCCTTAAATTGGAATTAATTCCTTTTTCTCAAAATCTGAAGCAATATTTAAGGCGAGTTCGAAGAAATACGGTATATTTAAACTTAGTCTCACATGTATGGATTCGACAACCCATTACCATGACAGCAACAGACTTAGGACTGAGTTAAGCTTCATACATGAATTTTCTAACACCATTTTTGCATGCGTAGTACTGTTATCACAGCGGGAGAGTACCCTAAGAAAAACAGCTAACCAGAAGAATAGCGTGGTTCGCATCTTCACGTTTCCTCTACCCCACACCCCACTGTTCATTATATTGAGAAAGGAACTTGGGTCGCCTACCACACTGCTGCAATGCATGGGAAGAGGAAATAAGGCAAGATCCTTGCATCAAGTAGCTAAATAATTATTTGAGCCCTCAGGATAACAAGGACCCCATGCTTGTCAAGATCTTGAAACAGGATAATGAGCATGTATTCAGGACGAAGATGCCTCGGAGGTGGGTGAATGGAACAAGAGTCTGCGTTAAAGAAGACTGATCATGGTTTTCCAGGCCTCAGGATACTAGTCAACAAAAGCTAAAAGGACCTTCACAGTGTCCGTCTGCTGTCCGTGTGAAATAACTACGGTGTCTCGGGTACTACCAGCAGCATAAAGACAAAATGTAGTGATCTGATAGACCTAACATTTGGTAGCTCAGCATCATGTAAACCAACTCGATCTATCTGGCCATAAAAGACAATATACACGAATGGGGGGTTTCGAATCCGGTTGTCACCTGGCATGGATGTTATTTATATTAGAGCAAAAATTTGTGGTTCAAATCTGTTTGGCACCAGGCATGGATGTTATTTACATAAAACAAACTGAAAGTAAACATACCAAAATACCCTAACATAGGGAATGCAATGTTTTAGATTTTTAACGGCCCAGAGAATTCGGCCAACGGATAAGAAAGTTTACATTTCTTATTCGTTGGTCTTCATTTACAAGCCAACTGTAATTAGGTTGTTGCAAATAAAAGAGATCACGACATCAGTTGATATATGTAACACTAGAAATTTAATTCATGTTGTGAACATACTTACAGGAGATCTCATACCAATATACGCTCACCTTCCCTCGCTTACCCAGATGACACTGTTAAAATAAAGTTGACTAGCGCTAACCGCACATAGCCAGTGTCGTACCAAAACATTATTGCATCGCGGAGTACCGCAAGTTAACTTCGAAGCACCTAATCGAATCAAATGTTAAGTTCAATGAACGAAGACTGTTTCTATTTACGTCTTTCGGAGCACTCGAAATGGACTGTCTGTTTTCTCGTGTGAGAAAACAACTTTTCTTACTAGCCGATCTAAGCACTGCACTGAAAACTGTCTAAGAGAAACTTGACTCGAGAGTAGAAGTGTTGTATCGGAACTGGCTTGACCGCTGTCTTCCACCCTCAGTTTATCTTGCATCTTCTAGCTCCGGGGAGGGATTGTCCTTCATTCTTATTGGTCCTTGAATTTTAACCACCCACATGTTTACACTGCGTTCACACCATATCTTGACGACCTCTTTCCTCCAAGAAAGAAAGTTCCGGCCAGTACTGCGACTGTTGATCCACCATCAACAATTGAAACATCAAATAGATATGATGCGTTCACATCAGACCAACCGGAATTACCACCTGAAAATATGCAGATGCAAACAGAGGGAAAAGATGAAATACCTTCCGTTTCCACACCAAAACCTACCAGAGAGCCGTTGATATATGTCTATCATCAATCGGCACCTAATAATTTTGTCATGGAAACTATCGAAACTACCAAGATTAACCCAAGGGTGCGTTACGCAATGGATAGTACACGTTTCCAATGTACTTCATCTAATGATTTCAACAAATTGAAAACTTATCTTCAAACAAACAGAGAAAGATTCGCCATAGCTCCGAATCGTCAAAATCGTCCACTTCGGGTTGTCATTCGACATCTTCCTACAGATCTAGATACGAAGTTCATCATGTCGGAGCTCATTGATTATGGATTTGAAGTTATGACTATTCACCAAATGAGCTAGCGTAACCCAACAGGTCCAGGAAGGAAGAACATACCACTATTCCTGATTACTCTCAAGAGATCACCAGCAGTATCAACGATCTACGATTTGGAAAATATTAACATCTATAGGATTGAGGTCGTAGAATATCTGCCCCCAACTGACATACAATGCCATAAATGCCAATGTCTAGGCCACACCCACCAACAATGTTTTACCATACCACACTGTGTTAAATGTGGTAAACCACATGAAGCATATAAATGTCAGAAGAAGAGGGATGATCCCCCACTTGTGCGAACTGTGGGGGAGAACATCCCGCAAACTTTAGAGGCTGTCGGATCTTCACTGTAATAGATCAACAACAGAGAAAACCTCAGATGATAACTGCCAGTCAACCTGTCAGAACCACCACTACAGCTGCAGCAGCTTCAGCTCCAGCTCCAGCTCCAGCTTCAACATCTATCAGACCCATTGAAGCAGCACGTTATACATCTTATGCCTACAGAGCTGACCCACAGTCTCGAATGGGACAACGTCAGCAGCCAACAACAAATACTGAGCAAGCTGGCCAAGGTCTACAAATACTCCTTTATCTGGCTAATACATGGAACTTTACCAAGATATGGCAACATGTATCCCGAGGACTACAAAAGATCCCCCAAGCAAACTCGGGAATGTCTATAATACCAATCATAATACAAATACTGATGGAAATGCAATCTGATAGCTGTTTTTAGTCGACATAATTTGCTTCAACAATGCCGATGGCATAGCAAATCAGACACCTGAACTCACTCATCTACTTTGCAATAAAAATATATATATTGCATTAATTAACGAGACTCACCTCAAACCACATATGAAATGGACCATCTCTCGTTATAGAATCTTCCGTGAAGACCTACTCCAACAAAGAAAAGGCGGACTTCTCATATTAACAAGACAAGGAATCAACGCGGCAAGAATAGCACTATTCACATTTACATCAATTGAGGCAATTGCAATTAAGGTGCATACTACTTCAGAAGATCTGATATTAGTTGCATCGTATCGGTCTCCAGCTACAGTGCTGGATTATCAAGACGTACTATAATTGGACACACTGGAACCCAACGTTATTGTTGGAGGCGATCTTAATGTCAAGCATCCTATATGGCATTCCAGAATATCTAACCCGTCTGGAAATGTTCTACTGCGAGCGCTTCCAGATACTGAATTTTCTATATCTGCTCCACTGGACCCTACTTTCTACCCTAGAGGTAGAGGAAAACCTGATGTCTTAGGCGTACTTTTGAACAAAGGAGTAGGCATTAGTACTGCACCACATGTTGAAGACGCTCTTACCCCGGATCATCTTTCTGTTGTCGCAGCTATTGCCCAGGGTATCTACTATCATAGGTTTCAGGCACTACAGAAACCCAAAACAGATTGGAATGTTTTTCGCCGGCAATCACATATGAGACTGAACCTCCATCAATCAATGAATACGGCTGAGGAGATCGATGGAGCAGTAAACAACTTTACAGAGGTTATTAAAACATCTTGGAGCGGAACAACGATTACTATGTCTACTTTACCTACGTCAAACACTTCTCCAGTACTGGAAATTTTATTTTGTTTGACATGATGGGAACGACGTCGCTGGTATAGAACACAATCACCACACCATCTTTACGAATGGAGGTTGCTTGCCAAAGAATTACGTAATTTCCTAGTAAGAAAGCGAACCTCCCAATGGGATGAACGTCTACGAAAACTGGAACCACAAGATAGGAAATTTTGGAAGTTAGCGCGCACTCTCAGTGCAAGAGATAAGCCAACGTTGAATTAATTAAATTCTTCCGAAGGACCTATAGTGAATCCTCAGGAAATAGCGGAAACTCTTGCAGACCAATTCCAAACGCATTTCAAACTTAATGCAGAACTTACTGATCAAAAAGCAGAGAAAGAGGTTCAAAATACATACGACCAACTTCTACATCTTCCATCGCCTCGTGATGCTCCACACGTAACACCTCGTGAAGTCCAAAGGCTCACAAAAAAGCTTAAAACGAAAGCAGCACCTGGCCTAGATGGTATTCCACCTGCGGCACTTCAGAATCTCAGAAGAAAGGGGTTTGTGTATCTTGCCAAACTTTTTACTAACATTATACGACTGGGCTATTTTCCAACACAATGGAAACGGGCAAAGATAATAGCTATTCCAAAAATGGGAAAGAATCCGCACGAGAAGACAAACTATAGGCCTATAAGTCTATTATCTCATGTTAGTAAGCTTTTCGAAAGGGTGTTGTGCCAGCGTCTCACAGCTATTATAGACGAACATCAGCTAATACCAAAACCAACAATTTGGCTTTCGGAAAAATCACGGTACTACCGAACAACTTGTCAGAGTCGTTGACTATATTGCTGTTCATAACAACAGAAAGCATCGTGTCGCTGGTCTATTTCTGCACGTGCAGCAAGCATTTGATAGAGTATGGCACGGTGGACTAATGCTCAAATTACAACAACTTCCGCTACCTCAGTGCTACTTAAAAATTATGATGAATTATCTGCAAAACAGAAAGTTTATATAGTAACTGTGCAAGGGCAGAAATCTACTTCCATATCTATTGAAGCAGGGGTGCCTCAAGGCTCTGTCCTTTCCCCTACGTTATGCTCATTATATACGGCAGATATTCCATATCCAAAAGAAGGATTACTAGCAACATATGCAGATGATACTGCATTGTTAGTACATGCAAAATTACTGTGCATTTTCGAAAAACGAATTAACAAGTATGTGTCAGAAATAATAAAATGGACTTAGAAATGGAAAATAAGTAATAAATCCAACAAAAAGCAACACCATAGTTTTTGCATCGAGAGGAGCTAGGGAGAAAATCAAACTCCAAATATTCCAGACGCCAGTCCCTACGGTGAATAAGATAATGTACCTAGGAATAAGCCTTGATACAAGACTGACTTTTGGTCCACATCTAGATGAGGTGGCAAGAAGGGCAAAACAAAGAACAGGATACCTCATGCCTCTACTAAGATCACCAGCGTTGTCAATTGAAACAAGACTTCATCTGTATCAAATGATGATTAGACCTATATTATTATATGCCGGCCCTACATGGTTACAGGCCGCTAAAACACATTTACAGAAATTGCAATATGTACAAAACAGAGCACTTAGATACATTGGTCATTACCAGTTAGCGACACGTATACAACAACTCCACGAAGACAAGGAACAGCCCAAGATTGAAGATTTACCACATATTGCCCGGGATAACCTGTGGAGACGGATTACGATGCATCCAAACCCATTAGTGCAAGCTATAGGTCAAATAAAACCCAGAGTAGAGAGGGTTTCACTTCCCCGTCCATGACTGTTTATATAAACCAAAGAAATGAAATGACAATCAAGTTAATGTAATGATTGTAATTGTGAATGCTCATATACATGTAGTAGTGAGTAGATTTTGGGTATTTTCTGGGAACATTGTATATTGTACTAACGCGACAGGTGCGTTAGTTTTCGTAAAATATTAATGTAAAGAAAAGTAATTATTGTAACAGTATTGTAAATTATTGTCGATTCCAGTTAATGTAAAATAAACAATATGCTGAAATACACATATCCTGACGTCAAAAAAAAAATCCAAGAGCTCAGTTGACTGCCAGAAGCCAACTGCGGAAGGATCGGATGATCTGGTCCGCAAGGCTTCGGTCTAGGATTAGTCCCCGGCCAGATCTTCCCTAGCTGACGTTTCCCCATTACTGATCCCTTTCCAGTTTCAAACCTTGGACAAGTCCCCGACCGGGTCCTTTCTTCAACAGTACATTGGTTCCCAGGTGCAAACCCCGGGAAGGTCCCCGACCAAGGAACTGAAATGGATGAGTCCCTCACGAACCGGTTCCTAGGTGCACCCTGGACAGCCCCAGACCGGTTCTCCCCGTAGAACCTGGTTCCAGGTGCAAACCTCGGACGAGTCTCCGACCAGGTTCTCGCATACCGTCCGTCCTGATTCGTTGGGAGGTACCGTTTGACGCTTGTCACCTGACTCACGCCCAAAAGGAGGTACCCGCGGACCCTGTGCATCCTGTTTTTCTATTTCGTCCCCCCGCCTCCATTTCGTAATTTTGACAGGGGGCGCCTTTCTTTTTTTATTTAGTCACGTTTATCACGTGGGGTTTTCTTTTATGTAATCAGGTGGGACCCTTTTTACTGTTAATTGTTTTTCGTTAATTAGTCACGTGGCCCCTGATAATTACTAGTACGTTTGAATCAAGTGGGAAACCCTAACTGGGATAAAGTAGAGTAGCGGGCTCTTCCCGTGTGGGCTAAGGTTTGTATTATTATTTTTATTGGTGCCTAAGTTGAATAAAATTGTCACGTGGCATGGAAACAGAAGGTCCCTAACTGAGATAATCTTTGGCTTTATGGATCCAACTGGTATGTTAATTAACTGACATCTATCAGGGATAAAATTGTATGTAACCACCAGAGTAAATGTAAGGTAAATTATTTTGTCATCTAATAAGTTTGTTAACGGGTCAATGCTTAGCCCGGAGGTCGAACTGATTATCATTTAACACAATATTTTTGTAAATACCTTGTATTCACTGTTTTGGGTAATATATAAATGATCATTGCTTACACTCAAAAAGGATATTCATGTTTTTAATTTCGAGCTTCACTGTTATTCACGTTACACCCAGCAAGACCTGAGATATCTAGAATCTGTGTTCAACGACTGGTAAGAAGTTAGCACTTATGGGTAGATTTTGCCGTCCTCCTAATTGAAGTGTTTAGAGTGTGGAGACACCCCCGAGGGACGTTGCAAGCAGGACGACGTAAATCAACATAGAAATAGGAAGTAGGGGATATGGTTCGAACGCTGACTCAATAGACAAATTACCGACATCCGATTCGAAGTGGTTAGCACAGCGCGCTACGAGGCACCGGTTTGAATCCCGGTCTGGCCATGAGTGTTCCTTGTGAGTATACCTTCATCAATATTATCATATGATCATCCATCTTCATCTTCGCGAATAGCCAAAAGTGGCAGAAAAGCAAAGTAATGAAAAGAAAATCAATCAGAGGCAATTGTGTATTGTTGTTAAGCATTGGAGCATCTTTATATTTTTGTAACGGCAAGTTTTAAGTCCGCCATCTTGAAACATGTCGACTGTTTTTGCCCATTATTAATACTACAAGTATTATCAAGTCCTCAGACGTTTCTAGCTGTTATGAGAGTATCTTTTCAACTCCAAACCTTTAATTTTATGCATTCGCGTTAGTAAAACATTGGTTTCCTCTGCTTTCCCCTCCTCATCTAATTATTTCAAAGTTTTCAATACCAAATTGTAGTCCGTATCATGTCAGACAATTGTTGTGTTCGTTTATACCTTTAAAACATAGTCTAGACAGAGATTTGAGTAGAATTTTGAGCAATTGCAACATAGAGAAAATCGTTTTTTCGTCCACTATGCTAAAACACTTACCCCTAATTCACTCAAATGCAATACCGGGCCTACATGTCAAGGTACAAAGTTGCCATAACAATCTTAGCTAAAAGGCTCTATATTTAAGGCAGTTACAGTGTAATTCTTAAGTTATGCATTAAATTTCAACTCTTTCAGTGGCCAACTGTAGAGCAAGAGAGCTTGTAAAATTCCTGCGAGTTTCACTTCAAAAATGCAGTTTTATGGCCAATCCTAATAATGTTAGTGAAAGCTTTTAACATACGATTACATTAGGATTAATAGGTTTGCACATACTTCTACACTATTCAAAGGGTCTCCACTGTGGTGTTATGGTAACGCTGTCGCTTTGTAATCAAGGAATACTGGGTTCTCTGCTGTGGAGACACGTGTGCAATGTACACACCTGTCCTAATCCCATTTTAAACTAAGCCAGGGGTGCCCACAGGGGAGTTTTATGGCGCAGGTTGCGCCAACGAGATTTTGGGAGGGGGGACTTTTTCCCCTTCAAATAATATAAAATTCAACATTTATGTATTTTACAAAATATATGTAAAACAATTATACCTTTAATGCACCATATTCAATCCATTACATGCAGAGAAATGAAAGTGTTTAGGGCATTATCGAAGAGGGGGGGGTATCGAACTCGTACATATTAGGCCTTTATTGACACGTGGGTTCTGAGGGGGATTCTGAATTAAACTTTGGGGGGACAGTATACAACTCTAGGTCTTAGATTATAGCGAGTACTTTAGTTAGAGGGGGATTGAAGGGGGTATCCAATTCTTGTGTATTACTATTGTCTTAGACTGTTGCGGAAATTCGGATGTGGAGACTGAGAATTAATATTTTGGAGGAGGCAATACCCACTCCTCAATATTAACAGTAAGTCTTAAATTGGCACGGAAATTTTGGTGGTAGGATTGAGTATGAAATTTAAAGGGGGAGATAGAAATCTCTTGATATAGTGTTAAATCTTAGATTGTCAAAGGATTTCTGTAGTGGAGAGAGAGTTCGAACATTATATTTTGGAGACTCTATTTAGCGATAAGGCATCCAGACGTTTTCGACCCCAAATGTGCCAAAGAAAAAGCTGGAAAAGGAAAAGACTAAATAAATATCTCTTGATCTTAAGAAAGTATTGACACCCAATTAAATTAATAATCTTTAAAGACTGCAAAGAAATGGATGGAAAAGTTTTCTTACTCGCTTCGCTCGCATTCATTTATTGCTACGATGTGTGTCGGGCGCGTTAATGAGATGAATATGAAGTTTTTACACTAACGCTGCATTACAAGACAAGCGATATTCTCGATTGATTGGTTGATTGATTTGGTGTTTTAAGTTCACTTTAAGCACTCTAAGGCTAATGCGGACTGAACCTACAGTTTATAGTGGGATCCACGCGATATTCTCGACTATGATGAACGATTTTAGGGGTGGTCTTGACTGATGGCACCCCTGTATAGGGAGGAGGGGCAGATCAATTATACTGTTCAGTAAAGCTAAGGAAAAAGTTACGTTCGGTAGACACGCTGTCGTAATTCAATATTTTGTTTTAAATATTACGATTTGGTTTAAGGGCGCGAATGATATGATTTGGAGGGGACGCATGACATGATTTTGGGGGGGATGCGCCATTGAACCTGACTATAGTTCCAGTCCTGAATGAACTATCTGAGCATAAAGTGAACTTTAAGAAAACTACGCTTCACTAGTGATACATCGAGCACACCTTCCACTACGAGAGCCTTCAGAAAGTACAGTAAAAAGTACGAACTACTAATTCTCGAAGACCGATGGACACTCAGGTCGGCTGATAGTTTTGCTAGAGAAAGATTAAACGTCACTTTGAGAAGGCCATACGTGTCATGAGATAAAGACAGAGGCTGTGTCTCTCTCATTCAACTTTAAGAGAACTGGAGCCAACGTTTCTTCAGCTTGGAGAACTCTTAGAAACTTTGCCTGTCACATTTTCCCAGCCATATAAGACGTCATTATCCATCACTCCGCACCAGGCCACTTAACTCAGCCTCCCTCCCTTACATTCATCCAAAGAGAAACCTTGGCTCTCTATATTAGGTCTTGGGTCCGAGGAACTTTCGCCAAGATGAAAGTCTACCTTCTTCTCGCACTCTGTTCTATGTTAATATCCTTTCTTCCTTCATTTTTTAATACTTCTGAACATTTTTCTCTTGCAGCCCTCCTCATCTCCCTTCCGTCTTCATTTTAACCTCGGAAATTTCTGGTCCAAAACATTTCTGCTAGGAATTAATTTGGTGCCGAGACACAAAAAAATCGTTCGTGCAGGTAGAAATGTCATTCTTATGAAGATTAAAAAAAAGAATGAATGCTAGGTTTGTTATAAGGGTTCCAACATACACATAAAGGGTAGTCAATATTCTGCTATTATTTTCTCTGTATAGTATTACTGCACTAAATAAGCTTCATTACTTCTATGTACCCTTAGTTTATTATCAACTTCAAGGAAAATAAATTGCCTTAATAACGTGTACGCAATATAATCTGTATTGAATTAAATTTTTCATTGAATTTTTTTTCTGTCTTCCACCAAGAATATTAAAACTTCATCAGTTTTAACATTCTCATTTTTAAGCATCTTGTTGATAAAAATATTGCATAGAGGCAACAGAGCTTGCTCCTTCTTTCTTGTCTCATTGTTGAGCATCGTTTAACTAAGATCTTGTTGACTAGAATTTATACATTGACAAAACAGATTTTTTCTGTATTGCTGTTAAGCACTGGCACTGTTTAGCAAAGATCTTTTTTTTTTTAAATAAATGTACCACATAGAGGCAACAAGTCTTCATCAACTTTCCTATCCCATTGTTAAGATTAGTTTAACTCATATGATGATAAACATACTAAATAAAGCCAACAAAACTGGAAGAGTGTTCCTGTCTCATTGGTAAACACCTTTTAGTTAAGATCTTGTTGTACTTAGGCAACAAAATGTGATCAATAGAGCCCGGATGTTCAGGCACTGAAAAGTATTAAAAATGGTCGGCAAATGGAAACGAGAAATTGAAAAAAGGCAGGGTATGTCGAAAACAAGGCAGTCAAGTTTCAGAAAGAGGCAGTGAAAATTGAAGAACAGGCATTACAAATTGAAGGGAAGGACTTAAATTCTTCTTAAATCTTTAAAACTGTAGCTATTTACAAATAATAATTTGAATAACAAGTGTTATTGAAAAACGAAATCAAATATAATAAGAGAAATAAAGTTTTAAAAAATGCCTTTACGGAATGACAAAGAGGCAAAAAAAGGCAAAAACATTTGAAAAAGGCAGCGTAAGGTGAAATAGGCAAAAAAAGGCAACATAAAGTATTGTCCAGAATGTTAAGAACCTTCGGATCGCTGTACTTTTGTGTTCAATTTTTGTCTACCAGCGTCGGAAACGAATAGGCATTTTGCCTAAAATCCGGGCTCTTTTGATCGACTTTCGTTATCTCATTGTTAAAATAAGATCTTGTTGATTCGAATTTCAACACACATGCAACAAAAGGTTAACAAGTTTTCTGTCGTTGCTAAGCACTTGATTGCGTTTGCTGCCCGGTAGGACCCTGATTGTCTCCCTGGAATGGATTGTATCACCATAGAGCTGAGTTCACCGCGATCTTCTTAAGGTGTAAAGAAAATGAAGGCACTTACTAAAACTATAACGTTATATAAATAATAAATATGTACACGTAACACGTAATTACACTGTCCTGCACTCCTGCCTCAGTAAACTGTTTATATGAAATTGGAAGCCGGTTTTACAATAACACGTCACTAGTTCTTCACTGAATGATACTGAACTAAATATCACTGCACTTCACTGATATGCCGAATGAAACGTAGCCACGTTAGGCTTACGTTTTTGATGAATATCCGCAACGCGGTGACTTTCGGCTGTTGGCGGAGTGACTTCTGCACGAACACTGGCGGAATTAAGCTACCGTGCAAAGATGGCGGCAACTAGGCACCGCACCCGATATGAACTGACCAATGGGAGTGCAGGTTTCTTAAAGCACTGGATATACACAAAATAAGCAATTGGTTATATAGAAACAAATGCATAGCAAAATGAGCAAGAGAAAAGTGTGAATACAAGAATATATAAAAAGATATATCGTGGTTAGTTTTTAGAGATAATTCTCCAACATACTCCCCCCCGTTGGAATGTTCACATCCAACCTAACACTAGGGGATATATTGTCAATGCTTTAGCTCATGGAGCGTCTTCTTCCCAATGTGGTAAAGGCAGAATTTGCTTAATGCTCTCTTGTAGACTCCGTCTCTAGTACGAACGGTGACTACGTGCACTAGGTTATCCCTTCCCGGAAACACTTCTTGGATGACGCCGACTCTCCACGAGAGTGGTTGAAGATTGTCCTCCTTCAATAGCACTGGTGTGCCAGGCTTCAAATTCGACTGAACGGCTGTCCATTTCTTCCGCTGCTGCAGACTATGCAGGTAGTCCTGAGACCACTTCCTCCACACTCGCTGCTGGATCTGCTGTATGCGCTGCCATCTGGATAATCTGTTGGCAGCCAGATCTGTAATGTTTGGTTCAGGAAATGAGGTTAGAGGACCTCCGATAAGAAAATGACCAGGGGTAATGTAGCTGAATTCATCATGAGAATCAGGGAGTGTGGAAAGAGGACTGGAGTTGAGGCAGGCCTCTATTTGGCACAGCAGAGTTACTAGTTCTTCGTATGTTAGCACGGCGTTTCCTGCTACTCTGCGAAGATGGTATTTCATAGACTTCACTGCACTTTCAAAAATCCCGCCGAATGATGGACTGCGTGGTGGAGGTTACTTCCATTGGAAATTCTCTTGTGCTGCAAATCTGTTGATGTCCTTGTTGAACTCTTGTGATTGAAAGAGTTTACGTAATTCCTGCAATTCGTTTTTAGCACCATGGAACGTCGTAGCATTGTCGCTAAAAATACTTGCACACTTTCCTCTTCTCGCGGTGAAGTGTAGTAAAGCTGCGATGAAGGCTTGTGATGTCAAGTCTGAGACAATCTCTAGATGAATTGCCCTTGTGGCAAGACAAGTGAAAACTGCAATGTAGCATTTTCTTGTGGATCTACTTCTTACGGCTCCGGTCTTAATGTGGTATGGCCCTGCATAATCAACGCCTACGTGATGCAATGCCTTGCTGGGTCTCACTCTACTGGAGGGTAACTGCCCCATCAGCTGCTGCGCGGCTGAAGCCTTCAAACGATAGCATATGTTGCACTGGTGAATGATCTGTTTGACCAGCTCTCGTATGCGAGGTATCCAGTATTTCTCACGAAGTGATATGAGAAGCTGTGGACCAGCATGCATAAGTCTCTTGTGTTCTGATGCTATCAGAATTTTCGCAAAATGACTCTTCGGATGAAGAATAATTTGATGTTTGCTTTGAAACTCCAATTCATTGTTTTCCAATCTTCCTCTGACACGAATTACTTTTTCATTGTCGAGAAATGGATGAAGGTTCCTCAAAATGCTCTTGTTGTGTACTTGCTGCTTGTCAGACAAATCTTTGATTTCCTGAGAGAAGAATGAACGTTGTGTTATTTTGATGCAGGCAAGTGTGGCGGCTTGAATTTCAAAGGTGGTAAGGTCTTCACTCCTTTTCTCTCTTGAGTTTCTGCGATTGCTGATGAACCTTTTGCAGAGTGATACTACTCTCAGTAGCTTGTATAAACTTGAATATCTAGATATGATTTCTTCTTCAGTTGTTACATGAGTGACCAATGTGGTAGATGCTACCTTACGCTGCTCTGGAATAGTGTTGTCGTCTGGACGGAATGCTAAACTGGATGATGGCCACTGTGTCTCGTCTTCTTGGAGCCAGGTGGGTCCGTGCCACCAAAGCTGAAGTGATCTGATTGTTTTTGCATCGACTCCTCGTAAGATCAGATCTGCAGGATTGTCTTTTGACGGAACGTGCTTCCAATCACTGACCTGTGTGAGTTCCTGTACCATAGCAACTCGATTGGCAACAAAAGGTTTCCATTTACTGGTTGGTGACGCCAGCCAAGCTAGGACGATTTTTGAGTCGGTCCATAGGTGAATGGTGTCTATACATAGACGCAGTATGGACAATGCTTTGTGTACCAGTTTGGCTAGTAGAACTGCCGCACATAATTCCAAATTTGGAAGAGTGGTTCTCTTCACCGGAGCCACCTTGGACTTTGAACACAATAAGTTCACACTTATGTGACCCTCTGAATCAATTGATCTTACGAAGAGAACACTGCCATAGTTTCTCTCTGATGCATCAGAGAAACCGTGAATTTGAACTTTATGTATGTCTCCTGGAGCCAAAACGAACTGTGGTACTTTTACTTCGTTAATACATGTGAGCTGCGAATGAAGACGACGCCATGTTTTCTGCAAATCTATAGGAAGCGGATCATCCCATCCTACATTGTGGAGCCATAACTGCTGCAGGAATGACTTGTATGTGATCACCACTGGCGATATTAGTCCGATTGGATCGAACACTTGTGCAATTATGCTGGCAACTTGGCGTTTTGAGAAGATCTTCAACGAGCCTACATCCACTGTTTTGGCGACCTTGCTGTCCATAAGAAATTCGTCCGTGGATGGGCGCCATGAAATTCCTAATGTTTTTGTGCCTTCTGTGTCGAATTGCACTAGATCTTGTACTGCCTTCAATTCTTTTGGAATAGATTGTAACACTGCCTTGCTATTGGAGCACCATATACGTAGATTGAATCCTCCCTTCTGGAGTAATTCTGTGAGACTTTCACGCAGCTTTATTGCACCTTCAATGTAATGATTTCCTCCCAGAAAATCGTCAACGTAGAAGTCATGTGTCAAGACATGAGTGGCTACTGTGAAATTTGATGATTCATCTTCTGCCAACTTTTTGAGGCATCTTGTGGCCAAGAATGAACTTGAAGTTAATCCATAAGTGACTGTGTTCAAACTGTAAACATGGATCGGTTCGTCACGTGATGCTCTCCATAAGATGCATTGAAGTGGTCTGTCTTCTGAATGCATGTTAATTTGCCTATACATTTTAGCCGTGTCTGCAGTCAGTGCGATTTTGTGACTACGAAATCTGAGCAGGATTGAAAACAATTCTTCTTGTATCGTGGGACCAATCATCTGTATACTGTTCAACGATTCCCCCGTAGTTGTTGGCGAGCTTCCATCAAAAACCACTCTTAAAAGTGTAGTTTTGCTTGATTCCTTGATCACACAGTGATGTGGAATGTAGTACCTTGTCTCCTTGTCTCTGGATATATCTTCCAATGTCCCAATTGGTTGCATGTGTTTGAGTTGTTGGTACTCGACCATGAATTCTGTGTACTCTCTTTTCATTTCCATGTTCCGATCAAGTCTTCTTTCTAATTGGTTAAATCGTGAAATCGCTGTTTGCAGAGAATCCCCAAGAACGCATCTGTCCTTCTTCAAGGGTAGCTTGACTGTGTATCGACCTTCTCGATCACGAGATGTAGTTTCCTGGAAATGTTTTTCACAGGTGATTTCTTCTGGTGAAGGCAACTTATCATGGAATTCCTCCAAATCCCAAAATCTCTGTAAATGGAAATTTACTGTATCTTCTGTGCGAACAAAGAATGACTTCGAAGGTATGTTCGTAGATGGTGCATTGGTAATCCTTCCTGCTACAATCCATCCAAATTCAGTGTTTTGCAACGCTGGATAGTCTCCTGTTCTTGAAGGTTTTTCTGGCTTGAGAATCGTGTAGAACACATCTGCAGACAGAAGTAGGTCAATGTTGCCAGGTGTATGGAAGCTAGGATCTGCTAAATGTATGTCACTCGGAATTCCCCATGGGGAAGTTTCGAGCCTCTGCGCTGGCATCGAACCTGTGATGTTTGGCAAGATGGAACAAGATATATCCATGGTGAATCCACTTATGCTGGATTTAATCTGCGTCTCCATGGTGTGAAAGGCTTGCACTGTAGCTTCATTTATCCCTTGGATAGGAATTCGGCGTTTTTGTTTCTTGATACGTAGCTGCTGAGCAAGATGCTCTGTCATAATATTACTCTGCGAGGCTCCATCCAAAAGTGCACGACATGGGAGCCACTCGCCGTATGCGTTCTTGATTTTTATGACTGCTGTGGCTAGGAGAACTTGCGAAGTTTCTCTGTTCTTGACAGAACAAT
Source organism: Lepisma saccharinum (assembly GCF_977018435.1). Taxonomy (NCBI): domain Eukaryota; kingdom Metazoa; phylum Arthropoda; class Insecta; order Zygentoma; family Lepismatidae; genus Lepisma; species Lepisma saccharinum. The sequence continues at coordinate 43,961,640 of NC_139233.1, read as the reverse complement.
ATGTTGGTTTATTCTGGGCATCATTATCCTGAAAACGAGTATCATCGCCTACTGCCGATTTACTTCTGGATTTACTGGGCTGCTTCTGTGTTTGACGTTCTCTGCTGTTCAAGTCTTCATGAAGAAGGGAATTATGTTTCTCGCCGCAATACTTGCAAGAGCCTGCCTTGCATCCTGACCTAAATTCCTGGTGATCTGACTGTCCAAGACAATTGAAACAGATCTGGTTTTCTCGAAGAAAGTTGTACTTCTGAGCTTTAGTAGCTGCTTTGAAAGAACTGAACGCAAACAGCGGATGCTTATTATTCTTCATAGTATCCTTGCAATACAGGCATGAAGGAGATACAGTAGAAACATACGATCTTGAAGGAGAAGAATGCGCAGGTTTGTGACTTTGTTGTTTGGTGTTGCCACTAAACTGTGGTTTGAATGTTGATCTTTCATTGGAAATTGGTTTGAATTTCTCTAAAGCCTTGGTTCTGTGCTCTAGAAATTGAAACAAACTGTCAAGAGTGGTGAATTCAGAATCATTCACTTCTAATTCAAAAGCTTTGAAAAAGTGGTGGCATCAAGCTGAGAAGTAAGATGTTGAACTAACACTATATCTGATAGTGAACTATCTCCTGCTAATAATTTTAACACTGAGATGGAATTGATAGCTGTGTTTGTGAACGCTCGCAACTCTTCTGCGTTTTCTCTCGACACTGGTTTTATATGCAAAATACACTGCCTGACAAAAAAAGTTAAGCACCCAGAAGGAGTGGTTGGACGTGAATGAAACTACATATGCTGAAAGTCCATGTACCTTTATTGAACTGATTACAATATAGGATGCAAGAGTCAAGCCCGTTGGCAGTTATAGGTGGAATGGTGGCGCCAGGTCAGTAGGGTGTCGCACCCCCTCTGGCCGCAATGCATGCCCTTATGCGGTTCGGAATAGTGTCAAACAGCCTTTGGATCCTCTCCTGAGTCACGTTCGTCCACAGGTGTTGCAGCTGTACCTCCAGGTCCCGCAGGTTGGCACTAGGACGGAGTCCTCGTCCGATGTCATCCCACACATGTTCAATGATGGAGAGGTCCAGGGATCGTGCTGGCCACGGGAGGACCTCAACATGCTCTAGGCAGTCCATAGACACATGGGCTGTGTGTGGGCGTGCATTATCTTGTTGGAACACTGTCCCAGGGTGATGTGCCATAAGGGGTAGGACGAGTGGACGCAGAATGTCTGTGACGTATCGCTGTGCCGTCAAAGTCTGCCGTAGCACTATTAGAGGTGACCTGAACGCATATCCAATGGCTCCCCACACCATGATGCCAGGGGTCACACCTGTGTGTCTCTCCACAATGTAGGCAGAATGTGCCCTCTGCCCTCGATGCCGCCACAATCGCACACGATGGTCATTGGAGGTCATGGAGAAGCGGGACTCATCACTGAACATGATGCGACGCCATTCGTCCTCTGTCCATGCCTCCCGAGCACGGCACCACACCAACCGCAGGTGTCGGTGTTGTGGTGTCAACGGCAACTGGCGCATGGGGCGGTAGGACCCGAATCCGGCGGATGCGAGTCGTCGAGACACTGTGCGGGAACTCACAGGATGTTGTAGAGTGTCCAGTACGTGTTCTCGGATGACGGGTGCCGAAGTTGTGGGATCCCGCACTGCTTGGAGCGCCATACGACGGTCCTCCCTCGGGGTGGTGTTTCTTGGTCGACCTGAACCTGCACGACGTGCATGGGTGCCCTCATGTACCCATTGATTCCAACATCGGGCCACTGTGACATCTGAATGGCCCACATGCCTGGCAATTGCCCGATACGACCAACCCGCCTCATGCAGTCCCACAATGCGGCCTCTGTCAAATGCTGTCAATTGCTGGATCGGCTGTCTAACGCGTCTGCGAGGCATCGCCGGTGCTTCGTTTCCCTCTCTGAACTTCGTGCTGCACTGTCTGACTCACAGCAGGTGACTGGTCCCACCTTATCAGCAACAGGAGGTGACATCACAAATGTCCTCTGGTGGGCGTTCTACACATTACAGATCCTTGTACATCTAATCATTTACTCACACATCAATGGTATGCAGGTATACCGAAATGGGGTAATCTTCGACCACTCCTTCTGGGTGCTTCACTTTTTTTGTCAGCCAGTGTATCATTGACGTGTGAAGCAGCTATGAGACGCTTGTTTTCAAAACGCTCTTGGAGTTGTTTCCACGCTACACCCTAGTTTGATGCTGTAATTGGTATGCTTTCAATGATTTGCAATGCCTCACCCTTCAGTGCGACACGTAAATACTGGAATTTCTGAATATCTGAAATATCCGAATTATCATGTATGAGCGAAGAAAATGTGTCTTTGAATGATACCCATTGGGTGTAATTTCCACTGAAATGTGGAAGCTCTATTAATGGCAACTTGACTTGAGACTTGCACGAAGCCCTGTGTTCATTTTCCGCGCCGTCTGTATTTGAATGATTTCCCTCAATTAATGTTAGCATCTGCGACTTGAGATCGAAATATGAAAGTTCGATTGTCTCTCGAACTGCCGTGTGTTCATCGTCTGTGGCTTCAAATTCAATGCAATCCTGAATTTCTTCTAGCTTGGGCCATAATGTGTTCAATTGCTCCAGCCGAACCTTGATCTGTTGAACGTTCGGCGCCTCTGGATCAACACTGCTAATGCACGACTGCAATCTCGTTATTTGCCCCCTGTAGGCGGCACGTTGCTTTAGAAGATGTGCTAAGTCTGCCATGCCTCAAGTTGGGAGGGACAAAGCAATGCGTATTGAAATGAAAGGAAAAAGTGAGGAAATATTGAACCAAACACTGTTGTACTCACCGATCTGGCATTCACTGGACCATCTGGGCATCTGAAATCCTGGTTAGGCTGCAACACTGCGGGTAGTCGTTGACACTGACTTGTACTGGAACAGCTGATGCTCGGTCGCTATGGTGATGTCACGTCTGCACGCGTGGGCTGCTATGCACCTCTCCGCGATACGTTTCTCCTCGCTAGGAGTTTCCCGCAAGAAAACGAACAAAAAAGCCAGTCCCGCGGGGGAACAGAAAATTGCAGTCTAAAAATAACTCAGCGACACACCACGGGTGGATGACGTCATGTCACTGGTTGCGGACCGAGAGTTCCTCGTACAGCGCGAGGGGCGAAGGGAGCGGAGTGTGAAACGTTACTGACAAGCGAACAGCGTGATCGCTGTCGGTCGGGAAAGTCCCGGGCGTGTCCTTCAGCCACGTGGAAAATATCTCGCGCGCTACAACGAATGACGTACACAACACAATGTCACTAAAATCACTGATGGTAACGTACCTCATGTTCAATACAAGGGAGATCGCGGCCTGCGGAGGACCATAAATGATTGCGTTTGCTGCCCGGTAGGACACTGATTGTCTCCCTGGAATGGATTGTATCACCATAGAGCTGAGTTCACCGCGATCTTCTTAAGGTGTAAAGAAAATGAAGGTACTTACTAAAACTATAACGTTATATTAATAATAAATATGTACACGTAACACGTAATTACACTGTCCTGCACTCCTGCCTCAGTAAACTGTTTATATGAAATTGGAAGCCGGTTTTACAATAACACGTCACTAGTTCTTCACTGAATGATACTGAACTAAATATCACTGCACTTCACTGATATGCCGAATGAAACGTAGCCACGTTAGGTTTACGTTTTTGATGAATATCCGCAACGCGGTGACTTTCGGCTGTTGGCGGAGTGACTTCTGCACGAACACTGGCGGAATTAAGCTACCGTGCAAAGATGGCGGCAACTAGGCACCGCACCCGATATGAACTGACCAATGGGAGTGCAGGTTTCTTAAAGCACTGGATATACACAAAATAAGCAATTGGTTATATAGAAACAAATGCATAGCAAAATGAGCAAGAGAAAAGTGTGAATACAAGAATATATAAAAAGATATATCGTGGTTAGTTTTTAGAGATAATTCTCCAACAGCACTGTTTAACAAAGGCCTTCCTGATACGAATTCTAAGAGACAGTGTTTCAGTGTAAATCACCGTGATTAAGTTCTATAATTGTTATGCATCATTGGGTTAAGCTATTATTGATAAGATAAACACCTATTGTAAACTCTTCTATTTACTATTGGGTCAGTGTACGTACCTACAGTGTGTGCGTTAGTAAAGCAAGTCAAGTCAAAGCTACGTATATGTTTCAGTGCGCGTTTGTTTAACCAGCTCTAAAGATAAATAACACAGGGAAACAGAATTTTTCTGCGTACCAGATTCTAATATAATATCTAACTGATTCTCAATTTACGCACGGTTTTCCTTTTGACACCCAGGTAAAATAATAAAGGAATAAATGAAATTACATGTATTCCTGACATTATATATTTACCTAAAATACGAGAGTTGATGATTTTCTTCTCAGTTTGGCATTTGGAACATTTTTCTTCAGGGTCAAACAGATATTAGAAAGCACTCTGCTTTCCATGCTACTTATTTATCCATTGATTGATTGGTTGAGTTGGTGTTTTAAGTCCACTTTATGCACAGTAAGGCTAACTGGGACTGGACCTACAGTTTAAAGTGGGATCCGAACCACCATGTGCCTCCACAGGGTATGGAACCCGGGACTTCTTGATTACAAGACAACGACGCCAGCACTGCGACATCGGGGAGGCCCTTATTTATCCATGTGTCTTCGTGGAGACGTTTTCCGCGTGTCGGGACAATCTTTTCTATTTAACCCCTGTCTCGAATTTGTTCTGAGTGTAGTTGGGACTGAAAATGACCTGTGTATTTTTTTCAACTCAGGAATGTGTTTTTCCGTTGTACGAATCACTTTGCATCGTTAAATTACGAAATTAGTTAATAAACTGTTCATATTAATAATTTTTAAATAATGATTAATATATTCAAAATTCATCTTGTTAGTAGAATGTCCGATATCCAGAGAGATACAGTATCTTCAGGATGCTTAATTGTGCAGGTTCATAACAAATAGACGAAATCGTAATATTTTGTTTTTATCTTATCATTTTTAGTTGCGCAATAAATCAATAGTCTTAGAAATGTACAGGGTGACTATAAAGGCTGGAACCATAGGAGGAATGATACATAGCACATGTTCCTACTAAAGAATGTGCACCACATGTCCACCACCTTTCTCAACGCACTTCTGGAGATGTTTTACAATACTTGTTTGAATTGTCTTTAACATGCGTGGTTCCAGAGCAGCAATTGCAGTGGTTATTCTTTCTCGGAGATGTTCCAGATCCCGAATTTTTACTGCATACACTTCAGCTGTCACAATTCCCATATGGCAAATCCATAGGGTTCAGGTCGGGTGACCTTGCTGCCTATTCCACATGGCCCCTTCTCCCAATCTAGTGTCCGGGAAGCATGTCATCCAAACAGTGGCATACGAAACCTGCATAATGAGGTGGAGCCCCATCTTGCATAAACCACTCTGGATAGCCACCGATAATATCAAGTTCTGGTATCATTTCATTGCCCAACATACTGAGGTAATTTTCAAAGAAGAATGAACCAACAATCCTATCGTCCCATAAACCACACCTTAGCATCATTTTTGGAGAGCATGCATTTTAATGTCGGTGAACCAGTTTGGGTTCGTTTGTAACCAGTACCTTAGATTTTGTTTGCTCACTTCCCAAGAAACGTAAAAAATTACCTCGTCTGAGAACATCACTGTTTCCAAAAAAAAATGGATTTACTGTAAACAAACAAATACAAGAATATAGTCATTTCTCGTATGGATCCAGGCTTTATAGCCACCCTGTATTTTCACATGACGGTGGTAGTCTAAAGTGCGCAAATAATACGAAAATTGCAATATAAATAGGGAAGACGTGAACGAATTTGTTCATTTTGCATTACTTAAATACTACGGTAGATAGAAATGTTACATTATTTATGTGTAACCAGTTAGGTACCTGATGCTTCTGCTGCCAGGAAAATGATGACTCAGGTTGGTCTGCAGTAAAAAAAGCCTTCTCAGGGTAAGACTGAAGGAAGCTGGAACACAGAAGAAATCCGTTTCAAACAGTTTATATGCTTTAGTATGTACTTAAAATTATGTAACTGGAATATGAGCAATGTGGAAAGTATAATATTCGCTATAATTGAGCACGTTGGGATGTCTAGTAGAGGAATCTCAACCTGATGGAGCTATAGTGGACGTACTGTTACTTTCATCTCGGGGTACCTATATGGACTTGGCCCCGCTTAGGAATCGCCTTAAACCAACCTCCTAACAATGTGAGACGGAAATTGATTGAATTTGACTGAATTCCGAGATAGAAGTCTCTTGGTTTTCGCGGTTTGATTCTCGTCCTCCTATGACTTCATCACAATGACAATATTTCAAAGTAATGTATTAAAAAATATCGAAAATACAACAGATAAACCTGACAAATAGTTTTCCTTCTACTAACATTTATTTAATTTTTATCGGTATAACTAGAAAAAAATAGTTCTACCAGTCTTTCATTAGCGAATTACATAAATGTAAATACATTAAGATCATTCAACTGTGATTGTGACGTCATCATAAAAATGAAAATTCCAAAATAAGATTTTAGTACACCATCTCTTTCAACACTTAAAATTTGCGCAAATGTACAAGACTAACAGAGATTTTTACATTAATATTGATTTGTGTAGTAAAATAAATCATGTTACTTCTGATACAAGCAAGGTTATTGTGAATAATGCAGAGTTTCCTTTATGTATATTAAAGATTCTAGGCCTGCAAATAGTGAGCATAGTGTGTGATTTTGCAGTTGCTACATCGAAAATATTGATTGGTAAGTACTGAAGCAAAGCATAATCTGAATTATCTAGGTTATGCCATGGAGAAACTAGTCAGGCTACTATTGCGTCAAGTCTAATTTTAATCAATTATTTCAAACGTGTGAAAATGCTTAATGAAATTAGTAGGGTGTTTTTAAAAATGCCTCAGAAACGGGCGAAATATTAATCCTCCGTTGGTATACGTAGCACCCTGAGATATTACTGTAAGTTCTTCAGGCCCAGATAATGATATTACTTTCTGGTCTTGTGTAGCTGTACTTTGGAATGTCAATGACCAGTTGACGCCAGTTATAAGTTGTTGCATTGTTCTCTGTCTGCGCAGACATGTCATTTTCATGACAGTCCCGAGTTTTTTGAACGTAGCGCTCACACGTATACTAATCGCGTAAACTTTTTTCACGCATATTTTATTTCTGTGTGCACTGAATTCGTGTTATATCTCTGTTTTCTCTTTTATTCTTCAGTAATTAATTTATTTGACTTAATTCACTTCTTGCTGTCATTGTTTCTGGCTAAATGAACTTTGAAACCTGAACAACGGCAGTTCCCAACGTTGCTTGCTGAACCGAGTGATGACAAAAAGGGAAGACCTCGCAACAACAAGCTGATTAGCCCCACGTTATGGGCTCCACTTGCAACAAACAAGGCCGTCCGCCCGTTGCCAAGGCACACGACACACCGGCTCGGTCCCCTCGAAAGACCAAGACCGGGCGTCGCTGCCTATCATTTCTCTTTCTGTTATAATATATGCCACGACTAATTCTCAGTTCCTGCGGGGCACGAGAGCCCGCATCGCAAAGTTCGGGTAAGGGTCTGATTTTGAATAATAAAAATAAAATAATTTGTTTACTTAACCAAGAACCTTAACTCTAAAGTAGGTAACCTTCCTTACGCTTAACCTTCCATCGTGATCGCACCCGCATCCCACTGACCAGTGAGGATACGCATGCGAGTCGCGAGCGAAATCAGCATAATCTAAACTGACTTCTTATGGGTTGATAAAGCCTCCGCCTCACTGACCAGTGATGGCGGGACACCTCATCAAACCAAAAGGAGGCCAGTTAATTTGTACTTATAAACCAAATTTACTATAAGGAAATACCCATGAACGATTACAAATTTATTTACATCTCAAATTTCCAATAAACTTTCCAAAATTAACATGAGAGAAGGTTATCCGTCTGAACCTTAATCAACTTATTCACAAATCCCAACATAGTTAAGTTAAAAGAAGAAAAATATACAAACTTCTGATCAAAAGGAAAACTACAACAACGCCAAGATAAAATTTAGATCATAACGACTTCCATAATACCGTCAAAACTTTCTATTGAGTAAACATAAAGCCCATAGGGCACTCTCTTATATAACATGTCCATATCCCATCATAGAACTAATACAGCTGTAACTTGGTTAAAAAAAAACGGGTGTCAAATTATTAACTACAGGTCGACAAAATTACTATTAACCAAAACCAAAGAAAAATTTGCATAACGTCTTTCCGTAAATTTCTATTCGTGCTTCTGTCATATTTTCACATCTGCATTATGTTCTCTAGAACTCATGAGGTAAACTACCATCTTCAGGGTCAACCTCCAAAAACATTCATAACAAAATATAAGGGGAGCCTTTCTCTACCCAATATCAAAGCCATATCTCGGCCACAAATTACAAATGTCCACGTGGAATTCCTTAACATAATAGGGGACTCTATGTCTACCCTTTTTGGCTACTCACATTGCAAAAGCAAAACAATAGACTTTTACATAAAATTAATTTCTAGAAAAACATATACTCAACCGGTCACCTATTATAGCTGTTTCAAAATTACATCTAATATAAACCTAAATAAGAGAAACCAATAAACTTTCCTTAACGTTCCGGATACTCAGACTTTAAAACGGACATGAAAACTATATAAGCTGTGAGATTTAAAAGGTACCCTCTGACCAGATGTATGCTCTCGGATTAATGTAATAAAGAAGTAAACTTTTATTTAATTGAACCTCCTGACCAGGAGAATTCAGAATGATTTAAAAATTACTCGACGAGAAGGATGTATATCTTTGAATTTATATCGGAGTCACACTGACCAGTGCCAACTTCGACAGAACTTAAAATTTATGAATAATTTCAAAGTTTATATTATTAAGATTAAATATTTATAAGCTTGCCAAAATCCCCTTTAAGGATCATGCTGACCAGCACAAATCCTGAAAGGTGGCTTACGGAAAACCTCGGACATTGTGGAAGGGAGAGCTGACCAGCCACTCCCCACACAACGCCCGTATTCTCCCAGCCCTGGACCTCGACAAACGATTTAATCACCTAAAGATATACTGATCAACTGATTATTTTGCCAGCGAAACGATTGGTATTTATATTCTATTCCCTGAATAAAAGATTTAGACACATGGAAAGTTATTTTTAGCCTAAACAATTACCCCTTCAAAAAAGGCATATCGAGAAACACAATGCAGCAAAATTTACTTACAGAACCGCGCAGCGCCGAACGAAAAAGAACCCATTGTTGTTAAGAAAGAAAAAGAATGCAAGCTTCAACTTGCTTTGCGTTCGTTTTCGCTTGGCAGAAACTGCGTTACAAATTTTAACAAGGATAAAATATACATTCAAAAAGATTAGACTATAAAAGAATTTATACGAGGGCTATCGAAAAGTAATTTGAATAATAAAGAAATTTACCAAAATTTATCAATCGTTACAACCTGGACAGGGTGTTTGATTCTCAGGGCAATGATGGTAATGTTGTTGAGGAGTTATTAAAAAGTGAAAATGATAGCAGCACGGATCAAACTCCTCGTGAAGATGATCCTATTTTTACGTGTTCTTTTCCCTCAATATAGTGGGCGGGATGAAACTACGAATTAGAATGTACATATCTCTCGTCAACACGCAAACACTATCGAATTTGTTACTAATGTTGTGCAAATTATTTAACGTCAAAAGTAAATTCCGAATAAAATTATAAAAATTGTTGTATTTTCTGTGATAAATTGTCTCTCACATTAGGTAATCAGTAATATTGCAATAAAATAATATAATTTTGTTATTATGTAATAAATAAGATAAATTTTAACATGTAAGTGATATATGTTAAGCACTATTTTTAATACGATATTAAAAAAATGCCAAAAAAACATGAAATTCATATGTGAGCTCCAAGCTCACACGTATACCACAGCGTTACTCTGAAATATGTATAACAACGGAAGATTAGAGTAAAATGAATGGATAAATTTTATTTGGTGCGGTAATTTTTCGATAACAGATGGCAGCAGCATTTGTCATGGCAACCGGGTGCCATGTTGCCAGATCTACGCGCATAATCAAGATTAGTACATACAGGTTTGTCGATCAGGGTATTTACTGATGAACGGTGACGTCAGGTTGATTAGTGGAATTTAGACAACATTCGTAGGTCTGCAGCAATGTTATTGATTTTTATGAGATCAGTTAGATACTCTTATCAGAAAAAAAGAAGGAGTGTATCAGCAATGGAAAGTAGCAAAAGTTCAAAATAATCCAAAATATTAACAAAAAATAAAAACAATCGTGTGGTCAGTTCATACACCAAACAGAGCAAGTAAGAATAACACAATTACGTTTGAAGCAACTGCTGCGTTGGCTACGAGATAATAGGCGTGTTTCACCAACGTCACAAACTGTTGAATGATGACTTCGAGCAGCCATGATTGAGGCCAGTTCTTGTAAGCATACGGAATTCAAGCGGCGGACAGAAGATACTAATACAGACATTCGTGATTTAAGATAAACGTGTAGTTGGTGCAGATGTAACGAACGCTACGTGGTGGATATTTCATTGCAAACGACAAATAAAATTGGCTGCAAACATGGCGATTGTGCGCATCCTGATGTCACATGAAACCCACCTATTGAAGATACTTACAGATAATTCAACACTACTTGACGACAATTCTCGCTTTTATCAGAAATCTTTACCATATTTTCTTCATAAATTTCCAGCAGGAAGTTCCGTCTTCAATATATCAAATTTCTCATAGTCACTCTCTAGTTATTCTTCAGTCCTTTGCCTTATAAGTGACTAAAGATTGAGTTCTTTGGACTTACTATTTCTGGAGTTACGTTTTATTCTTAAAACAATTTACAGAAAAACAACAATTCAGGAAAAAAATAAAACATAAAGAGTCCTGGCTCTACAATAGAAGTCAGTAAGATGTGTTTGTTCTAGGAATTTCTTAGCTTGCGTTTGATGGTGTTCGTTAGTATTACCTCAAAATTTTCTTGGGTAGACATTTCAGGTTTGAATGATTTCCCGCAGAAAAGGAGGCCAGGGAGCACTTGCTCCCCTGAGATATCTGGAAAAACTTCATGTAATTCGAATTGTTAAATTGTAGCGTAAAAACATGATCGATGGGTGCCACGAAAGACTGAAAATTAAGATGCATCTTATAAAATAATATATCTAAAAGAAAGTGCAAAGAACAAAGAACTGTTCATTAGCAAAGTGATTGATGTTCATGGAAAGGAAGCAATTCGAGTTCAGTTTGCAGTTCGATAAGCGGACTCAGGTCTGACGTTCAACACCATGGTATATTAAATTTAATTCCAATTCTTTGATTTGTAAAACAATAGTAATAATAATAAAACGTAAAATGTGAGCTTTCATAACTGAAGGGTAGGATAAGAAATCTTACTCTGCCCCACCCCAAGAGCTCGAAGTGGAAATTCCTATCTGAGGAGGATGCTTCACCCAGTTTGGGGAAAGGTGAGCTGAAGTTTGTATGGACAACATGGAGAACATGCAGTGGGTGGTTGGATGGAGGAAAATATTATCCAAGAAGGGGAAGATTTATGAGTATTTTCTTAATTGTAGGATGTCATCACTCCACGTTCTCACCACTCTGAGCACTACTGCCTCTCTGAGAAAAAAAATCATTTAAGCAGCCTTGGCTGATATCCAGTCCTTGGAAGTAACGAATTAATTACATTAACAAGTAACAAGATTTTCAATTAACACTAGTTACTTTTTGAAATTATTAACTGTAACTCTGTTAATCCTCCAAACTAGTAACTAAATTAGGTGTTAGTTTTTCTTCTTTACTTTTGGATGGAAAAGTATTTTCTTCAGCCGCAAATTCGCAATATAGTCAAGCAAATGCCGAACTGAAAGAAGGATGATTATTAAAATTGTAATAATAATAATAATAATAATAATAATAATAATAATAATGTTTTAATTTTTTTGTTTTAAGTACACTTTATGCAAAGAAAGGCTAATTGGTAACTATATCTACAATTTAATGTTGTTATATTTCCATCACCAAAAACCAACAACTGCACGTGTCCCTACCTTATTTATATTATTAGTACACCTACGACATGAGTACATACACATGCAATCTCCAACAATTATCTTGGGAATACACAACGTCTTGCTTTATCAGCATTCCTACAAAAATAAAAGCCTGATCTTCATTTTTACGTAACAGAGAATTAGTTTAAACTTTATTACGCATATATTTTTATGTACAAACATATATTAACCAAATTATAATTTTATGGGACTTAAGATGGTCCCTTAAAAATATCCCTTAAAATTGCAACTAACAAATATCGGAATGATTATTTGCCATTCATTAGTACACAAGACAAACAAATCGCACCACAGGAACTGTTTTTTCTTGAAGTTGCTCTAAAATATAATTCACACTTTCTGTCTAATACATCATCATTTCTTGTGCAGATTATGGACTCTTGATGTCTAGTAAATCATCACCATTGCACCAAGTTGTCTGGAGAAACGAAAAACAATGTAGGCCTATGCACTCCAAAGAGCGTATATTACTCTGTTATGTAAATTACACATAATCCTCATTGACGATTTGTATTTCGTAGCATCTTATCTTAAAATTGCGATGGTGGACAGCTGCCATTGTCAATCAATTTTTTGGTCCTCGTTTACAAAAGTTCAACTGCCAAATGCTTATCTGAAAAAGATCCTGTTTGAGACAACTTATAATGTATTTTAAAAAATATTTACATTATATTGTTACAACCTTAGACAAGTTAAATATTAATAATGAAATACAAAACTTACGTATCTTCTGTAATTAGATGTAAAAATAATGGGTCTAAATGGTACTACAGAGGTTGACGATATCGTCTTGTAATTAAAGGGTTACTGGTTTGCTTCACGATAGGGAGTTTACATCAGTGCCTCAGATCCAACTTTATAATGTTTGTTAAACATTAATTTGTACCTAACAAGAACACGAAGCAATAAATAATAACAGCACTTATTGTTACATTCATAGATTGATTGATTTGATGTTGAAAGTCCACTTTATGCAAGGCTAATCGGGACTGAACCTACAGTTTAAAGTGTAATCCGAACCATCATGTGCCTCCACCGGGTATCGAACCCAGTCCTCTTGATTACAAAGTGACGACGCTACCGATGCGCCATCGGGGAGGACCTTACATTCACAGAAAAATACAAAATAATCGTTGGATGTGTTTTCATATTATGTGGCAAGTACAACCAACGCTTTATGGAGTCAGGTTCGTCCAGGTTCGAACCCTGGTTTCATTGTGTTCATTGTCGCAAGAGGTAGAAGATGGAGGTAAAATAACGAAAAAAATAATGAAATGGAAATTCAGTTCTTACTGTTCTTTTTTTAATTAATAATAATCCGTCGCGCAACAGCCCATGAAGGGCCTATGCATAATTGTTCAAAGCAAATAGAAAATATAAGGTACATACACAAGTTCACACAGTTATTAGGACAACCATCAATGGCGCCCGCAGAAGGGGGTAGGAATGTCCCAGTTGAAACTAGGGGTGTGCGGAACAGAATTATTTTAAGTCGGAACGGGAAATGTTCGAAATTTCCGGAAGTCCTGGAAATCTCGGATTCTACACGTCATTTTCACCTTAAATGATTGTTTTTGCATTTCTGGAATAAAAACTAACAATTTCCGATAAGTTCTAGACACTTGCAATGCAGAAGACTTTTTAAAATGACCATTCGGCATTTCCATACTGCTCAGGATCCCGAAAAGTCGGGAAGTCATTTCCCGAAGTCGGGAACGGGATGGGAAATGTTTTTTTTCCCGATTCCGGTCCCGACTTTTCGGGATGCCGCACATCCCTACTGGAAAGACGCACATAAAATAGCCGTAGTAAATATATAGTTTTAATCGTGAATACCTTGATTACTATATATTCTTTCGAGCCAATCTATAGCCCATACTTTTGTTTTAATTTTTAATTACACCTACAGCAGTAGCTAATCTCCTACAACCGCAGACAAGAATAACGTTCTTCAAATCGCTCGTCCATCGTTTTAGCATGTCTGCTACGTGTGGGGCGAAAACTAACAGGCAACCCGACTACAGGCCTGAATCTGCGATGCGAAAAAGGCTGGCGAGGTCAAGAGAATGATCCTATGTTTTGGGGAAATACATTTATTTTTGAATGACCAAGTAGTTCGAAAAACAGATCGTGTAAATTTATTTATTTCAGAGTAAGAATAATAATTACAATCTCAAATTAAATACGATTATATCCTAACAATTTACAAGTAAATTTGTGCGTTGTGTATAATACAAATTTCAGTTACATGTTAGTGCAAAAATGTTTGAGTTCAACCAGTGCGATGTACGGACCTAGCTGATTGAACATCTTGATTACATGGATGTCGGCCATATTACTATTAATATTCCTGTATTTAACACAAAAAATGGGATTTTTATGTCCACATTTTTGTGCATACGTTGTCGGAAATTGTGTGGTTCGATGCGTATACGTAGGTCACGTATTTACTTTCTATCCATAATAAAGGATATTCAGTTCCTTCTTTAATAACATATCCCTACTTATTATGTTTCAGTTCTATAGCATTATGGTAAATGTTACGTCAAATAAATATCATACTCCCTCTGTCCCATAATTATTGTCCGGTATGCCAGAATGGTGACTTTTTATTTATGTTCTTTTGGATACTTGATCGGCCAATTTGTACTGATCCTTGAGTAATAACGTTGTATGACTCATTCCCGTGTTTAATTTTCTACTTCTGTATACACCAATGTCACAGTTTGCCTATCGGACAATTATTATGGGACAACAAACAAAAGTGTACCGGACAATAATTATGGGACAGAGGGAGTATCCAACAATGAAGTTTTACGACTTTATAAAATTTTAATAGCCTATTTCGCAAATATATTGTAGAAAATTTTGTACCTCTTTACTCAATACAAACAATGAATATCATATTATATATACTATCCCTTTGTTGAATATCTCTATCAAAAACAGCAAAATCTTTTTCATTGTTGCGATATAGTTAATGAACTATATAAAAATGTACATCAAAGTAGCATTTAAGGTGTATGAAAATTTAAGAAGGAAAATCTGTAGACAAGGTATTAAAGTGAAAATTTACTATTTAAAGAATAATGATTCACACCTTTGCCCGATTCATTGTGATGGCTTGCAACAATGTTCACATGTTAACCGTTTCTTAGAGCTTGTCTTGTAAAAATGTCTCAAAGAATGACAGAATTAACTGGCAAATTCAATTAACAAGGGAAAAGAAAGTAAGTATGGCTTACATAATAGTTAAATGCACTCTTCCCAACTTGTTAATTGACCGTTCAGAAAGAATTCTAAGTCCTGAATTTGTAAACGTAGCAACATTGCACTTGAGCGCCAGCTGAGGGTAGCCAACTTTGAGTCCGTCATTCAACTAGACGAAAAACGCTGCTGTGAAAAAGTTCCAATTTCGCACATTCCATGATCTTAGAAACTATACACCGCTAATATAACACACACACTCAAACAGAAATAGTAAATTGGATTAAGTATCTTGAGGAATTTTTACTATTCTGCGTGCTCGACTTGAAATTAGATAAGTTTGAAACACTGAATAGGACTTTTGTCCATCTAAAAGAAATTGCCATCACGTTTGAGCAGAAAGAGGCAAATTTATGAGGAGTTTATGCGACATTTTATTCATATCCTGCATGATATCAAACAGCTCTCAAAAAATTATGATTTTGACGACTTGTGGAGAAAAATGTGCTTGGAACACAAGAAAGTGGATGCTTTCACACACGTCAACATGTTTTTAATTGCATGTTCTCAGTAGGTTTTTGTAGAGTAGTTGGTTAGAATGTGGTATCCTTATTTTTCGTCAAGCATGAAAGGTCGCGGGTTCAAATCCAACTCTCTTCTCTTTTTTATCCTAGCTGAAAACACGCCGTTGGTATTAGAACACTGTAAAAGTTAATCCGATGCACACTTCGAGGGATGTCCCTTCTGCGCATTTTCCCCCCTTAACACACACATTATGACCAATTCATATATCGCATGTATTCGGAATGCTGTATGTAATGTTATTTAAGATATGTATTGTATTGTTCTGCACACCTAAAGTGTTCATTATTTCGTTTCGATATACTAACACACACACACTGAGAGAATTATGTTAAGCAGTAATGTAGTGCAGTACTGTAACGAAGGGGGATGTTTAAGGTTCAAATGGCTAAGATTGGTTATGTTATGTCCGTTCCTTCTGACTGATGTTAATACTCTCACCTCCATCTTCCGATGCGTCTAAAACTAATAGCAAATCACCAATTCACGCAAGGAAATGCCTATTGCGACAAAGACTCATGCGATATGCAAAGCAGAGAATGATCGTTAAATCGCCACTGCTTTGTATCCAAAATACTTGTCTTATTTCAACGAAGTATTTGAATTAACAATCTTTCCACTAAATTCGCAATATTCAGAATCACCGCCCTCAGACTTAGCTCTACCTATCTTTATTCTGCGCATTCCACGTGACACATGATTGCCACCTACCATCGAAATAGCTTCAGGAAATGCTGCACCTCATAATGTTTCTATTCACCTCGTGAAATACACAGACCAAAGTTAATTTCCAAGCACGGTGGATAAACTTTACGCCAACGCTACACTCTTGAAAAATGAAAAGTCATGCCTCCATAGAGAATCGAACCTACGATCACCCTCTTTATGGTTGGTTGATTTGTTGATTTGGTGTTTTAAGTCCACTTTATGAACAGTAAGGCTAATCGGGACTGGACCTACAGTTTAAAGTGGGATCCGAACCACTATGTGAACAATGACGCTTTCTCTACTCCAAGTAGATCACGATAAACTTAGCTACCAATTTAAAGAAGCCAATACATACATGATGCCATGTGTATAATTTCCTCCAGGTGGAGGAAAACCTGTTCAGTGTTTCAAACTGCACATGAATTTCCCTACTTTCAATTTCAGAACGAAGAACCGTAAAAAGAAATTCAGCACTCTCATATCTACTTACGAGTTTTGTTTAATTAATTATGTATTGTATTACTAGTTTAGGGTTTCTACCATCATGGAATGTGAAAGAATGAAAATTCCCAAGAGCCTTTTCTATTTAGAAAGAAGAACTGTTGCAAGTTGGCTCTGAAGTGCTATGTTGCCAAATTTATGAATTCAGGACTGAACTTTTTCAGGGCAGACAATAAGGTGTCGCGAAGAGTACATAGGGATGCACAAGTATTACTTGGTAAATTGTTCATGGCTACTTTTATTAATTTCGCTTGAATCCTATTAGTTTTTAAGGAACAGATGTTTATGTATACTGGTGTAGGTTGTCAGCAGCTTGTCTGATACTTTGTTTAAATTCTTGAAGCTCTCATTGGCTTAAACATAAAATAAGCATGGTAATGGACAATTTGCTTGGTAATGCTTATGCAGCCCACTGCACGTCATTTCTCACAACAAACAGAGTGTCACTAATTCTTGGTTCCCTTGGAGATATGTCGGGGTTGATCTAAACTCTGTTATTGTTAGAAGACAACAATACTTGCTTGTAGTTTCTATAGAACTTATCATCTTAAAATGAAAGCTGTTTTGTCATGAAACTAAAATAAATAGATCTCAAAATTCAATCAACGAAAAATACATGTAAGTAAGGGTTATATAATAATAATAGAAATTTAACATGTTTGTTTTTTGTTCGCTCAGTAAACTTCAAGAATTCGAAATTTCATTTGCATCAGGAATTTTATTTTGTTATAATGAGGGGGTGCATGGTAAATGCCGTCACAGAACCATGGCACGACTATAAAATTCAATCACTATTCAATACATATTATTATTAATAATGGACAGCCACTTGACTGAGCTAATTAGTGATGAACTAAATATCTGTTGATTTTCATTTTCTTTAATAGCAACACAAAATATTAGTACCTCCATGAATATTTCCATAAAGATTTAAATTAAGACATGCTTGTTAGGCTTGTAAAGTAAGAACATAAACTTATTACACAAATTTTTCGAGCACTGTATACTGTGTGAAAGTACGTTTTTACTACTGTTTCCTTTAAGCTTCGTTAATTTTGACAATGACATCAACTATTAACATTACTTACACATAAAAACAAGACAAACTTTTGATTAAATTAATATTAAAATATTTATTTAATTAGTTGCTGCCATCAACGGAGATAAACTCCTATTACAGAAGGTAGTTTGACAAATACATTTACCTTTTAATTATCATAACATAGGATGAATTTCAACGTAGTAGTAAAAAGCTGTCCTCTGCAATCAAGACAACGGATTCTATTCTTGGCGAAGACACAGTGCATTGGTACGATCCT